>NC_088214.1:48607105-48954605 GCF_036934945.1 Oncorhynchus masou masou
TGTTAGGAAGAAATGGTCTTCACGCAGTTCGCAACGAGCCAGTTCGCAACGGCCCAAACTGCTGCATATACCCTGAACGCAAGAGAAGTGACAATTTTAGGCACCGCATTGATTATATGCAACGCAGGACGAGCTAGTTAAATTAATAATATCAACAACCATGTGTAGTTAACTAGTGATTATGTTAAGTGTGATTGTTTTTAATAAGATAAGTTTAATGCTAGCTAGCAACTTACCATGGCTCCTTGCTGCCTGCACTCGCGTAACAGGTGGTCAGCCAGCCATGCAGTCTCCTCGTGAATTGCAATATAATCAGCCATAATCGGCATCCAAAAATGCTGATCACCGATTGTTATGAAAACTTGAAAAATCGTCCCTAATTCAAATCTGCCATTCCGCTGAAATCGGTCGACATCTAGTATTTACTATAGAATTCTGTAGTAAACTGCAGTATATTGCAGAAAATATAGTACACTCTGTAGTAGCCCTCAATCACGTGTAGTCCACTGTAGAATACTATATTAACACTACAGTAAAAAAAAACACTAGTTAATATTATAGTAATGACCGCAAAAACACAAGTTTAACTATAGTAATACTACAGTATTTAACTTGCATATACCCTGCCTATTCCCCTCGCACATATCGCAATGTGTGCCCCCCATAAGTGAGAAACCTACATGCCAAGGCTAGACCATAGACCAGCACTGGATGGACAAAACCAGGAAGTTTAAGTGGCGAAGATCAGTTTATCATCACCTTTGTTGATAATATCAGATAATGTCAGATATGGGCGTGTTCCATTTTAGATTGGCTTGGCATGTCATGGCTTGGCATGTCATGTCAGATGGATAATGGCAGTGGTGGGTGAGGATTGTGGCTGAAACAGGCGTACGTGACTTTGCACATTGTTGGGTTCATCTTGTTTTGTTCTGACCAGTCAGCTAGTTGGTTAAGGAGCAGTTGTATGGTGGAAGTGTCACATCATTTTTCCATGGGAAATTCCATAATTTTGTTGATGGTGGTGACTGAGATGACCATGACATATGGTTTACATTGTTTTCATGCTCATAAAACCATTCAATAACCACTCGTGCCCTGTGGATGGGGGCATTGTCATCCTGGAAGAGACCACTGGCATCAGCATAGAAACGATTCACCACTCAGAAAGGCTGCGCGTTTATTGCCGTTTACCTTGCCATCTAAGGGGTGGATCTAAACCATGTCAGGAAAATGCACACCGTAACAGAGCCGCCAGAAGTTATTATTTATTTTGGCAATTACTTGTATATAGGCTATACATATGTCAAGGAGTCATAATAAGGAAAATATACTGTAGAACTAACGGAAATGTAAGGGGCGAAACAGTGCATTCAGTGTGCTTCGAGACTGTTACTGGGGGGCAACAAGCACATACATTTCTACCATCGGCATTTAAATAAAACAAGCTACTAAAACACCAAAAGCCTATTTCATTGCATAGTAGAATATATTGACGAGCCAAAATAGAAAAAATTTAATGATCCATTTCTGGGGTAATAAATATAGTATTACTGCATGGGATAACTAAGAGATCAGTTTTGCAATTACAGCATATTCACGAAAATAAAATGTTACATTTACATTACATTTAAGTCATTTAGCAGACGCTCTTATCCAGTGCGACTTACAAATTGGTGAATTCACCTTCTGACATCAGTGGAACAGCCACTTTACAATAGTGCATCTAAATCATTTAAGGGGGGGGGGGGGTGAGAAGGATTGCTTTATCCTGTTGCATTAAAGCACACTTCACACACAAAATCATATAAAATAAAAACAAGATTGCTTTGGATTGGAGCAGAAAAGAAAAGCTAAGCAGCATCTACGTTTCTCATTTTGAATTTAACTGTTGAAATCATAGTCTGCATGCATGTATAGATATATATATTTTTAGGTACTTTTACCCCTTTTTCTCCCCAATTTCAGGATATCCAATTAGCATTTAGTCTTATCCCATCGCTGCGATTCCTGTACGGACTCGGTAGAGGCAAAGGTCGAGAGCCACGCGTCCTCCGAAACCCTGACAAGCCACACTGCTTCTTAACACACTGCACGCTTAACCCGGAAGCCAGCCGCACCAAAGTGTTGTAGGAAACAACGTACAACTGGCGACCATGTCAGCATGCGGCCAGCCACAGGAGTCGCTGGAGCTCGATGGGACAAGGAAATCTCAGCCGGCCAAACCCTCCCCTAACGACGCTGGGCCAATTGTGCCCCACCTCATGGGTCTCCCGAGTCTGTAGTGACACCTCAGGCACTGCGATGCAGTAACTTAGACTGCTGCGCCACTCGGGAGGCCCCTGGGGTAAATTGACGATACCAATATTTTTTAGAAGGCCTTGAGTGTATGTTGCAGTTTGTTTTCAGAAATAGAAAGTTGCAGCTGCGGAACAGATTTGACATTCTCTTTTTACTTTTGATTGTTGTAAAGGGCGCAGCTCCAGCTTGCAAAAATACATGCACATGCAGCCAGCAGCAAGCCAAGTAAATAGGAACAGCATTGGTGATATGTTGGTAGTTGTTTCAAGTCCCAGGGGGCACTGCAAGAAACACTGCCACTGGCACTGCATTTAACCTTAATTGGTTCACTGTATATAAAAATGTGTGCAGAATTATAAGCCATGTGAGTTGCTTAGCAGACACTGCAAGCCAAAGTAAAGAAATCGAAAAAAGCAGTTGTGTACAGTATACCAAACCAGGAAGTGATTGATTGCTGCTTCCTGTCAGTGGTCGTCATGCCCACCTTGGTTGTCACGGTGAGGAGGGGGTTTCCTTCTGAGGATGCCTTTTTACCCGGAAGCTCCTTCAGCACCATGGCAACAGCCCTTTCCCCTTTCCCCTATAACAGTGAGATCAACAATGACTTGTGTCAGCGGTGATAAATGGTTTCTATTCCACTTCCTCAATTTACCATTTAATGGCCTGTTATAACCATAGATATAGAATTACTAGAACAAAAAAAAAAATCTGACTGGCAACTTGACAGTGCACTCATGGGTAAACTCAATATGGCCACCTGTACACCTATCACAGAACATTGACTTGAATGTGAAAGTCCATTCTAGTAATTCAAATTATATGGTTTTAATTGAACTTATACTGTAGAAGAAAAAAACTGAAAGTGGATGCTGACAATGTCTTTTTATATCAAGGAATTGAATAGGCAGTTTGAAATAACTTAAACAGGTGGTCCACTACAGAAATCTGAATTTAAGTAGATCATTACCTTAAGGATTACTTAATATACGGTTTCATGTTCAGATGATGACAAAAAGAAAAGGCATATAGAGTCTGATAAATGGATGGGCTGCCCCTTTAAACTGAAGACAACCGTGTGAGGGGCAGCATGACATAATCAGAGTTTAATAATCGTACCATAAAATATCAGGGTATCTTGAAATTGACTGACCTTCATGTCTTAAAAGTAATGATTTACTATCATTTCTCTTTGCTTATTTGAGATGTTCTTGCGATAATATGGACTTGGTCTTTTGCCAAATAGGGCTATCTTCTGTATTCTACCCCTACCTTCTCACAACACAACTGATTGTCGCAAACACATTGAGGAAATGAATTACAGAAATGAATTGAACAAGGAACACATGTTAATTGAAATGCATTCCAGGTGACCACCTCATGAAGCTGGTTGAGAGAATGCCAAGAGTGTGCAAAGCTGTCATCAAGGCAAAGGGTGGCTTTTGTAAATATAAAATATATTTTGAAAAATATATTAAACAAAAATATATATTTTGTTTAACACTATTTTTGGTTACTACATGATTCCAGGTGTTATTTCATAATGTTGTCTTCACTATTATTCTATATTGCAGAAAATTGTGAAAATAAAGAAAAAGCCATGAATAAGGTGTCCAAACTTTTGACTGGTACTGTACGTACAGTGCATTCGAAAAGTATTCAGACCTCAACTTTTTCCACATTGTTATGTTACAACCTTATTCTTAAATGAATTCAATCGTTTTTCCCATCATCAATCTAGACACAATACCCCATTATGACAAAGAAAAACCTTTAAGACACTGAAATATCACATTAACATAAGTATTCAGACCCTTTACTCAGAACGTTGTTGAAGCACCTTTGGCAGAGATCCTCTCAAGCTCTGTCAGGTTGGATAGGGAGTGTCGCTGCACAGCTATTACATGTTTGATCGGGTTCAAGTCCGGGGTCTGGCTGGGCCACTCAAGGACATTCAGAGACTTGTCCTGAAGCCACTCATGTGTTGTCTTGGTTGTGTGCTTAGGGTTGTTGTCCTGTTGGAAGGTGAACTTTCACCCCAGTCGGAGGTCCTGAGAGCTCTGGAGAAGGTTTTCATCAAGGATCTCTGTACTTTTCTCAGTTCATCTTTCCCTTGATCCTGACTAATATCCCCACAGCATGATGCTGCCACCACGCTTCACCGTAGGGATGGTGCCAGGTTTCCTCCAGACTTGACGCTTAGAATTCAGCCAAAGATTTCAAGCTTGGATTCATCAGACGAGAGAATCTTGTTTCTCATGGTCAGAGTCCTTTAGGTGCCTTTTGGCAAACTCCAAGTGGGGTGTCATGTCCTTTTACTAAGGAGTGGCTTCCATCTGGCCACTCTACCATTAAAAAAGCCTAATTGGTGGAGTGCTGCAGAGATGGTTGTCCTTCTGGAATGTTCTGCCATCTTCACAGAGGAACTCTGATTCTTGGTCAACTCCCTGACGCATACCCTACTCTCTGATGATTGCTCAGTTTGGCCGGGGTCGGCCAGCTCGAGGAAGAGTCTAGGTGGTTCAAAACTTCCATTTAAGAATGATGGGGCCACTGTGTTCTTGGGGACCATCAATGCTGCAGAAATGTTTTGGTACTCTTCCGCAGATATGGGTCTAAAAAATTCTATTCGACCTCACGGTGTGGTTTTTGGTCTGACATACACTTTCAATTGTGGGACCTTATACAGACAACAGGTACAGTGGGGCAAAAATGTATTTAGTCAGCCACCAATTGTGCAAGTTCTCCCACATAAAAAGATGAGAGGCCTGTAATTTTCATCATAGGTACACTTCAACTATGACAGACATAATGAGAGAAAAATCCAGAAAATCACCTTGTAGGATTTTTAATGAATTTATTTGCAAATTGATGGAAAATAAGTATTTGGTCAATAACAAAAGTTTCTCAATACTTTGTTATATACCCTTTGTTGGCAATGACAGAGGTCAAACGTTTTCTGTAAGTTTTCACAAGGTTTCACACACTGTTGCTGATATTTTGGCCCATTCCTCCATGCAGATCTCTAGAGCGGTGACGTTTTGGGGCTGTTACTGGGCAACACGGACTTTCTATTCCTGGAGTGGCTAGGCCACTCCAGGACCTTGAAATGCTTCTTACGAAGTCACTCCTTCATTGGCCGGGCGGTGTGTTTGGGATCATTGTCATGCTGAAAGACCCAGCCACGTTTCATCTTCAATGCCCTTGCTGATGGAAGGAGGTTTTCACTCAAAATCTCACGATACATGGACCCATTCATTCTTACCTTTACACGGATCAGTCGTCCTGGTCCCTTTGCAGAAAAACAGCCCCAAAGCATGGTGTTTCCACCCCCATGCTTCACAGTAGGTATGGTGTTCTTTGGATGCAACTCAGCATTCTTTGTCCTCCAAACATGACGAGTTGAGTTTTCACCAAAAATATCTATTTTGGTTTCATCTGACCATATGACATTCTCCCAATCTTCTTCTGGATCATCCAAATGCTTTCTAGCAAACTTCAGACGGGCCTGGACATGTACTGGCTTAAGCAGGGGGACATATCTGGCACTGCAGGATTTGAGTCCCTGGCGGCGTATTGTGTTACTGATGGTAGGCTTTGTTACTTTGGTCCCAGCTCTCTCCAGGTCATTCACTAGGTCCCCCCGTGTTGTTCTGGGATTTTTGCTCACCGTTCTTGTGATCATTTTGACCCCACGGGGTGAGATATTGCATGGAGCCCCAGATCGAGGGAGATTATCAGTGGTCTTGTATGTCTTCCATTTCCTAATAATTGCTCCCACAGTTGATTTCTTCAAACCAAGCTGCTTACCTATTGCAGATTCAGTCTTCCCAGCCTGGTGCAGGTCTACAATTTTGTTTCTGGTGTCCTTTGACAGCTCTTTGGTCTTGGCCATAGTGGAGTTTGGAGTGTGACTGTTTGAGGTTGTGGACAGGTGTCTTTTATACTGATAACAAGTTCAAACAGGTGCCATTAATACAGGTAACGAGTGGAGGACAGAGGAGCCTCTTAAAGAAGAAGTTACAGGTATGTGAGAGCCAGAAATCTTGCTTGTTTGCAGGTGACCAAATACTTATTTTCCACCATAATTTGCAAATAAATACATTAAAAACCCTACAATGTGATATTCTAGATTTTTTTTTCTCTCATTTTGTCTGTCATAGTTGAAGTGTACCTATGATGAAAATTACAGGCCTCTCATCTTTTAAGTGGGAGAACTTGCACACTTGGTGGTTGACTAAATACTTTTTTGCGCCACTATGTGCCTTCCCAAATCATGTCCAATTAATTGAATTTACCACAGGTGGACTCCAATCAAGTTGTAGAAACATCAAGGATGATCAATGGAAACAGGATCCACCTGAGCTCAGTTTCTAGTGTCATAGTAAAGGGTCTGAACACTTACGTAAATAAGGTGTGTTTGTTTATTTTGTTTGTTTGTCTTGCAAAAAAATGTGGGGGTATATGGGGTAACATTACCACGCAAAGGTTAAAGGCACAGTGTTGTATTTTGAGAGGTTATTGAGTAAGCTCAGTAGCCAATAGGCAGAGGGTAGCATAATTTGTCTGGTTCTCTGTAATAATGGTATGGGGAAAATAACTATTTTGTAAAGTGTTTTTTTTTTATCAAACAAAACATTTTGTCACCCCCTTGTCTAAAGGACAAGTGGATAAACAGGTTAATGTTAAACCCTCCCTAGTCTCATGCAATGTAGGCCTACATTTTACACCAAACATTGGCTGGTACCGTAGGCTGAATAATAGAACAGCTATTTCCATGTAAAATGTTATAGAAAGCATTTTTTTATGGTACGCTAATCTGGTAGGTCTACATTATGATCAAATAGCCACAGTAGCCTACATGACAACTGTCTGAAACTAACTTAAGGCGGATACAGCCTCAGTGCACACTGGAAGTTGCAGAATGTTCACTCAGAAGACAAAGAAATTAGTGCCAAACATTTGAGAGAACACCGGTCCAGGTTTCTATTATTACAACTCAATATAGAAATTAGTTTTGATGGAAAGATGAAATCAGTCTCCACTACAAGCCTTTGAGTGACAGAGCTAGAATCCTTAACTGCAACAATAACAAATGGTCTCCCTGCCCGTTTCACCCAAAAAGTTAAGGGATGGGGCTGGAGAAATGTAACCACACATTCATAGACAGAGCTATGGGTGCAAGGACTGACCCATCCATGATATCAAATGCATAGTTTTAACCATGTTATGTTGTAAACAACATTTCTGTTGTTTACAAACAATGGAGTAAAACAAGATGATATATTTTGGGTTCTGATGAGGTACCGTTGAAATCGAGGCATTTGTAAATTATATTCTTCAATAATCAATGGGCATATATCATTAATATACAAGTCCTAAAATGGATGTACCAACTAAGGATTCTAGCTTTTGTTGGAATCGGGTTAAACTTTAAACATTGAGATATTAACGAAAGGATAGATCAGAAGCATAGAATATAAGGAGTGGGTTTTATGTCAGAAGTGAATGGTTTTCTGTAGAAAGACAGATGGCTTTGGAATGTGTTGGGTGGACAGGAGGAGATCAAAGGATTGCTATAGAGGAAGCAGATGGACATCGGTGGATTAGGCGAAGGAGGGGTTGAGGTCAGAAGGTCAGGTCAGATCCCCTAAAGGGAGTAAAGGTTACCCTCTTCCTGTGGAACTACAAGATGTAAGGATTGGAGAGAAGGAGGAGTGTCTAAAGTGGGGTATATATACACACACCTGTGATGGTGAGAAATGTTTTTTTTTGTCTGAATACAGCTGTGTCGACACTTTGGGAAGAATTCAACTTGGTTAAGCTTCTCTAGTGTCCGTGAGTTATTTACTTTAAAAAATAAGAACCTAACACTTTAAAGAGTAAATAAGTATTTTGAAGTAGACACTCCACTTTAGTTAACTTAAGGACATTGATCACTGAATGAGTGAATGTGATGCGTAACTAGTCTTGACAACTTACTCAACAATGTAACAAATGATTGGTTCATTGCACTACATTTGCATGGTAAATAAACTTGTCTTAAACCTGAAGGCTCATGCTAGCTCCAAGAGCTAAACCAAGGATTTAGCTCAGATGGCAAGCAAGCTCTTCCATCATGCGGTCTGGGTTCGATACTTGGAGTGGAAAGAGTTCACTCTAGGACACCAGTGTCAACTCACAATTTCCTCACATCTGCACAGCCATATTTTAGGAAGCTTGGCAGCTAGTACTTTTATGGCTTGTCTCTCTGCTTTAGTATCTCCACTCATTTATTAAACATGTTGTTTCATAACAGCTCCCATAAAACTTTTCTTAAAAGATGACTAATAGTGGGAGGTGGATGAAATGTACATTTCAGTCAGTGACAGAGTTGCCACTGCTACAGTTGAAGTCAGAAGTTTACATACACTTAGGTTAAAATCATTAAAACTCGATTTTCAACCACTCCACAAATGTCTTGTTAAGAAACTATAGTTTTGGCAAGTAGCTTAGGACATTACTTTGTGCATGACAAGTCATTTTTCCAACCATTGTTTACAGACAGATTATTTCACAAGTCTGGTTCATCCTTGGGAGCAATTTCCAAATGCCTGAAGGTACTGGAGGTCGACCAATGATTTTTCAATGCCGATACCGATTGGAGGACCAAAAAAAGCCGATACCGATTAAATCGGACGATTAATTTTTTTTTAAATTGTAATAATGATAATTACAACAATACTGAATGAACACTTATTTTAACTTAATATAACACACCAATAAAATCAATTTAGCCTCAAATAAATAATTAAACATGTTCAATTTAGTTTAAACAATGCAAAAACAAAGTGTTGGAGAAGAAAGTAAAAGTGCAATATGTGCCCTGTAAAAAAAAAAAGGTTTAAGTTCCTTGCTCAGAACATATGGTGTTCATATATTCCCAGGTAAGAAGTTTTAGGTTGTAGTTGTTATAGCACTATTTCTCTCTATGTGATTTGTATTTCATATACCTTTGACTATTGAATGTTCTTATAGGCACTTTAGTATGGCCAGTGAAACAGTATAGCTTCCGTCCCTCTCCTCGCCCCTACCTGGGCTCCAACCAGGAACACATTGACAACAGCCACCCTCAAAGCAGCGTTACCCATGCAGAGCAAGGGGAACAACCACTCCAAGTCTCAGAGGGAGTGACGTTTGAAATGCTATTAGTGCGCACCCCGCTAACCATTTCACATCGGTTACACCAGCCTAATCTTGGGAGTTGATAAGCATTGAGCTGTTTATGACTTCAAGCCTGAAGCACAGCAAAGAGCTGCTGGCAAAATGCACAAAAGTGCTGTCTGAATGAATACTTACGAGCCTGCTGGTGCTCAGTCAGACTGCTCTATCAAATCTCAAAAGCAAGACGTTTATTCTTTCAGTGAAATACAGGACCGTTCCCTATTTTATCTAACGGGTGGCATCCCTAAGTCTAAATATTCCTGTTACATTGCACAATCTTCAATGTCATTTCATAATTACGTAGAATTCTGGTAAATTAGGCAGCCCAAACTGTTGCATATACACTGACTCTGCGTGCAATGAACGCAAGAGAAGTGACACAATTTCACCTGGTTAATATTGCCTGCTAACCTGGATTTCTTTTAGCTAAATATGCAGGTTTAAAAATATATACTTCTGTGTATTGATTTTAAGAAATGCATTGATGTTTATGGTTAGGTACAGTTGTGCAACGATTGTGCTTTTTTCGCAAATGTGCTTTTGTTAAATCATCCCAGGTTTGTCGAAGTTGGCTGTCTCTGTTAGGAAGAAAGTCTTCACAGTTCGCAACGAGTCATGTTAGCAGGCAATATTAACTAAATATGCAGGTTTAAAAATATATACTTGTGTATTGATTTTAAGAAAAGGCATTGATGTTTATAGTTAGGTACACATTGGAGCAAAGACAGTACTTTTTCGTGAAAACGCACCGCATCGATTATATGCAACGCAGGACACGCTAGATAAACTAGAAATATCATCAACCATGTGTAGTTAACTAGTGATTATGATTGATTGATTGTTTTTTATAAGATAAGTTTAATGCTAGCTAGCAACTTACCTTGGCTTCTTACTGCATTCGCGTAACAGGCAGGCTCCTCGTGGAGTGCAATGTAATCAGGCGGTTGCAGCATTGGACTAGTTAACTGTAAGGTTGCAAGATTTAATCCCCGAGCTTACAAGGTAAAAATCTGTCATTCTGTCCCTGAACAAGGCAGTTAACCCACTGTTCCTAGGCCGTCATTGAAAATAAGTATGTGTTCTTAACTGCCTTGCCTAGTTAAACAACGGTGTAAAAAATAAAAAATAAGCCAAATCGGTGTCCAAAATTACCGATTTCCGATTGTTATGAAAACTTGAAATCGGCCCTAATTAATCAAACAATAGTACGCAAGTATAAACACCATGGGACCACGCAGCCGTCACACCGCTCAGGAAGGAGATGCGATCTTTCTCCTAGAGATAAACGTACTTTGATGCGAAAAGTGCATATCAATCCCAGAAAAACAGCAAAGGACTTTGTGAAGATGCTGGAGGAAACAGGCACAAAAGTATCTATATCCACAATAAAGTCCTATAAAGTCCTATATCGAAATAACCTGAAAGGCCGCTCAGCAAGGAAGAAGCCACTGCTCCAAAACCGCCATAAAAAAGCCAGACTACGGTTTGCAACTGCACATAGGGACAAAGATCGTACTTTTTGGAGAAATGTCCTCTGGTCTGATGAAACAAAAATAGAACTGTTTGGAGGAAAAAGGGGGAGGCTTGCAAGCTGAAGAACACCATCCAACCGTAAAGCACGGGGGTGGCAGCATCATGTTGTGGGGGTGCTTTGCTGCAGGAGGGACTGGTGCACTTCCCAAAAAAGATGGCATCATGATGGAGGAAAATTATGTGGATTATTGAAGCAACGTCTTAAGACATCAGTCAGGAAGTTAAAGCTTGGTCGCAAATGGGTGTTCCAAATGGACAATGACCACAAGCATACTTCCAAAGTTGTGGCATAATGGCTTAAGGACAACAAAGTCAAGGTATTGGAGTGGCCATCACAAAGCCTTGACCTCAATCCTATGGAAAATTGGATGGCAGAATTGAAAAAAATCGTGTGTGAGGTAGGACACCTACAACCCGGACTCAGTTACACCAGCTCTGTCAGGAGGAATGGGCCCAAACTCACCCAACTTATTGTGGGAAGCTTGTGGAAGGCTACCAGAAATGTTTGACTCAGATTAAACCATTTAAAGGCAATGCTACCACCAAATACTAATTGAGTATGTAAACTTCTGAACCACTGGGAATGTTATGAAATAAATAAAAGCTGAAATAAAATCACTTCTGCACCATTATTCTGACATTTCACATTCTTAAAATAAAATGGTGATCCTAACTGACCTAAGACAGGGAATGTTTACTTGGATTAAATGTCAGGAAGTGTGAAAAATTGAGTTTAAATGTATTTGGCTAAGGTGTATGCAAACTTCCGACTTCAACTGCATTTGCATAAAGCTAGTAAGCTAACCACTAGCCTGCCACAAACTGGTTGTGTCAACGTAATGTGACGTGGAAAATACGTTGGATTTCAAAGAATTAACTGTTGTTTTGATGGTGAAATTTAAAACCACAGGATAATGTTACCATTGTAACAAATTTTCAACATAGACAAACCTTATTGTAACGGCTGATTTCTTCCTCTGAAGAGGTGTAGCAAGGATCGGACCAAGATGTGGCGTGGTAAGTGTCCTTGTTTTAATAAGAAAAACTCAATATGAACACAAAATACAAAAAAACAATAAATGTGAAGAAACCGAAACAGTCCCGTGTGGCACAAACACTGACACAGGAAACAATCACCCACAAACCAATAGTGAAAAACAGGCTACCTATGTATGATTCTCGATCAGAGACAACTAACGACATCTGCCTCTGATTGAGAACCATACTCGTCCGAACACAGAAATAGAAAGACATAGAAACACAAAAAATAGTCTACCCACCCCAACTCACGCCCTGACCATACTAAAATAAAGACAAAACAAAGGAAATAAAGGTCAGAACGTGACACTTATTTAAAATATGTTGTACCTTTGAAACAACGTAAGATCTTCAACGGTATATCCACTATCCCCCCAAAAATAAGGCTGGGCAGCACCTACTACTGGAGAGTTGATCTACGGCTATTCATTTAGTCTCCTATCCATGGTTTTAACCAAGCCCGGCTCTGCTTAGCTCTGCTTAACCAATGTTCTATCATGAGAATGATTATTAAGAGACCTCTTAATAACTAAATATATTCACTGTTGCTATCAAAGTCATTGCAAATTAAATGTAACCACAGCTTATAAATCAGAAATCATGAATTCTACTATTTAGGCCTATATATGATTTGCATCAACAGCTATCGTTTCAATTCAACCCAGGGTTCAACAAAAATTATAAACCGGGTTCTTCGAGCCATTAATGCTGACCATATATGTATGATACAAACGACTTGTTTACTGTTCTAATTACATTGGTAAAAATGTTATGATTTCAATAAGGCACCTCAGGGGTTTGTGGAATACGGCCAATATATCACGGCTAAGGGCTGTATCCAGGCACTCGGCATAAGAACATAAGAACAGCCTTTAGCCGTGGAATATTGGCCATATACCACACCTTTCGGGCCTTATTGCTTGAATAGACAACATCCTGGTCCTGAAATTAAACTGGTATACTTTCCTATTTATGCTATTTTTATTCCTCCACCAGTTTTGATCCTTTATATTGGGCAGACAGACCACTTCCCTACCTACTCCCGCTGCAACCTGCCTCTTCCATTTTTGGGGTAATGCTGAAATCAAATGGTTGTAATCTTCGATTGAGCAGACCTTCCCATAATATTCTGATAAACTCCATGAAAGACATAACGCTACTATTCCAATATCATTTAAAAACAAAATACCCATTTTCAAGCATATTTAAATACAGGTCTTTTATCAACCAGAACATTTGAGTCCAGCCATTATATTTGTTCCATCTTTTTAGGCGGATGAAATTGTAGCCAGCTCTGCAATGCTTGTTTGAAAAAGAGAGATACTTCGAAAAAAAGTATTTTCAATTAATCAAAATTGAGACATGGCAATCTGCACAAAGGCAAAAAGGCCATTTTAAAAAAATGTGTACGCTTTTCTTAGTAATCTACTTGAGAACCATTTAGGATACAAATACAACTTTTGAATAAGTGAAGCTTTTAGAGAGATGTTTAATGCTTTTCTATTTAATAATCTCAACCCACCCAGTTCATACTTGTTATATAGATAGGCATGCTTTATCTTGTCTGGTTTAGCATCCCAGATAAAGCTAAATATATTTTGTTCATATGATTTGAAAAACTAATCATCAGGAGTAGGCAGCGCCATAAGTAAGTGAGTAAACTGAGATATGACTAACGAGTTATTCAGGGCAATATATCCATAAATAGACAGGTATTTACCTCTCCATGGTTACAGGAGCTTGTCTATTTTTACTAGTTTTCTATTGAAATTCATTGTGGAGAGCTAATTTATATATTTTTTGATATGAATATCAAGTATGTCTACTTCACCGTCAGACCATTGTATAGGTAAACTTAAAGGTAATGTAAAAGTTTTATTTTTTATAGTTCCAATATGTAATATTGTACACTTATCATAATTAGGTTTTAGTCCAGTGTCCAGAAAAGTTATCTATATCTTCAATGAGACATTGCAGGAATTTAGCTTGCAGACTTAATATAGAATGTGAGTCATTGGCATACATGAACACCTTTGTTTTTAAGCCTTGGATTTCTAATCCTTCAATGTTATTTGATCTGATTTTAATAGCTAGCATTTCAATAGCCATCATGAATAGATATGGTGACAGCGGACACCCTTGTTTAACTACTTGACAATTCAAAACTCTGAAGTAGCCGCTATTTACAATGGGGTTGCTATACATAACTTTTACCCATTTTATAAGGGAATCACCAAAATATAGATTAATGAGTCAAACCTGTTTTTCATCCACTTTCATATTCAAAAAGATCCACCTTTCTTGCGAAACCATCCCACACCTGTATATTGACGCATCATTTTTGCAAGTCAACCATATCATGTCACTTGTTAACCTCCAGAAGAGCATATCAAAATGCAGGACTGTAGTGCAGCCACATGGGAAATGGTTAAACCATAACAGAGGTTCATTAATTTGGAATAAGCTTATATTTTAATAAAATAAATGATATGTTAACATAAGACCCATAGTATTGTTAGGTTCTTATTTTTCAGAGTAGGTAACTCACGGACACTAGAGAAGCTTTAACCAAGTTTATTCTTCCCAAAAGGATCTGTACAGCTGTAACAAAGACACCCAACATTTTTCCCATCACAGGTATATATATATATATTCCCCTTAAGACAACCTTTCTCTCCAATCCTTACATCTTATGGTTCCACGGGAAACCGGTAGTAAACCTTTATTACTCCCTTCAGGGGATCTGACCTCACCTCCTGACCTCAACCCCTCCTTCGCCTAGTCCACAGATGTCCATCTGTCTCCCCTATGGCAATCCTTTGATCCCCTCCCGTTCACCCAGCACATTCCACATCCACTCGGTCTTTCTACAGATCTCACTCCTTACTATACTATCATGTCTTTAATATCTCAATGTTCAACATTTCAAATCCAACAGTTGGAATGACCAGGTACAATGCAACTCTGTAATCCAAGACTTCAATGTTTAATAGTAGAGTACCTCTATTTAGGGAAAGGCAAAATCCTAAAACCAGCATGGCACCTGCAGTCACACCAATCTCAAGACTGTCTAAATTAACATCTGCTCTTCTCTTAACCTCCAGAAGAGCATATCAAAATAAAAGTCACATGCTGTTCCTACAATAAAGGACCCACATTAACTTCTCTGCATTAGAGGCTTGTGGCCAGTTCGCATCCTCCATGTAGTCAGCAGTGTTTTATGGATATAAGAAGGTAATGGATGTTGCCTCACCTTAACTCGTCTCTTTCGTTCTCTCTCCAACTCTTTTACACATGCATGCATCTTATGCGGCTGTAAAGCTCTTCAGTATCGTTGTGGCTTGGGAGCTGCCGTCGCGTTTCAGATCTAAAAATAAACCTTCTATATGCTGAGCAAACAGTCTACCTCCGACCATTGAGACTCCCAGTAGTGCAGAGCCGAGCTGATCTGGGCTGAGGCTTAAACATTTGTTTCCCCACCACATCTGTTTAGACAAAACCATCCCACACCTGTATAATGATGCATCACTTTTGCAAGTCAAGCATATCATGTCACTTGTTAAATCCACTTCAAATCAGTGTAGATAAAGGGGAGGAGACAGGTTAAAGAAGTATTTTTAAGCCTTTAGACAATTGAGACATGGATGGTGTATGTGTGCCATTCAGAGGGTGAATGGGCAAGACAAAAAAATGTAAGTGCCTTTGAACATTCAGTAAATTTGTTAATATCGTCACACCTTTTGAGTTCCTTTGTCCAAGACAGAAAATGATTTCACCACCCCATAACTTCATCAGGATGTAGTGAGTTTCCTGTAAACAGGATATGTTATATTCCTTTTCTTTTAGCCACGTAAAGACTGATCTTCTCTTTTTATAATCTGCTAAACCGTTACAATTATAACTGGCTGTACTTATTTCACCCTTCACCATAACTAGATACTATTCTCAGTCGAAATTGACCATAATAAGTGATTGTAAAGTTACTGCCATCAGAGTTATTATGACGGTCAAAATGAGAGATTTCAAATGTCTGACATTTAGAATTCAAGAAACAGGTTCTAGCAATATTTGCTTTAGTCCCTTGCCTGTTTGCCTGTGAGCCAATGCCACAGATGTTAGAAAATTGGGTCAAGATATTGTGTGTAGTAAATCCGAGTAGGTTGATGTGTATGATATTGGATGTTATTAAGTAAGAGTGTGGTGTGTGTACGATGTCTGGATAAAAGTAAGACTATAATGGGTGATGTCCAAATAAATAATAACTAATTTGCATGTTTGAGTGACTGTGTGTAACATTGAGTAGAGTCTTAATATTCAGGATGATAATTGTCATCCCTATCGTATCACCATCATAGTTTCATCATAATTACCTTAAACATAATTTTCATAGAAAAACACATCCCAGCATTTCCATAGCAATTGATGTTTCACATGATAATGAAAGAGACCTTGCATTACTATAGATACAGCTTCACTACAAACGTATCCCGTAAAATGTTATTATTCCTCAATGTCTCTGTTCTGGTATCTTCCCCTTGTTTGTCGTAAACATAGATAAATATGTAGACAAAGACAGAAAAGATAAATAGGCAAAACACATTAAATTATAGAAAAGTTTGACAGAGAGAGAAAGAGAGGATAGAACAGAACCAGATCAAGTCTGTGTGTCTGTGTGTGTAAGTGAGCATGTAATTGAGTGTGTGTGTGTGTTCATATCATCTTCATAGTGTTCAGATATTTTTACAGATCCCATACTTTGTTTTTTTTTTTTGGAACCCTGACGTCTCCGTAGAATTTAGTACAGCCATGGTGTCATGGAGCTGTCTCGGAAGAGCTGTCCATCTATAAAGAGTTTGTCCACAATGAGAAAGGCACGCTTACCCCTATCCCTTTGCTAACTCTGCACAGGATACAGCTTCTTGAGAAGTTTATCTCCCGGGGAAATTGGTCATTGAGACCGAATTTGGTCCCTTCAAGCTCCCTTCCCCTGCTCTCGATCAGCTCCTTTTGTTGGTAGTGTTCAAATTTTGTGATGATAGGTTGGGGACTCTTGGTCTTGTCGCTCCAAGTCTGCACACTCGGTGGAAAGCCACCTTGTTTACAGCCTCTAAAGGAAGTTTCAAGGCGGATTGCATGAACTCTCTGATCACCCCCTCTGGATTATTGGGTGTCCTCGGGAATCCAAGAAAATATTTAGATTTTCATGCATGCTTGTCTAGTAGCGATTCCCTCATCGCTCTCTTTTCCCCAAGTAGACAATCCATGTTGGAATCAAGGGTTTTTACCTTGGCTGTAAGTACTTTGTTCTCTCCATGGAGCATGAGAATTTCACTCTTGCGAAACTCCAAACTCCCCCTTAGCCCTTGTACCTTATCACACAACTTTAAGTGTTTCATGGATTCCAGAAAGAGCACTAGCCTCTAGTTCAACGGTAAGTACATTGTCCGTGTCTGTAGATGAATCGGTCTCTCTTTTCTTGTCAGGTTAGAGTTATTTTGTGAGTTAGCCAGATCTTTCCATGATGGATTATGTTGATAATCATTGATTTCCATCAGAATCTCCTTACTATCCAGGTTGGCTCTGAACTGCAACCAGTTGTTTACAAATGTAAAACGACTGAAGATGTAATCATGAGTTGCAAAATGTGTGATCCCACTTCAAAACAAATCTTGTTTCTCATGGTCAGAATCTTTAGGTGCCTTTTGGCAAACTCCAAACAGGCTGTCATGTGCCTTTTACTGAGGAGTGGCTTCTGTCATGCCACTCAAACATAAAGGCCTGATTGTTGGAGTGCTGCAGAGATGGTTGTCCTTCTGGAAGGTTCTCCCATATCCACAGAGGAACTCTGGAGCTCTGTCAGATTGACTATCTCCCTGACCAAGGCGTTTCTTCCCCGATTGCTCAGTTTGGCCGTGCGGCCAGCTCTAAGAAGAGTCTTGGTGGTTCCAAACTTCTTCCATTTAAGAATGATGGAGGCCACTGTGTTCTTGGGGACCTTCAATGCCACAGACATTTTATGGTACCCTTCCCCAGATCTGTGCCTCGAAGAAATCCTGTCTGGGAGCTCTACGGACAAATCCTTAGAACTCATGGCTTGGTTTTTGCCCTGACATGCACTGTCAACTGTGGGACCTTATTTCGACAGGTGTGTGCCTTTCCAAATCATGTCCAATCAATTGAATTTACCACAGGTGGACTCCTATCAAGTTGAAATATTAATTTTATTAATATTAATTAATTATATATAATATACATATTTTTTATGTAATCTCAACTACAATCCATGTCCTTTGGTTGTGCTTTTAGATGAAGCAAAGTGATAACATTACATTGCTGTAAAAATACAAAATATCTAACCTTGTTTTTCCATTGGAATTTGGTTTGCTTTTAGTTGTGGTTGAAAGGATAGTGATAACCCATTGGGAATTCAACAAACTTCTGGCTGTCAGAGTGTGTGAATAAAAAGGTTGAAATCTCATTGATCAACTTCTCAACCAAAATGTCCATGTTGAAATTACGTGGTGTGCCCAGTGGGATGGACCTGATCGGGCGATGGCGACACTACTTCAGGTCTCAGGGCGGGTAACCCAATGCACGATCAATGCCAACACAGCCTAAGCTAGCAGTTTCACGCATCTTTTCCATTTACTTTTCAGATATACACCAAAACAGAAAAGGCTAAAAGGGACAGAAGTAAACAACAACAACCTCTAAACACCAAGCTGACATTTAGATTTGTCCCACTTCTCTGCTAACTTTGGGTTTTGATCTCGTTTCTCAGTCTCTTTCTTCCTCAATCACGCTCAAACTGAGAGATGCACTTCTTGCGTCAATTGAATTGAATAGAAAGAGACATCTGTTACAAAACACCAAAATTGTCTTGCTGACAAAATGATATTTTTTCTAGAGAAAAGTTGGGACACCTGAAAAGGGCCTGAGAAACAGGACTGTAGTGCAGCCTCAAGGTTCAACCATGACAGAGGTGGGGGGGGGCGGTTCATTTAATTTGAAATAAGCTTCTATTTTAATATATTTTTCTATGTTAACGTAAGACCGATAGTATGAGTTATGACCAGGTACAATGTAACTCCGTAAGCCAATACTTTAATGTTTAATAAATAGCAGAGTACTACAATTTAGGGAAAGGCAAAATCCTAAAACCAGCATGGCACCTGCAGTCACACCAATCTCAAGACTGTCTAAATTAACATCTGCTCTTCTCTTAACCTCCAGAAGAGCATATCAAAATAAAAGTCACATGCTGTTCCTACAATAAAGGACCCACATTAACTTCTCTGCATTAGAGGCTTGTGGCCAGTTCGCATCCTCCATGTAGTCAGCACTGTTTTATGGATATAAGAAGGTAATGGATGTTGCCTCACCTTAACTCGTCTCTTTCGTTCTCTCTCCAACTCTTTTACACATGCATGCATCTTATGTGGCTGTAAAGCTCTTCAGTATCGTTGTGGCTTGGGAGCTGCCGTCGCGTTTCAGATCTAAAAATAAACCTTCTATATGCTGAGCAAACAGTCTACCTCCGACCATTGAGACTCCCAGTAGTGCAGAGCCGAGCTGATCTGGGCTGAGGCTTAAACGTTTTTTCCCCACCACATCTGTTTCGACAAAACCATCCCACACCTGTATAATGATGCATTACTTTTGCAAGTCAAGCATATCATGAGTCCCAATAGCCATGTCTGTGCCAGAATTAGAACCCGATTGGATTGAAAATCAATCCAACCAAATCATCTGCATTTGATTGAATAACCTGACCTCATGTTCTTTTAGAAACTTTGGAAATATTGGCAACACTTACACTGAGTGTATAAAACATTAGAAACACCTTCCTAATATTTAGTTACATAATATCCTTTCGAACAGCCTCAATTCATCTGGGCATGGACTCTACAAGGTGTCAAAAGACTTCCACAGGGATGCTGGCCCATGTTGATGCCAATGCTTCACACAGTTGTATCAAGTTGGTGATTTCCTTTGGGCAGTGGACCTTTGAGACACACAAGAAATTGCTGAGAGTGAAAAACCCAGCAGCATTGCTGTTCTTGACACACTCAAACAGGTGCGCCCGGCACCTCCTACCATACCCTGTTCATTTTTTCTGTCTTGCCCATCCACCCTCTGAATGGCACACATACACAATCCAGGTCTCAATTGTCTAAAGGCTTAAACATCCTTCTTTAACCTGTCTCCTCCCCTTTATCTACACTGATTGAAGTGGATTTAACAAGTGACCTCAATAAGGGATCATGGCCTTCACCTGGATTCACCTGGTCCGTCTATGTCATGGAAAGACCATGTGTTCCTAATGTTTAGTACACATCATTCCAAGATTACTGAGGTAATAGGTGATGTAATTATTGTATACCAGGTACTGTATGCAAGTAAATGGATATCATTAGTGCTCACTGCTGGGTTTTTTTCAAGTAAACTCAATTAATACAGCACACATGCATGCAAGAGTCCATGCGTATTCTAGGGTAATGACAGATACTGCGTCTCTGGAATGCGGCCAATATAATTTTGTGTTTCACATTTCATAGTAGATGCAAACCGAAGTGCAGTGTTTTGTTTCAAAGACGTTCATAAAAGGAAACATGGCCTATATCTATGTCACCACGACTCCTTCCCTTGTTCTCACTGGATCCAGTTAGTATTGAGAATAGGGATTCATTTGTAGTGCGTTTTCTGCAAGGACAGAATGGCATAAAATGAACATCCTCTTTGAGAAATTACAGAAATGGTACTGAGTTGATATTAATTATTTAGGAAATTAATTATTCAACCTAATATGCATTATTATTTGCTGAGCTTTTAAAAATGTCAGACACGGATCATCAGCCTACTGCCAAGAGCATATGCATGCAGGCCAACAACCTCCTGAAAGCAAGCCAAGGGCAACAGGGGGAGGTGGGGAAATGTCTCGAGCCACTGTCTGTCACCGTGTGTCAGGTGAGGTTAAAAATTGTGTGGACTGAAATTATTTGACCCCAAAAGGTTATGTATTTATAACCACCAGTAATCAAGCAGAGTTCTTTCTAATAAATCTTGTATGAAAGCATCCCTCCTGTGGTTATTTCCACCTGAGTCTCTGTGACTAACTACAGTACAGATGCCCTAGAGGAGAGGACAGGCTCCCAGCTAAAATAGTGGGAAGGTACCATCCAAACCTATTGGACAGGTGTGTGCCCTAATGAACACGACTACTTTTCAGGTGAGGATTGGGGTCTAATTTCCTGGCTCTAGTCTATTATGATGTCATTGTGTACCCTTGTAAAGGGGTTGAAAAGGAGTGATGGAGTGGAGGGGGTAGGCAGCATAGTCACAGACCGAAGACAAGCCCGTCATACGTTCTTAATGTCTACATCTAGATGATGGCTATGGTTGAGGTCAGTGATTGGGGGTAGGGGTTAGTTGTGCTAGGATTATTGTAAATTAAAGGCAGACAAAATTTGAAACATTCGTTTCCCAGAATCTGCATTATTGTTAATTTTATAACGCATGGGTCAACCTCCGCAGTGGCATGTTCCAGTTCACCATTTACTGTGGACCACATATCTGCACTCAACAGCATCATCTGCATTCTTTTTCCAGGATGGACTGAAAACGAGTGATGAAAATGGGTTGCAGCACTGTTACGGCACTTTAAATCAAGTCACCTATATTAACACACAGTGTTCTATGGATTGGGAAGAATTTGTCATATGTCCACCATGAGGGTAGTTTTAAAAAAGCATCTGACCAGCAATGCGAGCAAGAAAATGATGGACAAACATGGTATTTTATATTTTAACTCAAGCTTTAATGTGGAGAATGGACAGAGCAAGTGTGTATGTATGCAGCTGGCTGTGTTTTTGTGTTTTAAGTTAATGCGTTGGTTTATTAGTGAAAATGGACTGTCTTGTGAAGTGTGCAGACTGGCTTGGGGACGAAGTCTTATTGCTGACTCCTGCCGTGCCCCACTTTAATACTGTGGAGCCTTAGAAAAAGCAATGCAAGTTAAAAAGGTTCTGTTTTTACCAAGCAATAAGAGTCAATGTGATAGGAAACAGCACTGCTACTGTACTTTGTGGGCTGCTATTTGGGCTGAATGCTTACCTT
This sequence comes from Oncorhynchus masou masou, assembly GCF_036934945.1. Taxonomy (NCBI): domain Eukaryota; kingdom Metazoa; phylum Chordata; class Actinopteri; order Salmoniformes; family Salmonidae; genus Oncorhynchus; species Oncorhynchus masou. Next base: position 48,629,294 of record NC_088214.1, read on the forward strand.
ATCATTTGGAAACCTACTTTGGTAGCATTTCTGCCGCAGGCCTGAAATGTATGAAAATATAAAGGACCAGTGCAGTAAAACATTTGATTTTCATGTGTTTTATACACATTTCCACACTATGAAGTTGGAATAATACGGTGATAGTGAAAATGATAATGCCCTTTCAGTATAAGAGCTGTTTGAAAAGACAGACCATTTTAGTGGGATGGACTTTTGGTCTTCCTGGTGACATCACCAGGCCAATAATTAAGAATTCCAAACCACTCCACCAATACCAGCTAGTTTTCAGTTTTCCCATCCCCACTCATACCAATCCCAGAAAGTCCTAGCAAAATTCTTGCTTGAGAAATGGCTCTTATCTTATATGCTCTTTATTATTTTTGAACATTTAAATTGAAAACTAGAAAAAGTACATTTCCTGAAAATGTGGTGTGCTGGCTTGTGAAGGATTGATTGATAGCATAACATGTACACGTTTGTTTAGGTCCCTTTAGCTTGAACACTTCAAGAGTGCGTGTTAGTGGATATTTTTATTTTATGCAAATGTGTATAGCTATGGTTGATATATAGTCATGTTAAATACAGTTGAAGTAATATGGCTACAGGTTCATCTGCCTCACCAAACACCCATTCTGGTGGGAAGCTATCACCAAGTGAAGTCAGTATTTGGATAACGTGTGAAATGCTTTATAATATATGTGATATCAACAGAGAAGTATATTTTCTGCGCGATTTAAATAGACTGGCTTTCATCAGGCTGCCCACTCAAGAGAAACGTTCAAACTGTAACAAGTGCCTGCAACCTGATTCAGTATATCAGTCAACCTACCAGGGTAGTTACAAACAGCACAGGAATGAAATCATCAACATGTATTGATCACATCTTTGCTAATGCTGCAGAAATGTGTATAAATAAAAAGATTATACACTATGAAACAAAGATAAATGACAAAGAATGACAGTAAAAACTTGCACATTGAAAGACATTTTTGGACAAGACAAACTCCACTCCATCATTCATTGAATCACATGGCTCATTCATCACAAAAAACGCTGATATTTCAAACTACTTTATTTTTTATTTTTTCCCCCATTGGCAAGATAAGCAAATGTAGGCATGACATGCCAGCACCAAACACTGACACTACATGTCCAAGTATATCTGACCAAATTATGAAAGACAAGCAATGTAATTCTGAAATTCGTATACGGAGCGTGGAAGAGTGTTTCGTTGTCTATCAACAATGACAAGCCACCGGGGTCTGACAACTTGGATGGAAAATTACAATATTGCCACTCCTATTTGCCATGTCTTCAATTTAAGCCTACTAGAAAGTGTGCCCCCTCAGGCTTGGAGGGAAGCAAAAGTCATTCCGCTACCCAAGAATAGTAAAGCCTCCTTTACTGACTCAATTTAGCCAACCAATGAGCCTGTTACCAACCCTAAGTACCTTTTTTGAAAAAATTGTGTTAGACCAGATATAAATGCTATTTTACAGTAAACAAATTGCTTAGAGGGAAAAAAATTCAACAAGCACACACAAAGTACTGATTGACAGAGAGAAATTGATGATACAAATATTGTGGGGGCTGGCTTTTGACATTATCGATCAGTCAGCTGCTTGAAAAATTTGTGTATTGGCTTTACACCCCCTGCTATGTTGTGGATAAAGACTTAGAGAGGTAACAGAACACAGAGGAAGCCTATCCAACATAATCCAGGTAGAATCAGGAATTCCCAGGGCAGATGTCTAGGCATCTTACTTTTTTCAATATTTACTAAAAACATGCCACTGGCTTGTCTATGTATGCGGATGACTCAACACTATACACATCAGCTACTCAGCGACTGAAACATTTATAGGGCTGCAGGTCAGAAAGAGTGGCAAGGAATGAGTTCATCCTAAATAATTAAAAAACTAAAAGCATTGTATTTGAGACAAATCATTCACTAAACCCTAAATCTCACTAAATTGTTTCCATAATGTGGAAATTGATCAAGTTAAACTGACTAACCTGCGTGGAGTAACCCTGGATTGTAAACTGTCATGGTCAAAGCATATTGATACAACAGTAGCTAAGATGGGGAGACGTCTGTCCATAATAAAGAGCTACTGTACCTTAACAACACTATCAACAAGGCAGGTCCTACAGGCCCTGGTTTTGTCACACCTTGACTACTGTTCAGTCGTGTGGTCAGGTGCCACAAAGAGGGACTTTGCAATTGGCTCAGAACAGAACAGCACGGCTAGGCCCTTGGTTGTACACAGAGAACTAACATTAATAATATGCATGTCAATCTATCCTGGCTCAAAGTGGAGGAGAGATCGACTTCATCACTACTTGTACTTGTGAGAGGTATTGACATGTTGAATGCAACGAGCTGGTTGAGCTACTGGCACACAGCTCGGACACAGCTCGGACACAGCTCGGACACAGCTCGGACACCCCACAAGAGGTCTCTTCTCAGTCCCCAAGTCCAGAACAGACTATTAGAGGTGCACAGTACTACATAGAGAAATGATTACATGGAACTCTTTTCCACATCAAGTAACTCATACAAGCAGTAAAATTAGATTTTAAAAAACAGATCAAATACACCTTATGGAACAGTGGGGACTGTGAAGACAAACACATGGATACACACAATAACATACGCACTATACACACACACTTTGTGTTGAAGATGTGGTAGTAGAGTGGGGGCCTGAGGGCACACACTTAGTGTGTTGAGGGGTGTATTGTAATGTTTTTAAAATTGCATAAAAAAGTGTAACTGCCATAATTTTGCTGGACACCAGGAAGATAGCAGGAGCTAATTGGCATCCATAAGAAATACACATTTCAAGTTAGAATAGTCTGAACATATGAATGTTGGATGGGGTCTCGAGCTCAACAGTTCAAAAGTTACTGTTGGTGAGTCATTTTATGCAAATGTATTCACATTTACAGTCATGTGAAAATGTACACCCCCTGGAAAGTTTTTACATATTTGGAAACATGGTTATTTCAGCAAAAAAGGATTTAAACCTGTGATCAAACCGGCAATTGCGTGGCCTCCCGGGTGGCATCGCAGTGGTCTAGGGCATCGCATCGCAGTGGTCTAGGGCATCGCAGTGGTCTAGGGCATCGCAGTGGTCTAGGGCATCGCAGTGGTCTAGGGCATCGCAGTGGTCTAGGGCATCGCAGTGGTCTAGGGCATCGCAGTGGTCTAGGGCATCGCAGTGGTCTAGGGCATCGCAGTGGTCTAGGGCCCTGCATCGCAGTGGTCTAGGGCCCTGCATCGCAGTGGTCTAGGGCCCTGCATCGCAGTGGTCTAGGGCATCGCAGTGGTCTAGGGCATCGCAGTGGTCTAGGGCATCGCAGTGGTCTAGGGCATCGCAGTGGTCTAGGGCATCACAGTGGTCTAGGGCATCACAGTGGTCTAGGGCATCACAGTGGTCTAGGGCATCACAGTGGTCTAGGGCATCACAGTGGTCTAGGGCATCACAGTGGTCTAGGGCATCACAGTGGTCTAGGGCATCACAGTGGTCTAGGGCATCACAGTGGTCTAGGGCATCACAGTGGTCTAGGGCATCACAGTGGTCTAGGGCATCACAGTGGTCTAGGGCATCACAGTGGTCTAGGGCATCACAGTGGTCTAGGGCATCACAGTGGTCTAGGGCATTGCATCACAGTGGTCTAGGGCACTGCATCACAGTGGTCTAGGGCACTGCATCGCAGTGGTCTAGGGCATCACAGTGGTCTAGGGCCCTGCATCGCAGTGGTCTAGGGCCCTGCATCGCAGTGGTCTAGGGCATCGCAGTGGTCTAGGGCACTGCATCACAGTGGTCTAGGGCATCGCAGTGGTCTAGGGCACTGCATCACAGTGGTCTAGGGCACTGCATCGCAGTGGTCTAGGGCATCGCAGTGGTCTAGGGCCCTGCATCACAGTGGTCTAGGGCATCGCAGTGGTCTAGGGCCCTGCATCACAGTGCTCGCTGTGCCACCAGAGACTCTGGGTTCTGCTGCCGCTGTCGGCTGCGACCGGGACGTCCGTGGGGCGTCCCGGTCGCAATTGGCCTAGCGATGTCCGGGTTCGGCCGGTATGGATATCCTTCTCATTGCGCACCAGCGACTCCTGTGGCGGGCCGGGCGCAGTGCACGCTCACCAGGTCGCCAGGTGCACGGTGTTTCCTCCGACACATTGGTGCGGCTGGCTTCCGGGTTGGATGCGCGTTGTGTTAAGAAGCAGTGCGGCTTGGCTGGGTTGTGTTTCGAAAGCCTTTGCATCTTTGTCAAAACAACAGCAGCAAACACTCCTGAAAACAGCGGGAAAGAAAATAGAGGTGCCTCGGTTTGATCAATAGTGGTTCATAGAGATTACGTGAAGAGAGACATAGGAGACCACGTCTTACACAACTTTCTAATAGAGGCCAGGGATCAAATATTGCAGATTCCTTATGAGAAATTGGCTAAATTTGCCAAAGGAAAAACTATTTGGGGTTTTAGAATCTATACAAAATGCCACGCCCAATTTTTCAGTTTTTGATTTGTTTAAAAAGTTTGAAATATCCAATAAATGTCATTCCACTTCATGATTGTGTCCCACTTGTTGTTGATTCTTCACAAAAAACTACAGTTTTATATCTTTATGTTTGAAGCCTGAAATGTGGCAAAAGGTCGCAAAGTTCAAGGGGGCCGAATACTTTCGCAAGGCACTGTATATATATATATGTTATGGCGACAATTACAACAATACTGAATGAACACTTATTTTAACTTAATATAATACATCAACAAAATCTATTTAGTCTCAAATAAATGAAACATTCAATTTGGTTGAAATAATGCAAAAACAAAGTGCAATATGTGCCATGTAAAAAAGCTAACATTTAAGTTCCTTGCTCAGAACATATGAAAGCTGGTGGTTCCTTTTAACACCAGTCTTCAATATTCCCGGGTAAGAAGTTTTAGGTTGTAGTTATTATAGGACTATTTCTCTCTATACCATTTGTGTTTCATATAGCATTTGACTATTGGATACTCTTATAGGCACTATAGTATTGCCAGCCTAATATTGGGAGCTCTGCTGGCAAATGCAGGAAATTGCTGTTTGATTGAATGCTTACGAAGCCTGCAGCTGCCTACCACCGCTCAGTCAGACTGCTCTATCAAATCAGACTTAATTCTAATATAATAACACACAGAAATACAAGCCTTAGGTCAAAGGTCAAATCCGGAAACTATAATTTCTAAAACAAAACGTTTATTCCTTCAGTGAAATACGGAGCCGTTACGTATTTTATCTAACAGGTGGCATCCCTAAGTCTAAATATTGCTGTTACATTGTACAACCTTCAATGTTATGTCATAATTATGTACAATTCTGGCAAATGGATTACGGTCTTTGTTAGGAAGAAAATGGTCTTCACACAGTTCGCAACGAGCCAGGCAGCCCAAACTGCTGCATATACCCTGACTCTGCTTGCACAGATCACAAGAGAAGTAACAATGCCCTAGAAAAAAAAAATCATGTTAGCAGGGAATATTAACTAAATATGCAGGTTTAAAAATATATACTTGTGTTGATTTTAATAAAGGCATGGATGTTTATGGTTAGGTACACATTGGAGCAAAGACCGTCCTTGTTCGCGAATGTGATTGTTAAATCAAACACCCATTTGGCAAAGTAGGCTGTGATTCGATGATAAATTAACAGGCACCGCATCGATTATATGCAACGCAGGACAAACTAGATAATCTAGTAATATCATCAACCATGTGTAGTTAACATAATCACTAGTAAAGATTGATTGTTCTTTATAAGATAAGTTTAATGCTAGCTAGCAACTTACCTTGACTCCTTGCTGCACTCACGTAACAGGTAGTCAGCCTGCCACGGTCTCCTTGTGGAGTGCAATGTAATCGGCCATAATCGGTGTCCAAAAATGCAGATTATCGACTGTTATGAAAACCTAAAATCGTCCCTAATTAAATCGGCCATTCCGATTAATTGGTCGACCTCTAGTTAGTGGTGTTAATACAGTGGGATTTATTGTGTGGGGTCTTTTCAATTTGGTTTTAAACTGGGTATGTAGAATGATGGAAATGTTTGAAATGTTTCTAAATGATTTCTGAAGGACAGAGAAAGAAAAGGGATAAGAGTCAGCAAAGCTTTCATCAAGGCAAAGGGTGGCTACTTTGAAGAATCTCAAATATATTTTGATTTGTTTAACACTTTTTAGGTTACAACAGGATTCCATATTGGTTATTTTGTAGCTTTGATGTTGTCACTATTATTCTACAAGGTAGAAAACAGTAAAAAATAGAAATAAAATAAAAACCTGGAATGAGTAGGTGTGCCCAAACTTTTGACTGGTACTGTAAATATATATATTTGAATAAATTAACCAACATTTCTAAAAACCTATTTTCACTTCGTCATTACAGGGTAGTGTGTAGATTGATGGGTAAAAAATAAATAATATTCAATCCATTTCAGAATAAGGCTGTAACGTAACAAAATGTTGAAAAAGGGAAGGGGTCTGAATACTTTCCGAATGGATTAAGTATTGAAATATAGGCCTAAATAATGGTATTAAGACTAAACAGAATGCTCTTAGGCCTGCAGCTCAATGGTGGTTATACAAGGCTGCTATACTAAGCCTACTAATGATAATGACATTACTTATTATAATGATGATCATAATAATAACAACAACGAGATCAAGGAAGGGTTATAAATTTAACAATTTGGAACAGTGTAAACACTAAATAAATTATCATTCATACATTCTCATGGAATCAGTAGTAGTAAACAAACACTCAAACAGGCAACACATGCAGGATATGCTTTATATCTGTAGCTGGAGTTAGTCTGTTGATTATAGACCTAATTAAATTCGGTATTCCTCGCTCCTCACTGTTCTTAGACAATTAAGTCAAGGGCTGTTTGCTCATCTCCTAAATCCACAGCTGCATTATTCTCAACACCAATATGCTGGGTATATATGCTTTGCTATTATGCACATAGCAACATGTATAGGAAAAGGAGCCAATTCAACAACGCACTGATGTTTCAGAACCACGGACAGCGACCGCTAACCAATGCGGCAGAAGGTGAATTTGTTGTAAAATATTTTTATTAGCGTGACACCATTGTTCTTATGTAATATAACCATATACAATTTCAGTAGCATATGCCTTTGAGTGATGGACTGTGCCATCACCACGGCTTCAACAACAGGCGCAAATCAGTGGTGTCTTTTTTTGTGCTACTGACTCAAAAAAAATCTCGGTCGACCAACAGCCTATTGACCAAACAACTGACCAGTCGACTAAATCGGGGAAGCCCTAAATTGATGTAAAAAAAATATATATATACAGTGGGGCAAAAAAGTATTTAGTCAGCCACCAATTGTGCAAGTTCTCCCACTTAAAAATATGAGGGAGGCCTGCAATTTTCATCATAGGTACACTTCAACTATGACAGACAAAATGTAAATAAAAAAAATCCAGAAAATCACATTGTCGAATTTTTAATGAATTTATTTGCAAATTGTGGTGGAAAATAAGTATTTGGTCAATAACAAAAGTTTCTCAATATTTTGTTATATACCCTTTGTTGGCAATGACAGAGGTCAAACGTTTTCTGTAAGTCTTCACAAGGTTTTCACACACTGTTGCTGGTATTTTGACCCATTCCTCCATGCAGATCTCCTCTAGAGCAGTGATGTTTTGGGGCTGTTGCTGGGCAACACGGACTTTCAACTCCCTCCAAAGATTTTCTATGGGGTTGAGAACTGGAGACTGGCTAGGCCACTTCAGGACCTTGAAATGCTTCTTACGAAGCCACTCCTTCGTTGGCCGGGCGGTGTGTTTGGGATCATTGACATGCTGAAAGACCCAGCCACATTTCATCTTCAATGCCCTTGCTGATGGAAGGAGGTTTTCACTCAAAATCTCACGATACATGGCCCCATTCATTCTTTCCTTTACACGGATCAGTCATCCTGGTCCCTTTGCAGAAAAACAGCCCCAAAGCATGATGTTTCCACCCCCATGCTTCACAATAGGTATGGTGTTCCTTGGATGCAACTCAGCATTCTTTGTCCTCCAAACACGACGAGTTGAGTTTTTACCAAAAAGTTATATTTTGGTGTCATCTGACCATATGACATTCTCCCAATCTTCTTCTGGATGATCCAAATGCTCTCTAGCAAACTTCAGACGGGCCTGGACATGTACTGGCTTAAGCAGGGGGACACGTCTGGCACTGCAGGATTTGAGTCCCTGGCGGCGTAGTGTGTCACTGATGGTAGGCTTTGTTACTTTGGTCCCAGCTCTCTGCAGGTCATTCACTAGGTCCCCCCGTGTGGTTCTGGGATTTTTGCTCACCGTTCTTGTGATCATTTTGACCCCACGGGGTGAGATCTTGCATGGAGCCCCAGATCGTCCTAAAAATTGCTCCCACAGTTGATGGGATGTGCTTCTACACCTGCATTGCTTGCTGTTTGGGGTTTTAAGCTGGGTTTCTGTACAGCACTTTGAGAAATCAGCTGATGTACGAAGGGCTATATAATAAATTTGATTTGATTTCTTCAAACCAAGCTGCTTACCTATTGCAGATTCAGTCTTCCCAGCCTGGTGCAGGTCTACAATTTTGTTTCTGGTGTCCTTTGACAGCTCTTTGGTCTTGGCCATAGTGGAGTTTGGAGTGTGACTGTGAGGTTGTGGACAGATGTCTTTTATACTGATAACAAGTTCAAACAGGTGCCGTTAATACAGGTAACGACTGGAGGACAGAGGAGCCTCTTAAAGAAGAAGTTACAGGTCTGTGAGAACCAGAAATCTTGCTTGTTTGCAGGTGACCAAATACTTATTTTCCACCATAATTTGCAAGTAAATTCATTATAAATTCTACAATGTGATTTTCTGGATTTTTTTCTCTCATTTTGTCTGTCATAGTTGAAGTGTACCTATGATGAAAATTAGTGGGAGAACTTGCACAATTGGTGGCTGACTAAACACTTTTTTGCCCCACTGTAACTGGAAGTTAGGATAGCTTGAATATGTGTTGGTTTGGTGTCTCTAGCTTGAATGTTTTTATTTTATTTAACCAGGTAAGTTGACTGAGAACACATTCTCATTTACAGCAACAACCTTAGTTACAGGGGAGAGGGGGGATGAATGAGCCAATTGTAAACTGGGGATGATTTGGTGGCCATGATGGTATGATGGCCAGATTGGGAATTTACCCAGGACACCAGGGTTAACACCCCTACTCTTACGATAAGTGCCATGGGATCTTTAGTGACCAGAGAGTCAGGACACCCGTTTAACGTCCCATCTGAAAGACGGCACCCTACACAGGGCTACTGGTCCTCCAACACCACTTCCAGCAGAATCTGGTGTCCCATCCAGGGAGATCAGGAGAAAGAAAATACAAGTCTACGGAGTGTTTTCTCCATTGAAATTCACTGAGCTCGCTAAATTAAATAGTTATATTTCCTCAAGCAATCTACGTTGGGGCAATCTGCATATTTGGAAGTTGGTTTGGTGTTAATATCTTAAAATTGTTTGAAACCAAGCCTAACAACATCTGCTCTGTCAACCTTATCCAACTGTCTGGAAGAGGTTTTAAATCCTGGCAGCAAAACAACTTCCTCCACGCATTAGTTTGGTAAAACGTCATTCTTTCACATGAAAAACATCTCCAGCCTAAGACCACTTCTGACACTTTTTCAATTATTATGAATGCAGAACTTGGGGGCATGCCAGTAAACTCAATTAATAAATTACAGATTATTCAAAGCAGTGCTGCAAGGATTCTAACACCAACTAAAAAACTCTGCTCCCATCCTTGATGACATCCATTGGCTACCTGTCCCTCAAAGAAATTACTTAAATTATCCTCCTGGTCTACAAAAGCCAAAATGAGATTGGATTGCCTGTCTGATCTACTCTCCCCCTATGAACCTCCACACACCCTACGGTCAAGCCTCACCAAACTGCTTCATGCACCCAGGACCTGGCTCCGAACATTGGGGAACCTTTTCCTCCCACGCACCACACCTTTGGAACTCCCTTCCTGTCAATCTCAGGGCTGTTCAGACTGTTTGAGCTTTTATCAGCTGTCCTACCTTTCCTCCTAGACGTTCTTGCTTTTATGATATGGTTATTTATGTTTGTTTGAGTAACTATTTTAACTTATTTTATGCAATTTGAGATTATTCTTGTATAATGAAAAGTGCTTAACAAATGTAATACATTATCATTATTATAAAAGTCTGATGATGTGCCATGAATGTCTCATGAGGGTTATGAATAACATTCGGCTCCAACAACGTCTACTCTGAAGTTAAGGATTTCTTTCTCTACCTAAGAACCACGTGCTGCGTTCTTTCAGACAACCATCTGCTTTCTCTCTCAAGGGAATTGACAGGATGCATGACGAAGACCAATATCCAGAGGGTCCCTGCTGATGAAGCATCCTCTGCTTTTCATACAAAGTAGTTCTAATGTTGAACATTGAGCTTTCTCTCCGATTAAACCATTGTAGTGAGACACTTGAAACAGCCCTTTAGCAAAGTGGTGCCCTATGTCAGACCTTACCTGCACCTGGTAATGCATGTTTTTGTCTTTTCTTCTATACATCACACAATGTTTACGTTTCCACTACATCTCTCAAAAGCCATACAAGGCTTTGATTTTATTATTTTTTGCTCTGCTGGAGAACAAAGACAAACACTGTTGCGAGACATAACATGTTCTGTGATTTTGGAACTGTTCAACATAATAGATCTTACAAAGAGCTTATGTCTTACAATGCATTATAACCACATTACATCTGTCAGATTTAAGAGGTCAAACATCCTCAGTTTCTGCAGCTTCCTGCTTCCACCTCCTCCTAGGAACCCAATCACAGCCCTTGGTGTTGGGGTATTCTCTGTCCATCGAGCTAACACCTTTTGATACTCGCTGTACAAATGTTTCAGGACTCATGAGGATTACATGGGACTATACTCCTAATTTGAAGCAGTCAAAAGGTCAACCTGATGCGAATCAGCATACTTAGACATTCATAAAGTTTCTTTGAGTGTCCTTTACCTCACGCTGAGGTAAATCAAGTGAGATCAGGAGATTATGACCCAAAGTTTTTTAATGTGAATTCCCACTCACGCTGTCACTGTTAAGTTGTATAGTTAGAAAAACCCTTTTTATTCCAGTTCTAGAAATCAACTCACTATACTTGTTAACAGAAAAGGGCAGCTTGTATTGACAGAGTAATAAAGAGCTTTGGGGCTTATTTCACACCCTCTGAATCTTCTCGGAGAACGTGAATGAGGTCTCTTTCAGAAGACTAAGAGGAATTACAATATAAGCAGTGAAGAGCAAAGAAAATGGAATTGGAGTCACTGTCTTGAAACAGCTAATGTCTAAAGGGAGAAAATTGCATGGGCAATGCAAAATAAAAAATACCCTTATACTGTAGAACTGTCTCTGTTTAGTACCATAAAAAAGGTGGAAATTAAATGACTAATTGTAAGAACTCCCTGATGGGGCATACTAGGAATGCGCGATATATCAGTAAGCATATCGGAATGGGACGATATTAGCTAAAAATGCCAACGTCGGCATTGGCCCGTCGGCAAGTTTGACACCGATGAAGTAATGACGCCACAAGAAATATAGCGCTACACAGAACAAAAGCAGAAAAATACTAAGCACACAAATCCTACAACTAAACAAATTCAAGTCGAGCAGTCATTTGAAAGAGTATGACATTTTCAGCGAGACAACTTAAAAGGCAAAATCCGTCAAGGTAATGGAATTCATTGCCCTTGACAATCAATCGTTCTCTGTCGTGGATGATGTTGGCTTTCACCGACAGGTCGAGCACCGGTACGCACTAGCAAGTGAGCTATTTTTCAGATGTTGCCATACTGGAGTTACACAGTAATAGTGTCACTGCTATTAGCTTAACGACTGACATTTGGACCAGCGATGTCAGCCCCATGAGCATGTACAGTGGGTCGTGGAGGATTTCATACTGAGGAAAGTCGTATTGCATTGCTCAAGAATGTGCTGGTTGTCATACCACTGCTGCCATTTCAACATGTATGATGAAATCCTGGTTGAGACTGAACAAATAAACAACGACAGCACAGCAAGTACGTGAAATAAATAGGTTTTGATGATGTTTTACTGGTAATGGGAACATGCATAATGCCAACAAAATAACTTTTTGGTCAGTGTGTGTGTGTTTCAACTATTTAAATTGTACTAGAATGCATAAAAAGGCCGCAAAACGTTTAAATATTGTTCATCGGTATCGTTTAATATCAGATATCGGTCAAAAATTCTGATCTCCAGTACCAGTCAAAAGTTTGGACACGTACTTATTCAAGGGTTTTTATATACTTTTACTATTTTCTACATTGCAGAGTAATAGTGGAGCCATCAAAACTATGAAATAACACATGGAATCATGTAGTAACCAAAAGTGTTAAACAAATCAAAATATATTTTATATTTGACTCTTCAAAGTAGCCACCCTTTGCCTTGCATTCTCTTAACCATCTTCATGAGGTAGTCAACTGGAATACATTTCGATTAACAGGTGTGCCTTGTTAAAAAGTTCATATGTTTAATATCTTTCCTTCTTAGTGTGTTTGAGCAAATACTGGTATTTATTTATTTTGCTCCTTTGCACCCCAGTATCTCTACCTGCACATTCATCTTCTGCCGATCTACCATTCCAGTGTTTTATTGCTATATTGTAATTTCTTCGCCACCATGGCCTATTTATTTCCTTAACTTACCTCATTTGCACTCACTGTATATAGACTTTTTGTTTTCTTTTGTTCTACTGTATTATTGACTGTATGTTTTGTTTATTCCATGTGTAACTCTGTGTTGTTGTATGTGTCGAATTGCTACGCTTTATCTTGGCCAGGTCGCAGTTGCAAATGAGAACTTGTTCTCAACTAGCCTACCTGGTTAAATAAAGGTGAAATCAAATTTAAAAAATATAACATTTCAGGTGAAGCTGGTTGAGAGAATCCCAAGAGTGTGCAAAGCTATCATCAAGGCAAAGGGTGGCTACTTTGAAGAATCTAAAATATATTTTGATTTGTTTAACACATTTTTGGTTTCTACATGATTCCATGTGTTATTTCATAGCTTTGATGTCTTCACCATTATTCTACAATGTAGAAGAAGAAAAAAAACATTGAAAGAGTAGGTGTTTCCAAACTTTTGACTGGTACTGTATATCAACTAAATATTAATACATTCAGCCTGGATGTGAATGTAATCAATGACAGAATTATAGTTTTCTATCGCCATAATATTCATTCATACTTGTGACACAATTGAAAAGAGTCTAATAAAAGGCAAGCAATTGGTTAGACTAAGCCCCCAAGTCCATCATTTGTGGAGAGAAAAATACCATATTCCACACAGCACAGTCCTACACGGACAGGCTTCTCCTAATACAGCCCCGAGAAAAGCCATTTCAGCCTCAATCCTTCTATTTATTGCATTCATTTCAGAACCAAGGTCAGATTTGCCCTGTCCCTGTCACACTAGCTGCTCATTAAAATCCCCACCCATGCCAAAGAAATGTCTAAAGAAATATTCAACCCTGTCTACAGAGGGTGGCTGGGCAGAGTCATTTTTCTTCTCTCAAGTGAATTACATCCCACTGGGCCGTCATTTAAACGTGGACATTGTTGAATTCCCAATGCGTCACTATAACTATGCTTTCAACCATCTAAAAGCACAACCAAAATCCATGGAAAAACAATGTCTGATTTTTGGTTTAGTTGTCATCTAAATGTGTTATCACTGCACTTTCAACCACAACAAAGTTCAAATGGGAATAAATTGTCAGATATTTTGTTAATGCGTTATCACTATGCTTTATCTAATAGCACTTCTAAATAACCTGGATTGCAGTTGAGATTACATTAAATGTACATAATGCAGGTGATCGACGCTGTTCGAGATTCTGCACAGATTATTATAGCAACTGTGAAGACTTCCACAGACCTGCGACCAATGCATGCTGTTGAACGCTTTCTATGATTACAGAAGACATTTATAGCTACAGTAACCTCAACATGGCCATGGATGTGTTAAATAAATACTGTTACATTAGTTTAAGACTGGCTATTTACTGTATTGCAAAAGTAATATAGAATTTGTGTTTGACAACACAACCAAATATTAACATTTAAAATAGATCTAATGCTTGGAGAGTTACTACTTTTATTTCACTACATTCCTTAAGAAAATATTGTACTTTTTGCTCCATACATTTTCCTTGACACCCAAAAGTACTCGTTACATTTTGAATGCTTAGCAGGACAAGAAAATAGTCAAATTCACACACTTACCAACCCATCATCCCTACTGCCTCTGATCTGGCGGGCTCACTAGACACATGCTTTGTTTGTAAATTAAGTCTGAATGTTGGTGTGCCCGAGGCTTTCCGTAAATTAAAAAAAACATCTGGTTTAAGGAATTTGAAATTATTTATACTTTTACTTTTGATAAAGTATATTTTAAACCAAATACTTTTACTCAAGTAGAATTTTACTGGGTGACTTTTACTTGAGTAATTTTCTATTCATATTAAAAGGGTATCTTTACTTTTTCTCAAGTATGATTGTTGGGTACTTGTCCCACCCCTGCCTGTCAGGCCCAGAGTCAGTGTCCCTGTCAGGCCCAACGTTATCAGCACGAGGCTCCCAGCCTTCAGCCGTTCAAGTTTTGCTATCTCTAGCCCTAAATCTGCCCTCAGTCCACTACTTCGCCAGACTTTAGGTTCGCTGCCATACTAGGTCCACAGCCTCTGCCCTCAGTTAGTCCGAAATCCCCAGCCTCAGCCGGCAAGCAGTCAGCTCCCTCATTGCTACAAGCCCAGCTCTGCCCCTCTAGTTCTGCAGTCTCTGCCCCTAGCCAGTTCATAGCACCCAGCCGACACCCCGTCGCCTGTCCTAATGCCAGACATCAAGTTCCCTAGTCAGCTTGTTTCTCAGTCCCCTGCCCTGTCAGGCCCTGGGTTTCCTTCCCTGCTAAGCCCTCAACCCCCTGACTTGGGGGACCCACCGTTTCCTGGCCTGGGGGCCCTGCTGTCACCAGATCTGGGGGGGCCACCCACCTTCTGCACTGGACGACCCCCGACCCACACACCTGGGAGACCACCTGACTGACTCTGGGACCCAGCCTGCTCCTGCCTCCAGATCTCTCATAGGCCTCCCTGCTCCACCATGGGAGCCATTGCCTTCCTCTGCCACATTACGTAAGACACCTCCTTCAGCTTTGGCCAGCCTCTGGCATCTTAATCAGTGCCCACAGATGTGCCCCAGCAGTCCTACACCAGCTGAGTTACAGGATCCTTCGCCACCCGTGGCATTCCATGTCTCTGTGCACCTCCTTCATGGGGTCAGTCCCTAAGCTCCTTACGTGCGTTGAAGCCGGCACCCTCCTGGCCCCCATGGTTTTCTAGAGCAGTGTTTCCCAACTCCAGTCCTCAAGCACCCCCAATATCACACATTTTTGTTTTAACTCACCTGATTCAACTCAATGAGTGCATGATGATTAGTTGACAAGTTGATTCAGGTGTGCTTGTCCGGGGCTACAACAAAAATGTGTACTGTTGGGAATATTCAAGCAGTTGGGAAACCCTGCTCTAGAGTGACACTGGCTAACAGCTGCACCTCTAGTTCAGCCAAACATAAACAAGGACTCCATCTTATCCAGTCCCTTTGCTGCTCTGCCCTGTGCATCTAACTACAACAGTTCACAACAAGTAAGATTCCTATTCATTCCGTGTGTCTGTTGCGACGACCCTCCCACTCTGTCTGCCGTATTCTCTCTTTGTTCTTGTTTCCTTATTAGGATGCTGGAGGGTCGTCAGCTACATGGGAAACACCTGGGCCCGGTGTGTCCCAGGATAAATACACCACTTCCCCATACATGGAGGAGACTCTCTCCATGCAGACACCTTTATAGATTTTGTTGTGTATCTTGGTGGCCTTTTGGTTGTTTGCTTTGGCACCTTTCAACACCCTGCATTATCACATTCATGCATGCAAAACACTCACTTACACTACTGATTACACACATCATTGTATATTATTGTATATTAACTGTGTGGTGGGGGTTCGTCCGTACCAGCCAACTGTGTGGTGGGGGCTCGTCCGTACCAGCCAACTGTGTGTGCCTAATGTGTGGTGGGGGCTCGTCCGTACCAGCCAACTGTGTGGTGGGGGCTCGTCCGTACCAGCCAACTGTGTGGTGGGGGCTCCTCCGTACCAGCCAACTGTGTGCGCCTAATGTGTGGTGGGGGCTCCTCCGTACCAGCCAACTGTGTGTGCCTAATGTGTGGTGGGGGCTCCTCCGTACCAGCCAACTGTGTGTGCCTAATGTGTGGTGGGGGCTCCTCCGTACCAGCCAACTGTGTGGTGGGGGCTCGTCCGTACCAGCCAACTGTGTGGTGGGGGCTCGTCCGTACCAGCCAGCTGTGTGGTGGGGGCTCCTCCGTACCAGCCAACTGTGTGTGCCTAATGTGTGGTGGGGGCTCGTCCGTACCAGCCAACTGTGTGGTGGGGGCTCGTCCGTACCAGCCAGCTGTGTGGTGGGGGCTCGTCCGTACCAGCCAACTGTGTGGTGGGGGCTCCTCCGTACCAGCCAACTGTGTGCGCCTAATGTGTGGTGGGGGCTCGTCCGTACCAGCCAGCTGTGTGGTGGGGGCTCGTCCGTACCAGCCAACTGTGTGGTGGGGGCTCGTCCGTACCAGCCAACTGTGTGTGCCTAATGTGTGGTGGGGGCTCCTCCGTACCAGCCAACTGTGTGTGCCTAATGTGTGGTGGGGGCTCGTCCGTACCAGCCAGCTGTGTGGTGGGGGCTCGTCCGTACCAGCCAACTGTGTGTGCCTGATGTGTGGTGGGGGCTCGTCCGTACCAGCCAGCTGTGTGGTGGGGGCTCGTCCGTACCAGCCAGCTGTGTGGTGGGGGCTCGTCCGTACCAGCCAACCATGTGGTGGGGGCTCCTCCGTACCAGCCAGCTGTGTGGTGGGGGCTCGTCCGTACCAGCCAACTGTGTGCGCCTGATGTGTGGTGGGGGCTCGCCCGTACCAGCCAGCTGTGTGGTGGGGGCTCGTCCGTACCAGCCAACTGTGTGGTGGGGGCTCGTCCGTACCAGCCAGCTGTGTGGTGGGGGCTCGTCCGTACCAGCCAGCTGTGTGGTGGGGGCTCGTCCGTACCAGCCAGCTGTGTGGTGGGGGCTCGTCCGTACCAGCCAACTGTGTGTGCCTAATGTGTGGTGGTGAAAAATAAAAACCAATAAAACCGCTGAATCATCTGTCTGTTCTTACCAGACATCCTGTAGGAGGGCCAGAACCAAAGTTAATCAGCTCAAGAGTACTAGTGGGTGAGGGCATACCAGCCAACTGTTCTTCCAACACATTTCCTATTAGTCTATAGTCGGCTAATCTGAGACTCAGCAACTGACTCCAATCGATCCACAAGTCTACGGTTGCGACACAACATTTCCTTTCGACAGCACCCCTCTGGCTCCCCATCACTACTCTTTCACTCACTATGTACATTTCTCTATTATACAAGTGATGTATGATTCTGTAATAACACAATTTGATTCAGTACACTTGTTCAATATTACTTAATAAATCCCTGTCATAAATATCTCACCCCTTCGTATCAATTGAGGACGTCAAACTGTTGTGCCTTTGCATAAATGTACAGTTTACTCCAGTTTCTTAACATGTACTGGAAAAACTGGCATTGATGTGCTTAATTCCCAACGAGAAAAGCAAACATTTAAAATTGTGTGATCTTTCCGAGGCCATAGTGTCATTAGTGGGACTTAGCACTTAAGCCAGAGCTTGACTACGCTCATCTTCCATTAGGATGGTTAATGTGCACAGATGCTTCCTTTGCTCCAAAACCATGACAATAACCTTCAGTTTGATAAAAGATGGCATTCAGTTTTCCATGACCATAAATGACATAAATTACAATTCAAAACGGAGATTGTTTAACATGTTAGCATGTTAATCCTATATAATTATATTACTTTCACTTCAAGCACTGCCCAGAATACAAGCAACCTTATATACCACTGCTCAAAAAAAATATAAAAAAATAAAGGGAACACTAAACTAACACATCCTAGATCTGAATGAATGAAATATTCTTATTAAATACTTTTTTCTTTAAATAGTTGAATGTGCTGACAACAAAATCACACAAAAACTATCAATGGAAATCAAATGTATCAACCCATGGAGGTCTGGATTTGGAGTCACACTCAAAATTAAAGTGGACAACCACACTACAGGCTGATCCAACTTTGATGTAATGTCCTTAATTAAAGTCAAAATGAGGCTCAGTAGTGTGTGTGGCCTCCACGTGCCTGTATGACCTCCCTACAACGCCTGGGCATGCTCCTGATGAGGTGGCGGATGGTCTCCTGAGGGATCTCCTCCCAGACCTGGACTAAAGCATCCGCCAACTCCTGGACAGTCTGTGGTGCAACATGGCGTTGGTGGATGGAGCGAGACATGATGTCCCAGATGTGCTCAATTGGATTCAGGTCTGGGGAACGGGCGGGCCACTCCATAGCATCAATGCCTTCCTCTTGCAGGAACTGCTGACACACTCCAGCCACATGAGGTCTAGCATTGTCTTGCATTAGGAGGAACCCAGGGCCAACCGCACCAGCATATGGTCTCACATGGGGTCTGAGGATCTCATCTCGGTACCGAATGGCAGTCAGGCTACCTCTGGCGAGCACATGGAGGGCTGTGCGGCCCCCCAAAGAAATGCCACCCCACACCATGACTGACCCACCACCAAACCGGTCATGCTGCAGGCAGCAGAACGTTCTCCACGGCGTCTCCAGACTCTGTCACATGTGCTCAGTGTGAACCTGCTTTCATCTGTGAAGAGCACAGGGTGCCAGTGGCGAATTTGCCAATCTTGGTGTGCTCTGGCAAATGTCAAACGTCCTGCACGGTGTTGGGCTGTAAGCACAACCCCCACCTGTGGACGTCGGGCCCTCATACCACCCTCATGAAGTCTGTTTCTGACCATTTTAGCAGACACATGCACATTTGTGGCCTGCTGGAGGTCATTTTACAGGGCTCTGGCAGTGCTCCTCCTGCTCCTCCTTGCACAAAGGCGGAGGTAGCGGTCCTGCTGCTGGGTTGTTGCCCTCCTACGGCCTCATCCACATCTCCTGATATGCTGGCCTGTCTCCTGGTAGCGCCTCCATGCTCTGGACACTACGCAGACAGACACAGCAAACCTTGCCACAGCTCGCATTGATGTTCCATCCTGGATGAGCTGCACTACCTGAGCCACTTGTGTGGGTTGTAGACTCCGTCTCATGCTACCACTAGAGTGAAAGCACCGCCAGCATTCAAAAGTGACCAAAACATCAGCCAGGAAGCATAGGAACTGAGAAGTGGTCTGTGGTCCCCACCTGCAGAACCACTCCTTTATTGGGGGTGTCTTGCTAATTGCCAGTCATTTCCACCTGTTGTCTATTCATTTGCACAACAGAATGTGAAATGTATTGTCAATCAGTGTTGCTTCCTAAGTGGACAGTTTGATTTCACAGAAGTGTGATTGACTTGGAGTTACATTGTGTTGTTTAAGTGTTCCCTTTATTTTTTGACCAGTGTATTATTGCTCAACAGCCTTGAAAAACAGCCAACCAATAACATCAAACCTCTGAACATTTCCTTTAAGTGTTAAGTGTTACGTTTTACTGGTTTAAAATCAGATTGGTCAAAGTGATTTTTCCTCAGCGCAGGTGTGAAAAGTGTTAACTTAGCATTGGCTGAACAGTCAAGTGGAACCACATTGTATTGTCACAGTTTTAAAAGACAGACCTCTGCAAACAAATTACAGAATCCCAACGCACTTAAGAGCATGTAATTGTGGCTAGAGCATTTTCGCTGTCCATTTTCTTATTTGAACATTTATAGACAGCAAATCATAGGGTGTTCTGGTCATATAGGTTGTTTTACTTGGATGCTGTGTTTGTTCTACAAAATGGACAGAGACGTTTAAAAAGGGTAGGTTCACTTTTTAAACAGTTAGGATAGAGGCAGTATGGTTTGCATGTCCCAAATGTGTGGCCTAATCAGATCTTAGTAACTTCCAATCACGGTTTGTCTATGCAATTTTAAAATTGCGAACCATGCCCCTATCGCTCCTATTGTTGTTTTGTTAGGTGGTGACTAACTTTGTTAGTCAGAAAGGATCTTGTTCAAAGCACTTTTTTTTAAATCAGTGCTGGATTATGGTGATATTGTCTATTTGCCTCAGCATGTACCTTAAACTGTGGACACAGTGTATCATGGTGCTTTAAGATGTATCACCAACGCTAGATCACTCACCCATCACGTATCTGTATGCTATGGTGCAATGGCCCTCTCTCTCCACCAGGAGGCTAAAGCACTGGGGTATTTCTGTGTACAAAGCATTGATGGGGCAAGTCCCTTTGTATCCCTGTTCCCTACTGACCAGATCAGTCACTAAATACAGTCTTCGTTCACAGTCGCTGCTGCCCTTGTCTGTTCCTAAGTTTAGAACTGAGATTGGTTTTGTATTTGATGTATTATATTTCCCAGTTTTGCCTTCTTGCCAGGAGACCCTCGCAAAAGAGGTTTTTAACCTCAATGGATCTTACCTTGTTGAATAAACATGTAAAATAAACATTAGCTATGGCTATTTAAACAAATCTGAATCCAGGACTTAAACACTGTCTGAAAAACCATGATTATGTCTAAAAGGTCAACCTACCCTTTAAAAGCACATGCAAGACCAAGCCAGGAGCAAGGACTGGACCTCAGACTCATTGAGTCACCAATATTGCCATTTAGCCAAAAAATCCGTAATTGTTTAGCCCAACTTAAACATTTAGCACCTTGTGCCGCCCACAGCTTCTCATTTTCACAACTGTTTTCTCTTCAGAGGCATCAACTTGACATGGCCATTAAATTCCTATCAAAGAGCTGGGACAAATCAACCTTGAGCCATAAACCGCAGGAGGGAGGACATTTATGAGTTAAGATGGGTCTCACCATCTTTTCTTCCCCTAAAGCTCATTCTTCAGCCCACAAAACAGCCATCTTCAGCTGCTGTGTCGTGCTCTCCCTTTACATTTTTACAGAGGGTGGCCAAAGAGGCAAAGTCTCAAAACACCATGATTGTGTAATGAAACCATGAAAAGTAGTGCACCTAAACTGAGATCTGGTGTTTGGAGGGTGTTTGAATGTAAACCCAATGTAGTGCTTTAATTAATACACAGAATGTGTTTTAAAACAGAAATGAAGTTTACTAAAAAACGCAAAGTGGTTATTCAACCTGAATATTGGTGTTTTTAAGAGAGCATTGTGAAAACACTTTCAGGGGATTCAATGCATGTAAAACACAAAAACAATGTTTCTCATACAATCAATGGTTCAGAAATGCAAATGGTATATACCCTAAATATTGACTGATAAGGGCCTCTGGAGAATATTTTTGTGGATTTCCACCTTTATTTTTTCCCCTGCTTTATTTAGACAGATTGGAAACAGGAGGGGTAATAAGATAGTACATTTCTATGGAATGTTACCCACTCAACCACACTAAGAAATTATTCTGGGGTGAATTGAAATTGACAAAGAAAACAAAATAAACCTATTTAATAAAAATGAACGCACATCGTGCAGAGCCCGTGGTCTAGCAGTAAAGCACCCGGCTTAGACACTTCATCCCTCTCCCTTCTGAAGACCGGGATTAAATTCTCCGCTCCAACCCTTCAAATCGTTTCCCCCCCTGTCATTTCATAACTGTCTCAAAGTGTAAAAAATAACCCCAAAATCTATCTTTTTAAATGTGTGCAAGTTATTTCAATTTGTTCATTTAATTTTACCAAAAATAAATGCATGAAAAAATACAACTTAATATATTGCTCAAAATGTAAGTATCTTCATGAGAATAACCAAAGAGAGAAAACAGTGATTGAACTAATCACCTTGCATGTCCTATCTTGCCAGGAACTCTGTTTTTAAAGGATTGTGGGTAATTCAACATTTGTAGACTTCATGATTCTTTCACACAATGTTGTATGCAAATGGTTGAAGAAAGAGTATATTTATATATTAGTATTAAGCTTGTTGTGCGATGAGGTGTAATGGATACCAAAACAGTCAGGCAAATTGCAGTTAAATGAGGACAGCACCCATTCATGATTGTTAACGGAAGAGGCAAGTGCAGAATCCTCAAATCTTTAAGTTCAACCTCCAGTTACTGCTGGTGGTTTGAACACTGTGCTTGACAATACCAGCTAAAATGACAAATTATCAAATACATAAAACATTAATCATGAAGACACTTCAGAAAAAGGGATCTAATTCTGTACTAAATGGAACTCGAAAACACAAAAAAGGCATTTAAAATTGTTTCTGTTAGTGCTCCCAGTCCCTGGCAAGGTGTTGCCCAAAACTTGATTTAGTTACAAGATTAATTTAATTTCAAAACATCTCAGGATGATGAGTTTCAAAACTTAGTAGTATTAAAGTAGTATTAGTAGTATTATTAGTAGTATTATTTCAAAACTTAGCATAGTTAAGTATCCTTCAAGTTGTTTCTCTTACAAAGCACTTCATTTTAACAGCGCACTCTATACGTCACCAACCCTCGAAGGGCCGAATTTGACATTGACGGAAATGGACAAGTACGCAGCCAATGCTTCTTCCATTAGAGATGACAGAGAGACAGACTTCTATGTGTATATAATAGCTATCGGTCAGACCTACATGACATATAGCCATGCGTGCAGGGTTGCAAAGGGTCGGAAACTCTCCGGGAAATTTTCCATGGGAAGTTAGGCCCTGGAATTTTGCTTAAATTCATCCCCCAAAAAAAGTTAGCCTTTTTTTGTGGGATACAGATAAGGCCATTCTAGGTCTTGTGGCATATTTGGGTTAAACTATCCACTGATTCAATGGAATTGCAACTCTCTGCATGCACAGTGCATTCTTCCATCACATGTACAGCTGATTCTCAAGATCTTTCACACTAATGAGAAGCTATTGAGCCCACACTACTACACTGTCTGAGCCAAGGACAACATGCTTTCTGGTAAGTTTTGATTACAATACCGGGTGGGGTATTGTAATCGAATAGAAGTCCCTCTATTTCTATTTGAGGTGAAAAGGATGAATCAGACACCTTATCGATAGCAACAGCTCATGGTCATCCTGGAATCAGAAATTATTTGACTCAATGGAGGAACGTAGTCAGAGAAATACTGATGAATGTCTTGCTTGAGCTGTGCATGCAACTGGTTCACCAACTGGCTCACAGGTAATGTGTATTGGAAGAGATTTCTGAATGTTCTTACCCCTCCAACCAGACATGCTTTATCTATTGATTTGCTGGATGCAGAGGTCAAGTGAAGGTCAAGCAAATCATAGAGAAAGCACAAAAGGACCAACTGACATGTAAGTGATTCTCTCGTTAACACAGGTGTGAGCGTTGATGAAGACAAGGCTGGAGATCACTCTGTCATGCTGATTGAGTTTGAATAACAGACTGGAAACTTCAAAATGAGGGTGGTGCTTGGAATCATTGCTCTTCCTCTGTCAACCATGGTTACCTGCAAGGAAACACGTGCCATCATCATTGCTTTGCACAAAAAGGGCTTCACAGGGAAGGATATTGCTGCCAGTAAGATTGCACCTAAATCAACCATTTATAAGATCATCAAGAACTTCAAGGAGAGCGGTTCAATTGTTGTGAAGAAGGCTTCAGGGCGCCCAAGAAAGTCCAGCAAGCACCAGGACCGTCTCCTACAGTTGATTCAGCTGCGGGATCAGGGCACCACCAGTACAGAGCTTGCTCAGGATGGGCAGCAGGCAGGTGTGAGTGCATCTGCACGCACAGTGAGGCGAATACTTTGAGGATGGCCTGGTGTCAAGAAGGGCAGCAAAGAAGCCACTTCTCTCCAGGAAAAACATCAGGGACAGACTGACATTATTCAAAGGGTACAGGTATTGGACTCCTGAGGACTGGAGTAAAGTCATTTTCTCTGATGAATCCCCTTTCCGATTGTTTGGGGCATTCGGAAAAAAGCTTGTCCGGAGAAGACAAGGTGAGCGCTACCATCAGTCCTGTGTCATGCCAACAGTAAAGCATCAGGAGACCATTCATGTGTGGGGTTGCTTCTCAGCCAAGGGAGTGGGCTCACTCACCATTTTGCCTAAGAACACAGCCATGAATAAAGAATGGTACCAACACATCCTCCGAGCAACTTCTCCCAACCATCCAGGAACGGTTTGGTGACAAACAATGCCTTTTCCAGCACGATCGAGCACCTTGCCATAAGGCAAAAGTGATAACTAAGTGGCTCGGGGAACAAAACATCAATATTTTGGGTTCATGGCCAGGAAACTCCCCAGACCTTAATCCCACTGAGAACTTGTGGTCAACCCTCAAGAGGCGGGTGGACAAACAAAAAAACACAAATTCTGACAAACTCCAAGCATTGATTATGCAAGAAGGGGCTGCCGTCAGTCAGGATGTGGCCCAGAAGTTAATTGACAGCATGCCAGGGCGGATTGCAGAGGTATTGAAAAAGAAGGGTCAACACTGCAAATATTGACTCTTTGCATCAACTTCATGTAATTCTTAGCAGTCTGGCGAAGTACACTTCCAAGTAAGGGCTTTGAGATGGAGATGCAATATGGCAGTCGTGCCAACATATCTCATCAGCCACCTGGTGGAACGGACTTTGTGGATCTTAGGCTCTTTACCCTGTTGCCTCCATCATCCTCCAAATCACACCTACATCAGCCATCTTAAAAGTGCAACTGGTCCTTGTTTGGGAACACACCAGCTGACCAACACAAGGGTTGAAAAATTGGTGGCCCTCTGGGCAAATGTGAGGCTTTTTGAGCCTGGCAACGAGCCATCCTCAACAAGGCTGGAAAGTGACAGTGAAGATGAGACCTCAGAGTCTGATGTTCAAGACGTGGACATTGAGGAGGATCAGGGAGAAGACATGGAAGCCTGACAGGAAGACAACCAAAGCTTTAGTTTCTAGAGTATAATTTTACAGATGTATGTTGAAAACATTTTTAGGAGATGGAATGGATCATTCAATAGTCCCTTTTGTGTTCAGTGAAATCATCCATATATGGTAAATATATCCAATGCAAAAAACATGGAATTAATATTCATATGTTTCTGTTAATACCCACAGACAATTTCCACCTCTGAATATTCCCCAAAATGTGCAACCTTACATGTGAGGTAAAGGAATAGATCAATCTAGGGGGACTGAACAGGGAATCATGCAGACAGATTATAGTATAGAGAGGAAACAAATAGCCTACATGCCTGCCCTGGGTCAAAACACCAATACAAGTGCATGTAAGAAGCGAAAAGGTCTCAATTTTGAATTTTCACCATGATCAGAAATGAAATACTTGTGAGGATCAGTAATATAGATTCTCATTGTTTCAACTTTGTTCTAACTTTCCATTACTATGTACAGAATAGCTCTACTAGCACTTGTGAAAGTTGTGTTGTGCAGATAATGCACCACCAATATTTAGGGCAGGGTTACTCAAAGCTGAGCTTTGAGGTCCAGAATACTCCAGAGTACTTATTTTCCTGGTAGTTAAAAAGGGGCAGTGCAGTCAATGTGATTATCCTGTTTTTTTAAATGACATTTCCACACTGTTGTCTAAATAATACTGAAACTATGAAAATGGTGATAATGCCCTTTTCGTGTAAGAGCTGTTTGAGAAAAAATGCCTGGAATTCCAGACGGTTCAGGTGAGAGGAGTTTTTGGCCCAGATCATGACTACTGATAAACCGGTGAAATTTTTTGGCTGATACAGATAGCTGAAATTTTCCTTGCTAAAAAAACCTGATACCGATAACCAATATTAAAAATGTTAGCGGCCTTTTAAGCATTCTAGTACAGTTAAACAGTTAACACACACACACACACGGATGCAGCGGTCTAAGGCACTGCATCTCAGTGCAAGAGGCATCACTAGAGTCCCTGGTTCGAATCCAGGTTGTATCACCAATGGGAGGGGAGGCGCACAATTGACCCAGCATCGTCCGGGTTTGGCAGCATTGTAAATAAGTATTTGTTAACTGACTTGCCTAGTTAAATAATGGTTACACACACATACAGAACACAAAAAAAACACAAAAAACTGGCATATGTACATATGTCCCCATTACCAGTAAAACATAATCAAAACCTATTTCTTTCACTTACTTGCTGTGCTGTTTCGTTGTTCATTTGTTCAGTCTCAACCAGGATTTCATCATACATGTCAGGCAGTGAAGTTTCAGCTCTCGGTCCGTGGCCTGTCTTCTTCGGTGCACGCTGTCACTGTGTCTGTTTCCATCTTGTCCAGCTGTGTATGTAACATTTCCCGTAAACCCTGTTTCTCTGCATCGAAGTAGCAGTCCATGTACCTAGCATCGAGCATGCTGGCGACACAGTAAAGACAGAATGCCACCGAATCGCTTTGTTGAGCAGGCGTTTAAAATCGGCAGGTTTTCCTACTTACAAAGCATGTAGAAGTCTGTAATTTTTATCATAGGTTCACTTCAACTGTGAGAGACGGAACAAAAAAAACAAATCCAGAAAATCACATTATGATTTTTAAGTAATTAATTTGCATTTTATTGCATGACATAAGTATTTGATACATCAGAAAAGCAGTATATTAATATTTGGTACAGAAACCTTTGTTTGTAACTACAGAGATCATACATTTCCTGTAGTTCTTGACCAGGTTTGCACACACTGCAGCAGGGATTTTGACCCACTCCTCCATACAGACCTTCTCCAGCAAGTTTCGGCTGTCGCTGGGCAATACGGACTTTCAGCTTCCTTCAAAGATTTTCTATTGGGTTCAGGTCTGGAGACTGGCTAGGCCTCTCCAGGACCTTGAGATGCTTCTTACGGAGCCACTCCTTAGTTGCCCTGGCTGTGTGTTTCGGGTCGTTGTCATGCTGGAAGACCCAGCCATGACCCATCTTCAATGCTCTTACTGAGGGAAGGAGGTTGTTGGTCAAGATCACGCGATACATGGCCCCATCCAGCCTCCCCTCAATACAGTTCAGTCGTCCTGTCCCCTTTGCAGAAAAGCATCCCCAAAGAATGATGTTTCCACCTCCATGCTTCACGGTTGGGATGGTGTTCTTGGGGTTGTACTCATCCTTCTTCCTCCAAACACGCAAGTGGAGTTTAGACCAAAAAGCTCTATTTTTGTCTCATCAGACCACATGACCTTCTCCCATTCCTCCTCTGGATCATCCAGATGGTCATTGGCAAACTTCAGACGGGCCTGGACATGCGCTGGCATGAGCAGGGGAACCTTGCGTGCGCTGCAGGATTTTAATCCATGACGGTGTAGTGTGTTGCTGATGGTTTTCTTTGAGACTGTGGTCTCAACTCTTCAGGTCATTGACCAGGTCCTGCCGTGTCTTTCTGAGCTGATCCCTCACCTTCCTCATGATCATTGGAGCCCCAGACCGAGGGTGATTGACTGTCATCTTGAACTTCTTCCATTTTCTAATAATTGTGCCAACAGTTGTTGCCTTCTCACAAAGCTGCTTGCCTATTGTCCTGTAGCCCATCCCAGCCTTGTGCAGGTCTACAATTTTATCCCTGATGTCCTTACACGGCTCTCTGGTCTTGGCCATTGTGGAGAGGTTGGAGCCTGTTTGATTGAGTGTGTGGACAGGTGTCTTTTATACAGGTAACGAGTTCAAACAGGTGCAGTTAATACAGGTAATGAGTGGAGAACAGGAGGGGTTCTTTAAAAAAAACTAACAGGTCTGTGAGAGCTGGAATTCTTACTGGTTGGTAGGTGATCAAATACTTATGTCATGCAATAAAATGCAAATTAATTACTTAAAAATCATACAATGTGATTTTCTGGATTTTTGTTTTAGATTCCGTCTCTCACAGTTGAAGTGTACCTATGATAGAAATTACAGACCTCTACATGCTTTGTAATTAGGAAAACCTGCAAAATCGGCAGTGTATCAAATACTTGTTTTCCCCACTGTATATACATTTTTGTAATAATGACAATTGCAACAATACTGAATGAGCAATGAACACTTTTATTTTAACTTAATATAATACATATGGGCTTTTGGATGGGTGTTCTTAAGGTGATTCCACAGGTTGGTGGTATGTTTTGATTTAGCCGTTGCTGACCCCATGTTTACATCTTTATCACAAATAAGACACCTTGCTTTCCCTGGTGCCAATTCCATGTAATAGTCCCATACTGGTGCTCTGCTTTTCTCTGCCATCTGTAAACACACAGCTCTGAAGTGACAATGATACTGAAGAGTCTGCTTAGGGTACAAATACTCTCAACTGTTTGAATAAAAATAGAGCTTAAGTTACCTGTGATGAATGTTGAAAACAGAAACTGTCATTTCTATATGCAGGAAATCCTATTTTAATAATGGACATGGTTAGAATTGACTACCAAAGTGCGAGTCATAATTCCCATGACACCTTCTAGCAAAATCTGAAAAGCGGTTCCTTCATTAATTTATTCCATAGGATATTTTTAGATTCACTTAAATTAAGGTCTGTGTTTCGTGTAGGATTACACCACCTTGCCAATTTTATAACTGTGTAGATATCCATAGGACAAGATAACTCTGATCGATAAATATAAGCGAAGATTTAAAAAAAAAAATGTGGTGGTTTCTGAAAATATTTTGACAAACATTACCTTATCCTAGTGAGATTTACATGGGTATCAAAACGCAGAGGCAGTTTAAGTCTGCACGAAACACAGACCTTATTTGAAGTAGATCAAGACATTCTCTATGGAAGACATGAACGGTAAAATAACGAAGGAACCTCAAGTTCAGTCGCAAGTTATTACAGGAATTATAACACGTCAATTATTTCTCTCTAAACCATATACCTTTGACTATTACGGGCCTGCTGCTGCCTACCACCCCTCAGTCAGACTGCTCTATCAAATATCAAATCATAGACTTATAGAACTATAATAAACACACAGAAATGCAAGCCTTAGGTCAAATCCGAAAACTATCACCTCGAAAACAAAACGTTTATTCCGTTACGCATTTTATCTAACGAGTGGCATCCATAAGTTTAAATATTTCTGTTACATTGCACAACCTTCAATGTTTTTTCATAATTATGTAAAATTCTGGCAAATTAGTTCGCAAAGAGCCAGGCGGCCCAAACTGTTGCATATACCCTGACTCTGCGTGCAATGAACGCAAGAGAAGTGACACAATTTCACCTGGTTAATATTGCCTGCTAACCTGGATTGCTTTTAGCTAAATATGTAGGTTTAAAAATATATACTTCTGTGTATTGATTTTAAGAAAGGCATTGATGGTTATGGTTAAGTACACATTGAAGCAACGACAGTCGTTGATTGATTGTTTTTTTATAAGATAAATTTAATGCTAGCTAGCAACTTACCTTGGCTTACTGCATTCGCATAACAGGCAGGCTCCTCGTAAGGCAGGTGGTTAGAGCGTTGGACTAGTTAACTGTTAGGTTGCAAGATTGGATTCCCCAGAGCTGACAAGGTAAAAACCTGTCGTTCTGGCACGTTCCTAGGCAGTCATTGAAAATAAGAATGTGTTCTTAACTAACTTGCCTAGTTAAATAAAAATTAAATAAAAAGGTGTAAAAAAATATTAATAATAATAAAAATATGCGCCCAAAAATACCGATTTCGGCCATTTAATCGGCCATTGCGATGAATCGGTCGACCCCTAGTTTCAAAGCCATGACAGAGGGTATCACGTCTGCTGCAGGCGCAGTTGATGAGCTTATTTCTCCAGTCAGTTGTTCAAATGGAGCTAGCTAGTGTGTTCAGGTTTAAAAGTTTCAAACATGTTCTCAAATGCCATTAAAATGGCAGCAGCGGTATGACAACCAGCACATTCATGAGCAATAAGACTTTCCTCAGTACGGAATCCTCCACCACCCACTGTGATGTCAGACTCAGCATGTTCATGGGGCTGATATCACTGGTCCAAATGTCAGTCGTTAAGCTAATAGCAGTGACGCTATTACTGTGTAACTCCGGTAGGGCAACATCTGAAAAACAGCACACTTGGTAGTGTGTACCGAAGCCCGACCAGTCGGTGAAAGCCAACATCACCCACGACAGAGAACGGTTGATTGTCAAGGGCAATAAAAATCCATTATCTTGGCGTTGTCTCGCTGAAATTTTCTTAATCTTTCAAATGACTCCTCGAGCCACACAGCAGACGTTGTGGGCTAGGTTAAGAATGCTGTGTTGCATGTGTAGCGCTACATTTTACGTGGGGTCATTACGTCATGTGCCTACATTATATAGGCACGTCAGCTTTGACATCGGTTTTACACATCGGCGTTAAACTAGACAGACGTCGGCCGATTTCTGATAAGTTCACCAATATATCGTGCATCCCTAATCATGACATCAATCTGATTATTTCTTACCAATGACCAGAAAGCTTCTATTTGCATATGGATCCTCCTACTTTGAAGGGGTAAAGTCTACACCCCTCAAACTCAACTCTGGACCTCGAAGATAGTTCCACTGCATTTTTCCATTGTTCCGCTCTAATCAGGAACTGATTTAAACCAGGGACACCAGCTGTGTGCAATTAATTATCAGGTAGAATAGAAAACCAGCAAGCCCAGGACCTCGTATGGTAAGATTTGAGTACTCCTGGTCTAGACGATCCTATCCACCAAATCAGGGCTGTGTATGTAAATATGTACAGTTGCATCAATAAGCCCACACAATCAGACTGGGCACAGGGATATAAATCATAAAAAATATAAATAAAATGTTTAAAAAAGAGACTGCATGGGGGGGGTACTTTAAGTATTGTACAGATTGTCCACTTATCTGACATCAAGGTTCTCACTTAGTGTCTCTTCTCAGTATTCAGGTGTATTTGGCCTTCCACCCTGACATGCATATACTGTGCATTGAGTACTCATGTTCGTGAGATAAAACTTGATGCCTGCCAAATAGTGTCCCGTCAGCATTTTTGCATCAGCATGGTTTGAGGAGCATTGCAGTATAGGAGGCTAGCATATGATGTATAGTGACAAAAATGCACTTCCTTGGAATCTTCCAACAGGCATGAATCAAATGCTGCAAACCTATCATGTTTGACAACTTTTTCATCATATTCAGTCAGGGATTGTTACTCAAGATAAGAATTATCTAGTTTAAGTCTTTGCCTTGGCAAAATGCTTTTAAAAGATTAGAGCGCATAGTGCACAAAAAGGGATCTAAAAGGCTTAAAGTGAAGTATCTGTAGCGCTAAATGTAGCGCTACACTTGCAACACAGCATTCTTAACCTAGCCCACAAAGTCTGCTGTGTGGATCGAGCATTTGAAAGATTAAGAACATTTCAACAACTTGAAGGTGAAATTAGTAGGGGTTGCTTAACTTTTTCCACAAAAAATGTTACAGCCTTATTCTAAAATAGATTTAAAAAAATGTTTTAATCTATCTCCACACAATATCCCATCATGACACAGAGAAAACAGGTTTAGAATTGTTTACATATGTATTAAAAATAAAAAACAGAAATACCTTATTTACTTAAGTATTTGGACCCTTTGCTAAGAGACTCCAAATTGAGCTCGGGTGCATCCTGTTTCCATTGGCCATCCTTGAGATGTTTCTACAACTTCAATGGACTCCACCTGTGATAAATTCAATTGATTGGACATGATTTGGAAAGACATACACCTCTCTATATAAGGTCCCACAGTTGACAGTGCATGTCAGAGCAAAAACTAAGCCATGAGGTGGAAGGAATTGTCCGTAGAGCTCCTAGACAAGATTGTGTCCAGGCACAGCAGCATTGAAGGTCCCCAGAACACAGTGGCCTCCGTTCTTCAACGGAAGAAAACTGGAACCACCAAGACTTCCTAGAGCTGGCCAAACTGAGCAATCAGGGGAGAAGGGAGGTGACCAAGAACACAATGGTCACTGGCACCGCTTCAAAGTTCCTCTGTGGAGAGGGGAGAACCTTCCAGAAGGACAACCATCTCTGCAGCACACCACCAATCAGGTATTTATGGTAGAGTGGCCAGATGGAAGCCACCCCTCAGTAAAAGGCACGACAGCCCACTTAGAGTGTGCCAACAGGCACCTAAAGACTCAGACCATGAGGAAAAATGTTCTTTGGTCTGATGAAACCAAGATTGAACTATTTGGCCTGAATGCAAAGTGACACGTCTGGAGGAAGCATGGTGGTGGCTGCACCATGCTGTGGGGATGTTTTTCAGAGGGAGAGACTGGGAGACTAGTCAGGCTCGAGGGAAAGATGAACGGAGAGATCCTTGATGAAAACCTGCTCCAGAAGAGCTCAGGACCTCAGACTAGGGTGAAGGTTCACCTTCCAACAGGACAATGACCCTCAGCACACAGCCAAGACAATGCAGGAGTATTTGTACTTATTATGGATCCCCATTAGCTGCTGCTTTAGCTGCTCTTCCTGGGGTCCAGCAAGAGCAGCTCTTCCTGGGGTCCAGCAAAAGTAAGGCAGTTTATACATTTTAAAACATTACAATACATTCACAGAATTCAAGCCCCTACCACATATATACAGTACTAAATCCATGTGTATGTACAGTGTGTATGTGATCATGTGTGTAAGCATTTGTCTGTGCCAATGTTTGTGTTGCTTCACAGTCCCCGCTGTTCCATAAGGTGTTTTTTAAATCTAATTTTACTGTTTGTATCAGTTACTTGATGTGGAATAGAGTTCCATGTAGTCATGGCTCTATGTAGTACTGCACGCCTCAGTCTGTTCTAGAGGTTGACCGATTAATCGGAATGTCTGACAAATTAGAGCCGATTTTCATAATCTGCATTTTTGGACACCGATTGTGGACGATTTATTTTTCACCTTTATTTAACTAGGCAAGTCAGTTAAGAACACATTCTTATTTTCAATGACGGCCTACAAATGGTGGGTTAACTGCCTTGTTCCCAGGCAGAACGGCAGATTTTTAACTTGTCAGCTCGGGGATTCGATCTTGCAACCTTCCGGTTACTTGTCCAACGCTCTAACCGCTAGGCTACCTGCCGCTTCTCTGGAGTGATGAATCACGCTTTACTAGTCCAACACTCTAACCACCTGCCTTACATTGCACTCCACGAGGAGCCTGTGTGGCAGGCTGACTACCTGTTATGCGAGCGCAGCAAGAAGCCAAGGTAAGTTGCAAGCTAGCATTAAACTTAATAATTTTAATAATCATAATTTTGCACGCCCAATTTTTCAGTTTTTGATTTGTTAAAAAAGTTTGAAATATCCAATAAATGTCGTTCCACTTCATGATTGTGTCCCACTTGTTGTTGATTCTTCACAAAAAAATACAGTTTTATATCTTTATGTTTGAAGCCTGAAATGTGGCAAAAGGTCGCAAAGTTCAAGGGGGCCGAATACTTTCGCAAGGCACTGTATTTAAACCTGCATATTTAGTTAATATTGCCTGCTAACATGATTTTTAACTAGAGAAATTGTGTCACCTCTCTTGTGTTCCGTGCAAGCAGAGTCAGGGTATATGCAGCAGTTTGGGCCGCCTGGCTCGTTGCGAACTGTGTGAAGGCCATTTATTAACAAAGACCGTAATAAATTTGCCAGAATTGTACATAATTATAACATTGAAAGGTTGTACAATGTAACAGCAATATTTAGATTTAGGGATCCCACCCGTTAGATAAAATACGGAACGGTTCCGTATTTAACTGAAAGAATAAAACATTTGATTTCTCAATGATCATTTCCGGATTCGACCATATTAATGACCTAAGGCTCGTATTTCTGTGTGTTATTATGTTAAAATTAAATCTATGATTTGATAGAGCAGTCTGACTGAGCGGTGGTAGGCAGCAGCAGGCTTCATTCAGTAAGCATTCATTCAAACAGCACTTTCGTGTGTTTGCCAGCAGCTCTTCGTTGTGCTTCAAGCATTGAAGTTTTTATGACTTCAAGCCTATCAACTCCCGAGATTAAGCTGGTGTAACTGATGTGAAATGGCTAGCTAGCCAGCGGGGTGCGCACTAATAGCATTTCAATCGGTGACGGCACTCGCTCTGAGACCTTGAATTAGTTGTTCCCCTTGCTCTGCAAGGGCAGCGGCATTTGTGGAGCAAAGGATAACAATCCTTCGAGGCTGGCTGTTTTAGATGTGTTCCTGGTTCGAGCCCAGGTAGGGGCAAGGAGAGGGACGGAAGCTATACAGTTACACTGGCAATACTAAAGTGCCTATAAAAACATCCAACAGTCAAAGGTATATGAAATACAATGGTATAGAGAGAAATAGTCCTATAATAACTACAGCCTAAAACTTCTTACCTGGGAATATTGAAGACTGATGTTAAAAGGAACCACCAGCTTTCATATGTTCTCATGTTCTGAGCAAGGAACTTAAACATTAGCTTTCTAACATGGCACATATTGCACTTTTACTATCTTCTCCAACACTTTGTTTTTGCATTATTTAAACCAAATTGAACATGTTTCATTATTTATTTGAGGCTAAATTGATTTTATCAAATCAAAAGACAATTATAATGACAGACAGAAATATGAACCTTAGGTTATTAATATGGTCAAATCCGGAAACGATAATTTCGAAAACAAAATGTTTATTCTTTCAGTGAAATACAGAACCGTTCCCTATTTTATCTAACGGGTGGCATCCATAAGTCTAAATAGTGCTGCTGCATTGCACAACATTCAATGTCATGTCATAATTGCGTAGAATTCCGGCAAATTAGTTTGCAACGAGCCAGGCGACCCATATACCCTGACTCTGCATGCAATGAAAGCAAGAGAAGTGCCACAATTTACCTAGTTTAATATTGCCTGCTAACCTGAATTTCTTTTAACTAAATATGCAGGTTTAAAAATATACACTTGTGTATTGATTTTAATTAAGGCGTTGATGTTCATGGTTAAGTACACTTTGGTGCAACGACAGTGCTTTTTTCGCGAATGTGCTTGTTAAATCACCCGTTTGGCGAAGTCGGCTATGATTCAATGATAAATTAACAGGCACTGTGGAGTGCAATGTAATCGGCCATGATCGGTGTCCAAAAATGCTGATTACCGATTGTTATGAAAACTTGAAAATTGACCCTAATTAATCGGCCATTTCGATTAATCAGTCGACCTCTACTCCCCATCCAACCTGACAGAGAGGATCTGCAGAAAATAATGGAGGAAACTCCCCAAATACAGGTGTACCAAGCTTGTAGCATCATAACCAAGAGAACAGCATCATAACCAAGAGAACTCAAGGCTGTAATCGCTGCCAAAGGTGCTTCACCTGTCCGGCGCCGACAGAGATGGCCGCCTCGCTTCGCGTTCCTAGGAAACTATGCAGTTTTTTGTTTTTTTACGTGTTATTTCTTACATTAGTACCCCAGGTCATCTTAGGTTTCATTACATACAGTCGAGAAGAACTACTGTATATAAGATCAGCGTCAACTCACCATCAGTACGACCAAGAATATGTTTTTCGCGACGCGGATCCTGTGTTCTGCCTTACAAACAGGACAACGGAATGGATTGCATGCAGCGACCCAAAAAACGACTCCGAAAAAGAGGGAAACGAGGCGGTCTTCTGGTCAGACTCCGGAGACGGGCACACCGTGCACCACTCCCTAGCATTCTTCTTGCCAATGTCCAGTCTCTTGACAACAAGGTTGATGAAATCCGAGCAAGGGTAGCATTCCAGAGGGACATCAGAGACTAACGTTCTGTGCTTCACGGAAACATGGCTCACTGGAGAGACGCTATCCGAAGCGGTGCAGCCAACGGGTTTCTCCACGCATCGTGCCGACAGAAACAAACACCTTTCTGGTAAGAAGAGGGGTGGGGGCGTATGCCTTATGGCTAACGAGGCATGGTGCGATGAAAGAAACATACAGGAACTCAAATCCTTCTGTTCACCTGATTTAGAATTCCTCACAATCAAATGTAGACCGCATTATCTACCAAGAGAATTCTCTTCGATTATAATCACAGCCGTATATATCCCCCCCCAAGCAGACACATCGATGGCTCTGAACAAACTTTATTTAACTATTTGCAAACTGGAAACCATTTATCCGGAGGCTGCATTCATTGTTGCTGGGGATTTTAACAAGGCTAATCTGAAAACAAGACTCCCTAAATTTTATCAGCATATCGATTGCGCAACCAGGGGCGGAAAAACCTTGGATCACTGTTACTCTAACTTCCGCGACGCATATAAGGCCCTGCCCCGCCCCCCTTTTGGAAAAGCTGACCACGACTCCATTTTGCTGATACCTGCCTACAGACAAAAACTAAAACAAGAAGCTCCCACGCTGAGGTCTGTCCAACGCTGGTCCGACCAAGCTGACTCCACACTCCAAGACTGCTTCCATCACCTGGACTGGGACATGTTTCGTATTGCGTCAGATAACAACATTGACGAATACACTGATTCGGTGATTCCGATGTTACAGGAAGGCCATAAAGATCATCAAGGACATCAACCACCCGAGCCACTGCCTGTTCACCCCGCTATCATCCAGAAGGTGAGGTCAGTACAGGTGCATCAAAGCTGGGACCGAGAGACTGAAAAACAGCTTCTATCTCAAGGCCATCAGACTGTTAAACAGCCACCACTAACATTGAGTGGCTGCTGCCAACACACTGACACTGACTCAACTCCAGCCACTTTAATAATGGGAATTGATGGGAAATTATGTAAATATATCACTAGCCACTTTAAACAATGCTACCTTATATAATGTTACTTACCCTACATTATTCATCTCATATGCATACGTATATACTGTACTCTATATCATCGACTGCATCCTTATGTAATACATGTATCACTAGCCACTTTAACTATGCCACTTTGTTTACATACTCATCTCATATGTATATACTGTACTCGATACCATCTACTGTATCTTGCCTATGCTGCTCTGTACCATCACTCATTCATATATCCTTGTGTACATATTCTTTATCCCCTTACACTGTGTATAAGACAGTAGTTTAGGAATTGTTAGTTAGATTACTTGTTGGTTATTACTGCATTGTCGGAACTAGAAGCACAAGCATTTCGCTACACTCGCATTAACATCTGCTAACCATGTGTATGTGACAAATAAAATTTGATTTGATTGATTTGATTTGATTTTCAACAAAGTACTGAGTAAAGGGTCTGAATACTTATGTAAATGTGATATTTCAGCTTTGTATTTTTATAAATTAGTAAACATTTCTAAAAACTAGTTTTTTTTGCTTTGTAGTTATGGGGTAGTGTGTAGATTGAGGGGGGATTTTTTTTTTTAATCCATTTTCGAATAAGGCTGTAACATAACAAAATGTGGAAAAAGTCAAGGGGTCTGAATACTTCCCGAATGCACTGTAAGAGGGAGTCCTAAAACGTGCTTTCAGCAGGCACAGCCATGATAGCTTAGATGTTGATAAGTGGTCCACTAATAGAAACCAAATAACAACTCACTCTCAATAAAGAAAACAGCAAGATGAACTGAAGTTTAAATCATTAAAAGATAAATTGGTCTCACTCATTGAAGTAAAGCTTGTAGGCATTCCCTGGCTGGTTCGTATAGACGGTGTACAAAACATTAACATCTCCCTAATAATTGAGTTTGCAGCCCCCTTTTGCCCTCAGAACAGCCTAAATTGGTTGGGCATGGACTCTACAAAGTGTCAAGACTTCCACAGGGATGCTGGCCCATGTTAACTCCAAAGC
The DNA here is from genome assembly GCF_036934945.1 of Oncorhynchus masou masou. Classification (NCBI taxonomy): domain Eukaryota; kingdom Metazoa; phylum Chordata; class Actinopteri; order Salmoniformes; family Salmonidae; genus Oncorhynchus; species Oncorhynchus masou. Next base: position 48,667,144 of record NC_088214.1, read on the forward strand.
TTCCCATAGTTGTGTCAAATTGGCTGAATGTCCTTTGGGTGGTGGACCATTCTTGATACATAAGAGAAACTGTTGAGCATGAAAAATCCAGCAGCATTTGCAGTTCTTGACTCACTTAAACCAATGCGCCTGGCACCTACTACCATACCCTGTTCAAAGACACAAATCGTGTCTTGCCCATTCAACCTCTGAATGGCACACATACACAATCCATTTCTCAATTGTCTCAAGGGTTAAATCCCCTTTAACAAGTCTCCTCCCCTTCATCTACACTGATCGAAATGGATTTAACAAGTGACATCAATAAGGGATCATAGCTTTCACCTGGTCTCATGGAAAGAGCAGATGTTCCTAATGTTTAGTACACTCAGTGTGTTAAATGTTATTACTCTTGCAAAAACTACTTAATTTCTATCGTCATTCATCTTATGCCCGCACAATTTTTTTTATAGTAATTCATTTTACTTCCATAAAATGTCCTCAAGCAGTCTGTAGGCTATAGAATCACAGTTTTTTACTAGGTTATGTAGCCTACACGTGCCATTATGGCGTGAAAAACTGGCTTTTGGAGGACTGCTTTTAAAATCGTAAGCTTACCTGCACCTGGTACATAATTCAGTCAAACAGGAGGATTGTTGAAGTCGAATAGGGTAGTTCAGCACTTGGTTGCTGAACCTTTTCACCACAGAAGGCTTGGAAAGGCTGTCCCTTGCTCACGGAGTTGACTGAACACGGAGTTGACGCTGTTTTCGTATCCAGCTAGCTGCTCCACCATCGGCGAAGAGAGGTCCCGGACCATTAGTCAACGATCGGCGTTTCTCAAACCAGCCAAATTACTATCACAAACTAACGTATTGATTCTGCAATGAGCCCGGGTCATGTTTCCAATATTTACACAATTGTAAATAGTATTTGTTTCAAAATTGCAGCAGCATTGCGCTCGGGGCTATCTTTTTTAGGAGGATAGAATGAATGGAGCTTCGGTTGTCCCAACCCCTGAAGAGACAGCGCACTCTCGCTCTATGCGACTCGTCCGCTGACGTGCCCTCCGGAAATGAACGAGAATACAGCCCGAGTCAACGTGAGATGTCGTTAACCCGAAATGCTCTCTTGAGAAGACGCGGCAACATGAATATTTTATGACATTTCATAACAAGTACTGCACACAGTTGTGTTTTTACCCCCCCAAAATGATATTCTACTATTTTGCTGTGCAGGCAGACACGTGTTATGAAGGTTAAGAGCCTAAAAGCCAGCAAGATTCCCATGTCATCCATATGTACTTTTCAAAGAAATGGAGAAACAGAGCAGAATCTATGTAATTTTTCACTAGTCTACCAGAAGTGATAAAGAGTTAGGTTTGAGTGAAATAACTTTTTAAGAATCATAAGTCAACCTCTCAACTGAGGCAGCCTAATCAATTTAGTCCTTGTCGGCAGTAGCTGAGATGTAATTTAGCCAAAACATGCAACCGTGGAGTGCAGGCACGCTCGTGATGGGCGTTCCGGCTCTTTTCAGTGAACCGGCTCGTTCGGCTCAGCTCGTTTGGTTCCCAAACGGCTCTTTAAAAAAATATGTTTTGTATTTTTTCAAGTCAAACAGTTTGCGATAGTTTGACTATGATTGGTGTTAAAACAATTAGAATTAAATTATTAAATGAAATCATACTCTACCTTAAGCACAATGTATTTAAAAATGCATTGGTTTGTTATGAAAAAGAATGCTATTAAACATTTGCATGTGAGCTGAGCTGGTGGAAGAACAAGGCCTCTGTCTACCGACAGCTTACTAAAGTCATGACAGGGAGACTCTGCATAGTGGCCTCACCCGTTCCCTCTGAGAAGGTCTTCTCAAAAACAGGACAAATAATTACTGAGAGAAGAAACCGCATCAGCCCTTCGAAAGTGAGGCAGCTTGCATTTCTGAATGTAAATCTCTCATAAAAGCAACAGATGGTCAGCATTGCTGTGTGCTGCTGGTTATAACATGGCAATAAAGAAGAGAGAGATGAGGGACCAGTTTAATGTTTTAAGTGGGATGCTGCAGTTTTGCACATTGTTATTTATTTTTCTTTGATATGGAGCAATATTCTATTATTATGTTGTTCAGATTGTATTCATTTTGAATTGTTACATTTATATGCACCTTGTTTATATACATTAAAAAAGTTATACTTTAAATGCACATGTGTAATAGCATCCTGCTTTTTTACATTCATTTCAATTTGTGGGATGCTGCAGTTTTGCAAAAAATATTATTATTTTTTGATATGGTGCAATATTCTATTATGCTGTTCAGATTGTATTTGTTTTGAATGGTTAGATTTATATGCACGTTGTTTATATACATTAAAAAGTTATACTGTAAATGCAAATGTTTAATAGCATCCTTTTTCATAAGAAACCAATGCATTTTTAAATACATTGTGCTTAAGGTAGAGTATGATTTCATTTAATAATTTCATTAGAAGTGTTTTAACACCAATCATAGTCAAACTATCGCAAACGTTTTGACTTGAAAAAATACAAAACATGTTTTTTTTAAAGGGCTCTTTTTGGTGAGCCGAGCCGAATGAGCCGGCTCACTGAAAATATCCGGAGTGCCCATCACTACAGGCAACCATGTACCAATTTGCTCACACAAGAATAGGAAACAGTCTGATTAAGTCCATCGAGCTGAGAAATTGACTTTCCCTATCCCATAATTATTTACTGTATAAGATCTACTTGTGCAGTGGCAAGAGAATATCAGGCATCCCAATGAAGACTGATGTGGAATGAATGAAATGTGCTCTCTGTATTTTGCATAATATGTTTGTATTTATTGGTTTATTTGGATCCCATTAGCTTTTGCCAAAGCAGCAGCTATTCTTCCTGTTGTTGAGTGTTCATGTTATGCCTCTCTAGACGATACATTTTTTAAACTTAGTCTGCGTAGAAAATACATGTTTACACTTCCTGTATCAATGATTTAAGACCCTATTGACCCATATTTACCCACATCATTATACTTATGAAGGAAGATGGTTTTGTGTTGTGGATTTATAGGCTCAAAAAGACAACTGTTGACAAAAAGCTATTTCGATAGAGATTCTCCATTGACAGTCCTTTATAGTTCAGGACTAGGCTCAATCTGTTTCCGAGAAACCAGACAACATAACCTCTTCATTAAGCTTTTACTGACCTAAAACACTCCCACATCTACATCACAAAATACAACACAACATCATCACATTTTCCATTCATGACAATAATAGACCTTTGTTGACCTATCTATTTTCATCAAAGACTACCAAAGCAGCAGACTGGATTGGAGCCAGTCTCTTCATTTGGAACAGAGACCTCTGGATTACAGACAAATTTCCGTTTAGGATTAGGATTATCATTCAATTACATTTGATATTTTGTTCCCCCATAAACAGCGAGACAATCTCATCCACAAATGGTGTGGCCAAAAACTGGGCACCAGTCACCAATGTCAGAATCCCATTCTGGTGTGTTTACAGAGAAACGGGCTTTCCCACTGGGAAACACCACATGATTTCAACATGGAACACACACACCACATGATTTCAACATGGAACACACACACCACATGATTTCAACATGGAACACACACACACCACATGATTTCAACATGGAACACACACACCACATGATTTCAACATGGAACACACACACACCACATGATTTCAACATGGAACACACACACACCACATGATTTCAACATGGAACACACACACCACATGATTTCAACATGGAACACACACACCACATGATTTCAACATGGAACACACACACCACATGATTTCAAAATGGAACACACACACCACATGATTTCAACATGGAACACACACACCACATGATTTCAGCATGGAACACACACACCACATGATTTCAGCATGGAACACACACACCACATGATTTCAGCATGGAACACACACACCACATGATTTCAACATGGAACACACACACCACATGATTTCAACATGGAACACACACACCACATGATTTCAACATGGAACACACACACCACATGATTTCAGAATGGAACACACACACCACATGATTTCAACATGGAACACACACACCACATGATTTCAACATGGAACACACACACCACATGATTTCAAATTGGAACACACACACCACATGATTTCAACATGGAACACACACACCACATGATTTCAACATGGAACACACACACCACATGATTTCAACATGGAACACACACACACCACATGATTTCAACATGGAACACACACACCACATGATTTCAACATGGAACACACACACACCACATGATTTCAACATGGAACACACACACCACATGATTTCAACATGGAACACACACACCACATGATTTCAACATGGAACACACACACCACATGATTTCAACATGGAACACACACACACCACATGATTTCAACATGGAACACACACACCACATGATTTCAACATGGAACACACACACCACATGATTTCAACATGGAACACACACACCACATGAACACACACACCACATGATTTCAACATGGAACACACACACCACATGATTTCAACATGGAACACACACACCACATTATTTCAGAATGGAACACACACACCACATGATTTCAACATGGAACACACACACCACATGATTTCAACATGGAACACACACACCACATGATTTCAACATGGAACACACACACACCACATGATTTCAACATGGAACACACACACCACATTATTTCAGAATGGAACACACACACCACATGATTTCAACATGGAACACACACACCACATGATTTCAACATGGAACACACACACCACATGATTTCAACATGGAACACACACACCACATTATTTCATGACATGGAACACACACACCACATGATTTCAACATGGAACACACACACCACATGATTTCAACATGGAATTTCACACACACCACATGATTTCAACATGGAACACACACACCACATGATTTCAACATGGAACACACACACCACATGATTTCAGCATGGAACACACACACCACATGATTTCATCATGGAACACACACACCACATGATTTCAACATGGAACACACACACCACATGATTTCAACATGGAACACACACACCACATGATTTCAACATGGAACACACACACCACATGATTTCAGCATGGAACACACACACCATATGATTTCAACATGGAACACACACACCATATGATTTCAATATGGAACACACACACCAATGATTTCAACACACACCACATGATTTCAACATGGAACACACACACCACATGATTTCAACATGGAACACACACACCACATGATTTCAGCATGGAACACACACACCACATGATTTCAACACACACCACATGATTTCAACATGGAACACACACACCACATGATTTCAACATGGAACACACACACCACATGATTTCAACATGGAACACACACACATGATTTCACATGATTTCAACATGGAACACACACACCACATGATTTCAACATGGAACACACACACCACATGATTTCAACATGGAACACACACACCACATGATTTCAGCATGGAACATGATTTCACATGGAACACCATATGATTTCAACATGGAACACACACACCACATGATTTCAACATGGAACACACACACCACATGATTTCAACATGGAAACACACACCACATGATTTCAACATGGAACACACACACCACATGATTTCAACATGGAACACACACACCACATGATTTCAACATGGAACACACACACCACATGATTTCAACATGGAACACACACACCACATGATTTCAACATGGAACACACACACCACATGATTTCAACATGGAACACACACACCACATGATTTCAACATGGAACACACACACCACATGATTTCAACATGGAACACACACACCACATGATTTCACATGGATTTCAACATGGAACACACACACCACATGATTTCAACATGGAACACACACACCACATGATTTCAACATGGAACACACACACCACATGATTTCAACATGGAACACACACACCACATGATTTCAACATGGAACACACACACACCACATGATTTCAACATGGAACACACACACCACATGATTTCAACATGGAACACACACACCACATGATTTCAACATGGAACACACACACCACATGATTTCAACATGGAACACACACACCACATGATTTCAACATGGAACACACACACCACATGATTTCAACATGGAACACACACACACATGATTTCACATGATTTCAACATGGAACACACACACCACATGATTTCAACATGGAACACACACACCACATGATTTCAACATGGAATTTCACACACACCACATGATTTCAACATGGAACACACACACCACATGATTTCAACATGGAACACACACACCACATGATTTCAACATGGAACACACACACCACATGATTTCAACATGGAACACACACACCACATGATTTCAACATGGAACACACACACCACATGATTTCAACATCAACAACACACACACCACATGATTTCAACATGGAACACACACACCACATGATTTCAACATGGAACACACACACCACATGATTTCAACATGGAACACACACACCACATGATTTTCACCACATGATTTCAACATGGAACACACACACCACATGATTTCAACATGGAACACACACACCACATGATTTCAACATGGAACACACACACCACATGATTTCAACATGGAACACACACACCACATGATTTCAACATGGAACACACACACCACATGATTTCAACATGGAACACACATGATTTCAACATGGAACACCACCACATGATTTCAACATGGAACACACACACCACATGATTTCAACATGGAACACACACACCACATGATTTCAACATGGAACACACACACCACATGATTTCAACATGGAACACACACACCACATGATTTCAACATGGAAATTGGGATAATATTTGGTTGAGACATTGATCATTAAGATTTCAATCTTTAGTCACCAATTTAAAAAGAAAGTTTGTGGAATTCCCAATGTGTTATTACTATGCTTTCAACCATCTAAAAGCACAACCAAATTCTCATGGAAAAACAATGTCTGATTTTTGGTTTATTTGTCATCTAAATGTGTTATCACTGCACGTTCAACCATTTAAAAGCACAACAAAGTTCAAATATACAATGTCAGATATTTTGTATTTATACAACTTAATGTGTTATCACTATGCTTCATCTAATATCACAACCAAATAACCTGGATTGCAGTTGAGATTACATTAAATGTACATAGTGCAGGTGGTCAATGCTGTTCGAGATTCTGCATAGATTATTATAGCAATTGTGAAGATCTCCACAGACCTGTGACCTTTGCATGCTATGTTGAACATGCACACTTTCTATGATTACATAAGAAGACATTTATAGCTACAGTAACCTCAACATGGCCATGGATGTTTTGAATGAATACTGTTACAGTAGTTTAAGACAGCCTTCAATTTTCTCTCTTTACTGTATTACAAAAGTAATATTGAATTGTGTTTGGTTGACAACACAGCCAAATTTCAACATTTAAAACAGACGTATCTAATGTTTCAAATCAAATCAAATTGTATTGGTCACATACACAGGCTTAGCAGATGTTAATGCGAGTGTAGTGAAATGCTTGGGCTTCTAGTTCTGACAGTGCAGTAATATCTAACAAGTAATCTAACAATTCCACGACAACGACCTAATACACACAAATCTAAAGGGATGGAATAAGAATATGTACATATACATGTATGGATGAGCGATGACCGAGCGGTATAGGCAAGATGCAATAGATGGTATAATATTCAGTTTATACATATGAGATCAGTAATGCAAGATATGTAAACATTATTGAAGTGGCATTATTAAAGTGACTAGTGATCCATTTATTAAAGTGGCCAATGATTCAATGAGTCTGTATGTAGGCAGCAGCCTCTCTGTGTCAATGATGGCTGTTTAAAGGTCTGATGGTCTTGAGATAGAAGCTGTTTTTCCATAGTAAACTGTTTATTCTCTATGTTGGCGTGATTGTGACGTGGGTGGGTCATCGAGGTGAATTGTATTTCTATGGTTCCCAACCAGAGGCAGCTGTTTATCATTGTCTCTGATTGGGGATCATATTCAGGTAGCCATTTCCCCATTGTGATTCGTGGGATCTTGTCTCCAGTAAGTTGCCTTCTCTCCAGTAAGTTTTCGTTTGTACTTGTTTGTATTGTTTGGTGAGTTTAATTTTTTAATAAAGTGATGTGGAACTCTACTCACGCTGCGCCTTGGTCTACTCATTACGACGAACGTGACAGTGTGTCACGCCCTGATCTTAGAGATCCTAATTAATTCTCTATGTTTGGTTAGGTCAGGGTGTGACTCGGATGGGAAATTCTGTTTTCTATTTCTTTGTTTTTGGCCGTGTGTGTGTGTGTGTGTGTGTGTGTGTGTGTGTGTGTGTGTGTGTGTGTGTGTGTGTGTGTGTGTGTTTCCCAATCAGAAGCACCTGTCTATCGTTGTCTCTGATTGGGGATCACATAAGTTTTCATTTTCCTTTTGGGTTTTGTGGGATCTTGTTTTTTGTTTCGTGTCTGTACCTGACAGAACTGTGTGCGGTCGCTTTGTTATTTTGTTTAAGTGTTTGAATAAAAGGAATCATGAACACTTACCACGCTGCGCTTTGGTCCACTCTTCCTACCACCAGTGAGAGCCGTAACACTGTGACTATACCAGTATCGCAATATTTTGGCAAAAAATAAAAAGTCATTTTCAAAAATGAAAACACAAACCAAGCAGACTAAACCCTTTGGTCCTTTAAAAACATGCTATATGTAAACTATTGTGTGCTGTAGCTTGGAAAACAAAAAATGCAACTCTGGATGACATCATAATGATGTTTGTTTCCAACATTATGGCTATCGTCCCAGCCCTACTATTTACTGTATTGCAAAAGTGATATTGTGTTTGGTTGTCAATGCAAACAAATATCAACATTTGAAGGAGATGTATCTTTTGTGCCACAGACTTAGTCTGGTCTTAATTCAAGTTTGTCTACAGATGAATAATTGATATTTTGGATTCACATCTCCATCTCAACCAAAAAATGGTTAATGAATTGAACTAAATCAAACGTTATCATTTAAAGTGCATTTAAAGTTGAAATAGAGATGTGAATCCAACCAATCTATTATTCATTTGACAAACTGGAATTAAAGCCAGTTGCACAGATTGAACTATCAAAGCAGAAGATATATCTCCTTCAAATTATATTTGGTTGCATTGACAACCAAAAACAATTCAATATCCAGTTTGTCCACAAACTAATAATTGCTATGTTGGATTCACGTCTCCAGATGGAGAGACCAAATGGATAGCTGTCGATAAACTCTCCAGTAGAAGGTGCTGCCCAGCCTATTGTTTTTTTATAACATATAACATGATGACATAATTCTGTGGTTGAAATGTAACCTTAAAAACAACATTAAAATTATCCCATTTTTAACATAGAAAAACCCAAAATATGCTGAATTTGTACATCAAATCTGTTGTTGATTACTTTTTCAAACCCCATGTATTTTCCACGTCACAATATGTTGACAAATTACGTTGAAACAATGTTGATTCAACCAGTTTGTGCCCACGGAGTTATTGCATTTTTTAAGCTTCTCGTGACCTTTTGTTGACCTTTGTTTCACGCATAGAAATCAGACCGAAATCAGACATGAATTGGTTTTCTATGTGAGTGTAACTCGTTAGGAGAAGAGTTTTGTGATGAAATAGAAAGATCTTGGGGAAAAACAGAAAATAACTGAATAGAGCCACGGTTTGAGCTACTGAAATGAGCTATGAGGAAGAAACAAATTCCCCACAAACTAAACAGTAGGGATGCATAAGTAATTTCACAAGGGAAGACAAGCAAGGGAAAAAAAAACTTATTGCAGCCTATGTGATGTAATAATTGCATTGTTTGCTCTTCAACCTGTTCGTTCATATGCCACCATAATATATAAGCATAGGGCCGAGACAATAAGAAGACAGTCACACAGTAGTAGAATAAATTCAACAACGTGTTTCATCACAAAACCGGAGAGCAACATCTGTTCAGTGAACAAAGCATATTGCATTTAACAAACAGTTGCATGACCTACAGCATGGTCAAGCAAGTTAACATTTATGGACGACTAAACAACTACTGATTTAGAGCCACGTAGAGTTATCACCAGTCACAAAGAAAACAGGAGCTACCTCCACCATTGAATGAACAAAAATTTGACCAACTGGGGACATTTTGTTAGTCCCCACGAGGTCAAATGCTATTTCTAGGGGGTTTACGGTTAGGGTTAATGTTAGGGTTAAGGTTACTGCCAAGGTTAGAGTAAGGGTTAGGGTTTAAAACCTCTTTAGGCTAGGGGGCAGTATTTGATGTTTGGATGAAAAACGTGCCCAAAGTAAACTGCCTATTTCTCAGGCCCAGAAACTAGAATATGCATGTAATTGGCAGATCAGGATAGAAAACACTCTACATTTTCCAAAACGGTCCAACTATAGACTGTGAGTATAACAGAACTGATATAGCAGGCAAAAACCTGAGGAAAATCCATCCAGGAAGTGCTGTTTTTCTGAAACTACTATTTTCCATTGCAAGTCTATCCTCCATTTAAAGGGATATCATCCAGATTCCTTTCCCTATGGCTTCCACACACCTTGTAGTCCCTTTGAACAGTCTTTAGACTTTATTCTGAAAAATGAGCAAGAATGATCACATCGCAGCAGTGGATAGCCAGATGTCCTCAGATTTGTGCATGCATGCGCCGGGAGCGAGACCTTTTCTTTCTCTCTGCTATTGAAAAGGCTACCGCCCGGTTGAAATATTATCAATTATTTATTGTAAAAACAACCTGAGGATTGATTATAAAAAACATTTGACATGTTTCTACGAACTTTACGGATACTATTTGGAATTTTCGTCTGCCCGTCGTGACCGCATGAGTCTGTGGATTACTGAACAAAACACGGCAACCAAATGGAGGTTTTTGGATATAAAGAGGATCTTTATCGAACAAAACAAACATTTATTGTGTAACTGGTAGTCTCGTGAGTGTAAACATACGAAGCTCATCAAAGGTAAGTGATTAATTGTATTGCTTTTCTGACTTTCTTGAACAATCTACTTTGCTGCTAGCTGTTTGTATTGTTTTGTCTGCTGAGAGCTGTCCTCACGTAATCGCATGGTTTGCTTTCACCGTAAAGCCCTTTTGAAATCTGACACACCGGCTGGATTAACAACAAATTAAGCTGTGTTTTGGCGTATTTCACTTGTGATTTCATGAAAACTACATATTTTTAGTAATTTAATTTGAATTTGACGCTCTGCAATTCACCGCATATAGACGAAAATGATCCCGCTAAAGGGATCGGAGCGGCAAGAGGGGATTTTGAATGGGACTGAATTGTGTCCCCACAAGGTGACTTTATACAAGACTGTGTGTGTGTGTGTGTGTGTGTGTGTGTGTGTGTGTGTGTGTGTGTGTGTGTGTGTGTGTGTGTGTGTGTGTGTGTGTGTGTGTGTGTGTGTGTGTGTGTGTGTGTGTGTGTGTGTGTGTGTGTGTGTGTGTGTGTGTGTGTGATTTAGAACCACGGAGAGGTATCAGTTATCACCATTCAAGCACCATTTCAACTTCAACATTTCAACATCATCAAATCACCTACGCTTCGTCTAATAAAGTGACAACTTAAAGATACCAAATACGATTTAGTCCAATACAACGTAAGCTATAAATTATTGTAAATGTACAAAAATGTCACCAGCTGGGGACATTTTATTAGCCCCCACAAGGTCGTATGCTATTTCTAGGGGGTTTACGGTTAAGGTTTAGGTTTAGGGTTAGGGTAGGGTTAAGGGTTAGTGTTAGGGTTAGGGTTAGGGAAAATAGGATTTTGAATGGGACTGAATTATATGTCCCCACAAGGTTACTTAAACAAGACTGTGTGTGTGCACGTGTGCGTGCAAGTAGAAAACACATGTTGACTCACCCTACTTGTAGAGGAACGCAAGTACCGTCCTCCTCTCTTTCATGCTGCCGAAATGGTCCATGACTCTGTCATACATGACACGCTTTTAGTTTTGTTGTCCTAGGCTACCTGGCTAAAATGTTTGTTCGCGAGCCTAACTCCCTTTCATGGGCAATGAGGAGCCAGCTAGTTAAGCCTACTACATCTAGCTACATATTGAACTTCCATCCTCTCAGGCCAGGTGCACAATGTATGTATTTTTGTTTGGATCCCAATCGCCATTATAATCATTGGCCATTACGGAGAATTAAGTGAAACAACAAGTCCAAATCCAAATCTCCATCCTATGGCTAATTTAGGAAAGGGATGATTTTAACTAGCTAGGAGGACAACAACACAACGAGATGCAGCAATTCACATTTTTTCTGTTGATTATATTTTGCTTTTGATCTTATGTGATTGGTCTGAAGCCAAATTGGCTTCTCTTGACACTTTTGTTTGGTCAGCCAGGACCATTCACATTTGAGCCACTCAGTTTAGCTCAATGTTGATTGGCTATATTTTGTAATGTTTTTTTTTTATCAAGAGAGACCAAATGCTTGCTGGATTCCCTTGTTATTGAATTATATGCTACGGGCGGCAACAATGTCATACACTTTTTGGTCAGACTGTTTAACTTGGTGTTGTTTCACTCGTACGGAGGGTTTCTCCAGTGAGATACATTCAGTCTCTTCCCTTGGCATCCATGAATACACACCACTGAACTACACTACATCATGGCTGTGTTGTGTTATTTTATCAAATCAGTTCTCTCTCATTATTATTTCGTGATTAAACTAATCATGTAAATGTAATTAACTAGGAAGTCAGGGCACCAAGAAAAATCTTCAGATTACAAAGTTATAATTTTCCTAATATAACTCTTCAGATATTTTAATAACTGATCAATTAGTCTTCTAATTAATTAATTATTATTTACCTCACGTTAGTCTCATTCCAAACGTAGTAAATTGTTGGTAATCTGCACGAACCCAGCCTTTACTATGAATCATCCATTCATCAATTGTCTTAATCATTTATTTGCCAACTAACTAAATAATCACAGGATTGCAAAAACAAACAACACAGTAGATATGGTTACAAGGAAATGATAAGCGAGGTTCCCTAGTGGGTTAAGCCGATATGATGGCTTGGTGGACAAAGGGATGTGGGTGTGGACTGAAGGCGGGAACGAACAGAAGGAATCGCTACACAGTTGATAATTATAATAATTGAAATGCTAATCCTTTGCACTTGAACGCTCAGTCATTCGGGAATAATTGCAATCAATATATATTTACACCCAGTGTGTCGTCGTTCATCCCAGTGCCTCTCTGTTTCCCTGAAGTCTTTCATGGTTAGATTGGATACTTCAGAGTCCCATTCAGAAATGTTCTTTATAGATATAGATGTTTCGGCGGTTGTAGGTCTTCACATCCCAGGTTGACACAATTTCTAGCTGCAGACTAGTAAGTAGTATCTAAGATTTGCTCTTATTCTGTCAGGATCGATTAGTCTCAGAGTTGAACCATTTCCCGCCTTGTAGCTCTACGTGGTTTGGTTAAGAATTCAACAACCATTACAACCTTAGCTCATACTGAGGTTTTGTGGTCTGAACTCAACCTGTGCCCCCGGTGTTCATCGAGGTACATGTGGTCTGAACTCAACCTGTGCCCCCGGTGTTCATCGAGGTACATGTGGTCTGAACTCAACCTGTGTCCCCGGTGTTCATCGAGGTACATGTGGTCTGAACTCAACCTGTGCCCCCGGTGTTCATCGAGGTACATGTGGTAACCCTCAACCCTCAACCCTTTAACCTTTTATTTAACCCTCAACATCGTATTAACTTGGTCCCAAATCTGTTTGTGCTGTACGCACTTAGTGAAAAGGGTGCCAAACGGGTTCTTTGGCCATCCCCTTAGAAGAACCCTTTTTGGTTCTAGGATGAAACCTTTTTGGTAATATGTAGAAACCTTTCAACTTCCATGTAGAACCCTGTGTGGAAAGGGTTCTACATGGAACCCAAAATTGTTCTACCTGGAACAAAAAGGGTTTGACCTGGAACCAAAGGATTCTCCTATGGAGACAGCCAGAGAATAAATCAAATTTCAATCAAATATATTTATAAAGCCCTTTTTACATCAGCCGATGTCACAAAGTGCTTATACAGAAACACAGCCTAAAACATCAAACAGCAAGCAATGCAGATGTAGAAGCACGGTGGCTAGGAAAAACTCTCTAGAAAAACAGGAACCTAGGAAGAAACCTAGAGAGCAACAAGGTTCTAAGTGGTGGCCAGTCCTCTTCTGGCTGTGCCAGGTGGAGATTATAACAGTATATGGCCAAGATGTTTAAACGTTCATAGAAGACCAGCAGGGTCAAATAATAATATTCACAGTGGTTGTAGAGGGTGCAACAGGTCAGCAGCTCAGGAGTAAATGTCAGTTGGCTTTTCATAGCCGATCATTCAGAGTTGAGCAGGCACGGTAGAGATAGAGAGTCGAAAACAGCATGTCCAGGACAAGGTAGCACGTCTGGTGAACAGGTCACAGTTCCATAACCGCAGGCAGAACAGTTGAAACTGGAGCCGCAGCGCGATCAGGTGGCAGCATGACCAGATGGACTGGGGATAGCAAGGAGTCATCAGGCCAGGTAGTCCTGAGGCATGGTCCTAGGGCTCAGGTCCTCTGAGAGAAGAGGAAAAACTCCCTAGAAAGGCAGGAACCTCGGGAGAAACCTAGAGAGGAACCAAATTCACCAAGTAAACCAGATAAGACATAACAGACTGATCCTATCCCCCCGACACATACATTATTGCAGCATAATTACTGGAGGCTGAGACAGGAGGGGACGGGAGATACTGTGGCCCCGTCTGACTATACCAGGCAGGATATAACCCCCCCCCCCCCACTTTGTGATTAAGCGCAGCCCCCACACCACTAGAGGGATATCTTCAACCACGAACTCACTACCCTTGGACAAGGCTGACACAAAGACCTCTCACCTGGGGGGGGGGGGCTGGGGTTAATTTTGTATTTACAATGGTGTTTGTTCTCCACTGGTTGCCCTTTTTTGTGGCAACAGGTCACAAATCTTGCTACTGTGATGGCACACTGTGGTATTTCACCCAGTAGATATGGGAGTTTATCAAAATTGGGTTTGTTTTCTAAATCTTTGTGTATCTGTCTAATCTGAAGGAAATATGTGTCTCTAATATGGTCATACTGTAACGGGTTTCTTCCAACTCCTCCTCTGACGAAGAGGTGGAACAAGGATCGGACCAAAATGCAGCGTGGTTCGTTAGATACATCTTTAATGATGAAGAAAACACAAACAAATACAAAACAACAAACGTCGAAAACCGAAACAGCCCTGACTGGTGCAACAAACACAGAGACAGGAACAATCACCCACAAACACACAGTGAAACCCAGGCTACCTAAATATGGTTCCCAATCAGAGACAATGACTAACACCTGCCTGCCTCTGATTGAGAACCATATCAGGCCAGACATAGAAATAGACAAACAAGACATCCAACATAGAATGCCCACTCAGATCACACCCTGACCAACCAAAACATAGAAACATACAAAGTAAACTATGGTCAGGGTGTGTCACATACGTTTGGCGGTTAGGAAGTGCAGCTCAGTTTCCACCTCATTTTGTGTACAGTGCACACATAGCCTGTCTTCTCTTGAGAGCCAGATCTGCCTACAGCGGCCTTTCTCAACAGCAAGGCTAGGTTAATGTGAGTGTTGCGAAATTCTTGTGCTTCTAGTTTCGACAATGCAGTAATATCTAACCGTAATCAAACAATTCCACAACAACTACCTAATACACACAAATCCAATTAAAGGGATGGAATAAGAATATGTACAGTGGGGAAAACAAGTATTTGATACACTGCCGATTTTAAAGGTTTTCCTACTTACAAAGCATGTAGAGGTCTGTAATTTTTATCATAGGTACACTTCAACTGTGAGAGACGGAATCTAAAACAAAAATCCGGAAAATCACATTGTATGATTTTTAAGTAATTTAATTTGCATTTTATTGCATGACATAAGTATTTGATCACCTACCAACCAGTAAGAATTCCGTCTCTCACAGACCTGTTAGTTTTTCTTAAAGAACCCCTCCTGTTCTACACTCATTACCTGTATTAACCTCTAGCGTCGAGCAATCCCGTATCCGGGAGTGTAATAATAGCCTCAAGCTCATTACCATAACGCAATGTTTCCTATTCATGAAAATCGCAAATTAAATGAAATAAATATATTGAAACACAAGCTTAACCTTTTGTTAACAACACTGTCATCTCAGATTTTCAAAATATGCTTTTCAACCAAAGCTACACAAGCATTTGTGTAAGAGTATTGATAGCCTAGCATAGCATTAAGCCTAGCATTCAGCAGCCAACATTTTCACAAAAACAAGAAAAGCATTAAAATAAAATCATTTACCTTTGAAGAACTGCGGATGTTTTCAATGAAGAGACTCTTAGTTAGATAGCAAATGTTCATTTTTTCCAAAAAGATTTGTGTAGACGAAATAGCTCCGTTTTGTTCATCACGTTTGGCTAAGAAAAATACCGGAAAATGCAGTCACTTACAACACCAAACTTTTTTCCAAATTAGCTCCATAATATCGAAAGAAACATGGCAAACGTTGTTTAGAATCAATTCTCAAGGTGTTTTTCACATATCTATTCGATAATCTATCAGTGGTGGCAGTTGGCTTGTCATCAGAAGCAAACGGAAAAATACTGCAGCTGGAGATTACACAATAATTGCAACGGAAGACAATCTTACATTGATATGCCTACAAATACGTCACAATTCTGTAGACACCTTGGGGAAAACGTGGAAAACGTAAGCGGATTCCTAGCTCCTTCACAGCCATATAAGGGGTCATTGGAATGAGGTGGTTTCAAAAAATGTGGCACCTCCTGATTGGATTTTTATCTGGGTTTCGCCTGTAACATCAGTGCAGTTTTGGAAACGTCAGAGTGTTTTCTTTCCAAAGCTGTCAATTATATGCATAGTCGAGCATCTTTTCGTGACAAAATATCTTGTTTAAATCGGGAACGTTTTTCATCCAAAAATTAAAAGAGTGCCCCCTATATCGAAGAAGTTACCTGCACCTGTTTGAACTTGTTACCTGTATAAAAGACACCTGTCCACACACTCAATCAAACAGACTCCAACCTCTCCACAATGGCCAAGACCAGAGAGGGTGTAAGGACATCAGGGATAAAATTGTAGACCTGCACAAGGCTGGGATGGGCTACAGGACAATAGGCAAGTAGCTTTGTGAGAAGGCAACAACTGTTGGCGCAATTATTAGAAAATGGAAGAAGTTCAAGATGACGGTCAATCACCCTCGGTCTGGGGCTCCATGCAAGATCTCACCTCGTGGGGCATCAATGATCATGAGGAAGGTGAGGGATCAGTCCAGAACTACACGGCAGGACCTGGTCAATGACCTGAAGAGAGCTGGGACCACAGTCTCAAAGAAAACCATTAGTAACACACTACGCCGTCATGGATTAAAATCCTGCAGCGCACGCAAGGTCCCCCTGCTCAAGCCAGCGCATGTCCAGGCCTGTCTGAAGTTTGCCAATGACCATCTGGATGATCCAGTGGAGGAATGGGAGAAGGTCATGTGGTCTGATGAGAAAAAAATAGAGCTTTTTGGTCTAAACTCCACTCGCCGTGTTTGGAGGAAGAAAGATGAGTACAACCCCAAGAACACCATCCCAACCGTGAAGCATGGAGGTGGAAACATCATTCTTTGGGGATGCTTTTCTGCAAAGGCGACAGAACGACTGCACCGTATTGAGGGGAGGATGGATGGGGCCATGTATCGCGAGATCTTGGACTACAACCTCCTTCCCTCAGTAAGAGCATTGAAGATGGGTCGTGGCTGGGTCTTCCAGCATGACAACGACCCGAAACACACAGCCAGGGCAACTAAGGAGTGGCTCCGTAAGAAGCATCTCAAGGTCCTGGAGAGGCCTAGCCAGTCTCCAGACCTGAACCCAATAGAAAATCTTTGGAGGAAGCTGAAAGTCCGTATTGCCCAGTGACAGCCCCGAAACCTGAAGGATCTGGAGAAGGTCTGTATGGAGGAGTGGGCCAAAATCCCTGCTGCAGTGTGTGCAAACCTGGTCAAGAACTACAGGAAATGTATGATCTCTGTAGTTACAAACAAAGGTTTCTGTACCAAATATTAAGTTCTGCTTTTCTGATGTATCAAATACTTATGCCATGCAATAAAATGCAAATTAATTACTTAAAAATCATACAATGTGATTTTCTTGATTTTATTTTTTTTATTTTATGTCTCTCACAGTTGAAGTGTACCGATGATAAAAATTACTGACCTCTACATGCTTTGTAAGTAGGAAAACCTGCAAAATCGGCAGTGTATCAAATACTTGTTTTCCCCACTGTACATGTAAATATATGGATGAGCAAGATGTAATAGATGGTATAGAATACATTATATTCATATGAGATGAGTAATGCAAGATATGTAAACATTGTTAAAGTGGCATTATTAAAGTGACTAGTAATCCATTTATTAACTTCTTCGGGGTAGGGGGCAGTATTCGGAAGTTTGGATGACTGAGGTGCCCAAAGTAAACTGCCTGCTACTCAGGCCCAGAAGCTAGGATATGCATATAATTGGTAGTATTTGATGGAAAACACTCTGAAGTTTCTAAAACTGTTTGATGTCTATGTGTATAACAGAACTTATTTGGCAGGCGAAACCCCTTTTCAATTAGGTTTTTATGGGGGATCTAGATTTGTAAGGCACTAGCTTGCAGTTCATATTGCTTCCACTGGATGTCAACAGTCTTTAGAAATTGGTTGATGTTTTTCCTATGAGAAATGAAGAAGTTGCCTTGTTCAGAACGAGGGTAGAGTGAAGTGTACTGTTGTGGTTGGGGTGTGTGACCTGAAAGCTTTCATCCTGTATTGAACGCAGTTTATCCCATCTTAAATTTGATCGATTATTTACGTTAAAAAATACCTAAAGTTGTATTAGGAAAGTTGTTTGAAATGTTTGGACAAAGATTACAGGTAACTAATTAGGTATTTTGTAGTCATGTTGCGTGAGTTGGAACCAGTGTTTTTCTGGATCAAATTCGCCAAATAAATTGACATTTTGGAGATATAACAACGGAATTAATCACAAAAGGACCATTTGTGATGTTTATGGGACATATTGGAGTGCCAACAGAAGAAGCTCTTCAAAGGTAAGGCATGAATTATATTGTTATTGCTGAGTTTTGTGTCGCTTCTGGCGGGATGAAATATGATTGTCTGTGTTTGTTTCATGGGGTGCTGTCCTCAGATAATCGCATGGTTTGCTTTTGCCGTAAAGCCTTCTTGAAATCTGACACCGTGGCTGGATTAACAAGAAGTCAAGCTTTAATTTGACATATTGCATGTGTATTTTAAAGAATGTTAAATATTTACAATTCTGTAGTTTGAATTTCGCGCTCTGCAATATCACTGGATGTTGGCCAGGTGGGGGTCTACCGTCCCACGTACCCTAGAGAGGTTTTAAAGTGGCCAATGATTTCGAGTCTGTATGGAGGCAGCAGCCTCTCTGTGTCAATGATGGCTGTTTAACAGTCTGATGGCCTTGAGATAGAAGCTGTTTTTCAGTTTCTTGGTCTCAGATTTGATGCACCTGTTCTGACCTCACCTTCTGGTAGCGGGGTGAACAGGCAGTGGCTCGGGTGGTTGTTGTCCTTGATAATCTTTTTGGCCTCCCTGTGACATTGGGTGCTGTAGTGTCCTAAAGGGAAGGTAGTTTGCCGCAGGTGATGCAATTGTGCAGACTGCACCACCCTTTGGAGAGCCTTGCGGTTGTGGGTGGTGAAATTGCTGTACCAGGCGGTGATACAGCCCGACAGGATGCTCTCAATTGTGCAATGATAAAAGTTAGCGAGTGCGCCTTCTTCACCACACTCTCTGTGTGGGCGGACCATTTCAGTTTGTCTGTGATGTGTACACCTAGGTACTTTCCACCTTCTCCACTGCTGTTCCATCGATGTGGATAGAGGGTTGCTCCCTCTGCTGTTTCCTGAAGTCCATGATCATCTCCTTTGTTAAGTTGACATTGAGTGAGAGGTTGTTTTCCTGACACCACACTCCGAGTGCCCTCACCTCCTCCCTGTAGTCTGTCTCATTGTTGTTGGTAATCGAGCCAACTACTGTTGTGTCATCTGCAAACTTGATGATTGAGTTGGAGGCGTGCATGGCCACACAGTTATGGGTGAACAGGGAGTACAGGAGGGGGCTGAGCACGCACCCTTGTGGGGCTCCAGTGTTGAGGATCAGCAAAGTGGAGATGTTGTTTCCTACCTTCACCACCTGGGGGGGGCCTGTCCATATTGATTTGAGAAATAGTGAAATATTTACAGGACACATGTCCTACCAATTGAAATGATGGTGTGAGGTACAATTTCCTGCTGAAATATATGGGTTGGTGAACAGTACATTTTAGAAAGATGATGTTGTACTTACAATGTTGCAAGGACAATATGTTATTCCGGGTGTAGCGAAATGCTTGTGCTTCTAGCTCCGACAGTGCAGTAATATCTAACAAGTAATATCTAACTGTTTCACAACATGTATCCAAAAATGCACGGAAATCTAAGTAAAGAATGAATTAAGAATATATATATACATATGTCAGAGCAGCATTGGACTAAGATACAGTGGCATAAAGCATTAGGAAACAGACAGTCAGTCCATTGTTTTCTCAGGGAGAGTGAGAGAGGCTGGGAAGGAGGAAGTAAGACAGGAAGTAAGACAGGAAGTAAGACAGGAAGTAAGACAGGAAGTAAGTGTGAACATGATGTTTAGCTGTTTCCATCAGACACCACTGTTTTCATATGAATCTGTTTTCCAGTCACATCTTTAAATGTTCTCTCTGCACAAGCTACTGATTGCAACCAATTACCTCCAGAAGTCACAAAATTAGTTAAATAACCGTATAAATAAATGTAATGATATGATATGCCTGATGGAGCTAACTGACTGTGTTTTAATATGACCTCCATCATCTCCTGACCCTGTCTGATTAGTCATAATAACCCAGAAGAAGACACATCTCTCATTCATCATGTGACTGGAAAACAGACAGACCTGCTCTGGTGCAGGTGGTTGGAAGTCTGTGTCTGTATCGGTTTGCATTGCTTCATCAAAAAAAAAAGTTATATGAAAACTGTTACTTTCAAAATATTTTCAGTTATTTCGAATTGAAATATAATATAATGATAGACTTTCTGCTGTTGTGCATACAGCGCCTTGCGAAAGTATTCGGCCCCCTTGAACTTTGCGACCTTTTGCCACATTTCAGGCTTCAAACATAAAGATATAAAACTGTATTTTTTTGTGAAGAATCAACAACAAGTGGGACACAATCATGAAGTGGAACGACATTTATTGGATATTTCAAACTTTTTTAACAAATCAAAAACTGAAAAATTGGGCGTGCAAAATTATTCAGCCCCCTTAAATTAATACTTTGTAGCGCCACCTTTTGCTGCGATTACAGCTGTAAGTCGCTTGGGATATGTCTCTATTAGTTTTGCACATCGAGAGACTGACATTTTTTCCCATTCCTCCCATTTTTGAACCATTCCATTGTAGATTTTGCTTTATGTTTTGGATCATTGTCTTGTTGGAAGACAAATCTCTGTCCCAGTCTCAGGTCTTTTGCAGACTCCATCAGGTTTTCTTCCAGAATGGTCCTGTATTTGGCTCCATCCATCTTCCCATCAATTTTAACCATCTTCCCTGTCCCTGCTGAAGAAAAGCAGGCCCAAACCATGATGCTATTGATAGGAACACAATCACCCCCCCCCCCCATATTGATAGGAACACACCACCCCCCCATATTGATAGGAACACATCCCCCGCCCCCCCCATATTGATAGGAACACAAACACACACACACACGCATACATGCACACACATACATGTTCACAAATGCATGCAGCCATACCCTTCTTTGAAGAATCTAAACACTTTTTTGGTTACTACATGATTCCATGTGTGTTATTTCATGGTTGTGATGTCTTCACTATTATTGTAGAAAGTAGAAAATAGTACAAATAAAAAAAAACTCTTGAATGAGTAGGTGTGTCCAAACTTTTGACTGGTACTGTACCTTCCCCAAAATATATGGGGGTTTGAAATTCTGCAGATAATTACATTGATAGAAGCTACAATCTATCTGCAATATTAAAGCTGATCTACACCCTAAAAAAAATTCTAAATGAAAATGAAGGGAATGTGTCATGGCATAGCTGACACCCCATTCTTTCTGCAGACATTGTTGAATCTTAATTCTTGTTTTTGGAAAACATGTACACATAAAAACAACTGAGAAATTTTACAGAAATTATCTTCCCAAACTTTGCATCTGCACAGTTCTCCCAATAAATGCCTGTTTGTAAAATGTTCAATGTAAATTGTTAAAAGTAACTTTGAAATCAATGTTTTTTGTTTGGCATACTGACACCACTCCCTCACTCGTGAACTCTTTTTGTCATTTCATGAATTTTTACCAAGGACAAGTGATGTTGGCCTCTCAGGCAATCAAGTGGGTGAAAATCGATTAAGAGCATGATTCTACCCTGGATTGTTGATTTGGAGGTAATACAATGACGGAGGCAGTCATCACTTCAGAATATCACAAAGAAAGACGCTTGGCTCAGGATAGAGTCTCAAGGTCTTACTGTGTGTGTGTCTGTACGTGTGTGTGTGTGTGCACGCTTGTGCGTGCTTGAGTACATGTAAATGTTTGTGTGCGTGGTATTACAGTAAAGGGTGAGGAAATCCTGTGTAATAATTGAGAGGCTTTTTGGAATGCCTCGAGGTTCAAGTTTGGCAGCAGGGTTTCTGTGCTGCAATATGTCTAAGCTGCTGTGAGATGCTAGCCTAGGGTGAAGTGGCATGGCTCTAAAAGGAGCACCCTTTTAGGGCTACGTGGAATAATTCACGAGGGCTGTGTGTTTGTGTATGCGCACTGCACACTGTGTGCATGTCTCTGTATGTCTGTACACACAGATGCGGTGTGTACTCGTTAACAAGAACAGTACAATGACTAAGCACACATTCTACAAACAGAACAGAAGTTAACTTTAAAAAATTGCCATATATTTGCATATTGCTTCTTTTTTTGGAGAGAAGGTATTTTTTTAAGTTATGACATACTGTAGCCTATTCATAGTGTGTGCATTATTACAATGACTTTTCTGTGTTGTATTGCCATCGACGTATGTTTGTTGTCGAATGCAGAAACCTGAACTAAAGACATCGGTTTAAAAGCTGACAGTGTTTTTATATACTTCTATATTACTTTGAATCCTGCGGCTCTGTTGGGCTAAATTACTGTGAGCCCTGCTATCTGTCCTAGGATCTTGTCAGATTCCATATAGGGGAGAGACACGAAAGCCCAGCTAGCCTGGTGGGCTCAAATGGATGCTGCTATTGAACATTTCCAGCATTGCAGGAGCTCTGTTACTTTGCTTTATTCAGGGACAATGTGGACCGCGCTGACTTACAATTTAGCAACGGCTTGCTTGCGGAGGACTACAGGATTGAAGTAGCTACTCGTAGCAAGTAAGTAGCAAACCTACATAAGCTACTGGGGTCCCCACGCCCACCTACATTTTATTTTTTGCCGCTGTGTCGACTCTCCACAGCCGACTGGCCGGTGCTCGGTATGGTTCCATCCCCGAAGGGGTGTCCACCTTCCCTGGAGAACAGGCTGTTCTCGACCCAACCAATCAGGCATGGAGGTACGTCACTTGCCGTGGAAGTCGAAGAAGGCGTCCTCTGGTAACAGGGGTCTCCATGAAGACGTTGAGCCCGGAACTGACACAGACCAGAAACAGCTTTGCTGCCCTGGATCCAGAGGTTCCGGCGCCTTCTTCCTTGGTGGCTTCCAAATCAAGATCGGATCCGGAGGTACCTGCGTCTTGGTCCTCGGTTCTGTCTCCCCCTCCGGTGACTTCTACCTCGGGTTCAGATCCTTGGAGCTCCCAGCCTCATCAGACCGTGAGGCTGCCTGCAAGACCGGCCCATTCAACATCACCAGCTGTCATCATAGGCAGCTCTATGGTGAGAAACCTCTTGGTCCCCAAGGCAAAAACCCTGTGCTACCCAGGAGCACGAGTACAGGACATCACAAGGCTGCTTCCGACTGTTCTACCGCAGATGCTGGGAGCTGACCCTGTCGTAGTCCATGTGGGGTCAAACGACATCAGGAGGACTAGCTTGGAACGTTTGAAAATGGATGAAAAATAACTGATTTTAGCAATTAAAGACTACAAAAAATGGCCAATAATTTAACCTTGGTGGTCTATAGCAGCTTCCCACAGTAATGGGCTTTAGGTGAGGCAGATGAACCTGTAGCCATATAACTTCAATAGTATTTAACATTAGATCATCTCTAAGCTTTATAGGAATGTGGTTCTGAATATAGACCACAATACCGCCTCTGTTGGCATTTCTGTCTTTTCAGTAGATGTTATAACCATGTATTGCTACCACTGTATCGTCAAACATATTATCTAAGTGAGTTTCAGAGATAGTGAGAATATGAATGTCATCGGTTACAAGCAAGTTATTGACCTCATGGACCTTGTTTCTTAAGCTACATATGTAAATATGGGCTATTTTTAAGCACTTTTCTAGATAATTTACAAGTCATTGTTTCAACGCAGCCTTGAAATGCGTGGAGAGAGTCCAGGAGTCAAGATGATTTGGGTGGACTCCGTCATTCCGGTAGAGTATCTTCTGTTTCCAGAAGGTGTCAAAGCTATTGATAAAAGTGACTCCAGCAGAGCTACAGTAGTCTTTGAGCCAGATGTGTAATGCCAGCAGTCTGCTGAATCTTTCACACCCGCGGCCCAACGATGGTACTGGACCTGAAATTAAGGTTGTCAGTCAATCTACCAGGGTAGTTAAAAACAACACAGGAATTAAATCCTCAACATGTATTGATCACATCTTTACTAATGCTGCAGAAATTTGCTTTAACGCAGTATCCAAATCCATAGGATGTAGTGATCACAACATAGTAGCCATATCTGGGAAAACCAAAGTTCCAAAGGCTGGGCATAATATAGTGTATAAGAGGTCATACAATACGTTTTGTAATGATTCATATGTTGATGATGTAAAGAATATTTGCTGGTCTGTGGTGTGTAATGAGGAGCAACCAGACACTGCAATTGACACATTTATGAAACAACTACTTATTCCAGTTACTAATAAGCATGCACCCATTAAGAAAATGACTGTAAAAACTGTTAAATCCCCTTGGATTGATGAGGATTTAAAAAACAGATTAAAAAAACCATTTATGGAACACTGGCCTGTGAAGCAACACAAACATTGGCACACACACACACACACACACACACACGATAACATACGCACTATACATACACATAAATTTAGTAATGTAGATATGTGGTAGTGGTGGAGTAGGGGCCTGAGGGCACACAATGTATTGTGAAATCTGTGAATGTATTTTTAAAATTGTATAAACTGCCTTAATTTTTCTGGACCCCAGGAAGAGTAGCTGCTGCTTTGGCAGCTTAATTAAAGACTACAGAAAATGGCCAATAAATTTAATAATTTCACATCCGTAATTTTATGTTGTTTACACCCAGGTTTCATTGAAATGAATATGAGCGCCTCACACTCTGCTAAAGTTCTGCATCCAGTGTAGCCTGTGAGACCGATTTGCCATGACCGAACAGCAGTGTGACCAATGAAATTACAGGAGCGCCAAGCAATATTGCAGCCTCTATCAGCAGAGTACACACCGGTACTCCCCGTGTCACCAACTGGGGTGGGTGTGAAAATGACTTTAATTGAATTTCCTCACATCCTGACGTGTCCCCACTAAGTTTGGCTCCGTTTCTATAGCTGCCCTGCTGAGTTGGAGAACTGAGTGCCAACTTTCAGAGCTCTGTCTGCCGTTCAGAATGGCAGCACTGGAGGGAGGGAAGGAAGGGGCGAGTATTGGGACATATGGGGTGCTGTCAAACCTCCATGCCTCTAAGGTCAGACGATGAGACAGCGATAACAGGGACATACTGTATGTCCCCAAAACAGCACCAGTAAAGTGAGAGACAACTTTCATGTTGGTCATTATCCACTACTCCCAAAACTGCAGCATGTTGAGAAACTAATCTGGCGCTGTTGAAGATCGTCTTCATTACTTTGACCCAGAAGACAAAAAGCTTCTCGTATAGATTGTTGTTTGCACCTAAATCATCTGCTGACAACAAGTAACAGGTGATGGTCATTTCCATGTGCAGTAAAAAAACATGAGCACCAACATGTGAAGTTCATATCAACACTTATATTTAGTTTTGTAAGTTTAAGAAAACATTGCTTGTGCCTTGAAATTCAGTTTCCAAAAACATACATATGTCACGACTTCCGCCGAAGTTGGCTCCCCTGCCTGTTCAGGCGGTGCTCGGCGGTCGTCGTCACCGTCCTACTAGCCGCTACCGATCCCTTTTTCGTTTGTCTGTTGGTTTTGTCTTATTAGTGTCTCCTGTGTCAGTGTTTGTACCACACGGGACTGGTTTCAGGTTTTCATATTTATTGTTTTTGTAGTTTGTTCATGTATAGTTTTCCTTATTGAAAAACCATGAACTTCAACCACGCTGCATATTGGTCCGCCTCTCCTTTGACGGAAGAATCCCGTGACAGAATCCCACACCTCTACACATGGAATCAGCACACATGGAGCAGCCGCATCTCCTGTCCCATCGATGGAGGAGAGAGTCCTCCATCATACCAGCGTTCTTCATAGGATTGGTTCGGCCAGGGACCAAATGATGGAGAGGATGGATCGATGGGAGAGGAGTGGCCTCCCCACCTCATCTCCAGCACCTCCTGTTCCTGCTACCACATCTGGCTTCGGGGCTCTTCGGCTGACGCTCCCACAGGAGTATGATGGAACGGCAGCTGGGTGCCAGGGTTTCCTTCTACAACTGGAACTGTACCTGGCTACCGTGCGTCCTGCTCCCTCCGGAGAGGAGAGCGTGAGCCCCCTCGACTCCTGTTTGACTGGGCGAGCCCTCGAGTAGGCCAACGCAGTGTGGAATGGTCCGGACTCGGCGAGGGATAATTACCCCGAGTTCACCCGCCGATTCCGAGCTGTGTTTGACCATCCACCAGAGGGTCGGCGGTGGGTGAACGGCTGTTCCACCTGCGTCAGGAGACGAGGAGTGTGCAGGACCTTGCCCTGGAGTTCAGGACCTTGGCCGCAGGAGCAGGATGGAACGACAGGGCCCTGATAGATCATTTCCTATGCAGTCTCAGGGAGGACGTCCGCAGGGAGTTGGCATGTCGGGACACCACCTTCACACTGGATGAGCTCATTGACATGGCTATCCGTCTCGGCAACCTGCTGGCTGCTCGCGGGCGTTCAGATCAGGCCCTGTCGTTTCCACTTCCCAGCCCTCCTGCCCCTATCCCTATGGAATTAGGAGGGGCGGCTTCGAGGGGGACCGGAGGAAGAGTGTCCTCCTGCACCAGTTGTGGTTGGCGAGGGCACACGGCCGACCGGTGCTGGAGGAACTCGTCTGGGAGTCGGGAGGGCAGGCGGAGCACTACTCGATCACCCCAGGTGAGTAAGCACCAGACTCACCCAGAGCTTCCTGACGGTCATATGTATGTGTTAACTTCTTTCCCTGGGTTTCTTCCCTCTCTACAGCATAAGGCGCTAGTCGATTCAGGCGCAGCTGGGAATTTCATGGATTGTGGGCTCGCATTAAGGCTAGGGATTTCCCTGGTGTCGTTAGACCTACCTTTCCCCATGCACTCCTTAGATAGCCGACCATTAGGGTCAGGAGTAGTTAGGGAGGCTACGGTGCCGCTCGACATCGTAACGCAGGGGGATCATAAGGAGCAGATTAGTCTGTACCGTATTAACCCGTCGATTCATGTGTCTCTCCTCAGGCCGGTGGTGGCTGTCCCCTGCAAGAAGGTGAGGTACCTGAGGTCCCTCCACCCCCTCTGGACATCGATGGGTCCCCGGCGTACACGGTTCGTGGCATTCTGGATTCGAGACACCGGGTGGGGGGCCTACAGTACCTCGTGGACTGGGAGGGGTACGGTCTCGGATGCCCCCGCCTTCCTGGCAATAAATTCTTCGCTCTTCAGCTCGCAACTTACAAACTTTTGAAGCACATGAAGACTACGATGTTGCGAGTTTTGGGTCTTGGTATCGGGTTTTGTGTTTGCTAAATGCTACTTGCTGCTTTGCTTGTGTAGCCAGCGCTTCCTTGCTTGAGTAAGATGGCCAGTGGTAAGAGTAAGTTCAAAAAGGCTAACCAGCCAAGTCCGGATTGTGGGGATGATATACTAGTCCTGGTTGGCTCTGGAGGGTTTTCAGAGGGTGAACTGGCTTTGGATTCAACGGGGGAGAGTGAACCATTGGTGGTTAATGCACCTTTGATATAGTTGTGTTGTAGGGTGGCAGATCACCCGGGGGTGGATTAGCCATCTTCTCCCCCAGCTGTGAAGCGTTGTTTACTCTTGTTTAAAGATCTTTGCAGATGAGCTAAAGGCGACCTGGGATTCCCCTCATCCAGCCAGGCTGGTGCTACCATATTATGGTGAGTTCATGAATGTAGAGAGTTAAGGAGGGGGCCAGGCTCGTTTCCACATCACCAATACATGGAAAGCTGATGAGTTACTCCTTGCATGGTGCTTCCGAATAAACAGTGCTGGTTCTCTGCAGATCAGCTGGGCAAAGTGTAACAGGCTGAGGGTGTGGCGACCCGGTCATTGAGTGTGGTCAAAATGCTGCAGATGTATCATTTCAATCTGCTGCAGGAGCTGAATAAGACCATGGAGGCGGGAAGCTGGTTTCAAAGATTCTTGATAAAATCTGGGCTGCGGCTGATTTTGTGCTGCATCTGTCCCGGCGGTACTATCCTGGCTGTAGGGAAAAGTATGGGGATGACAGTGGTGGCTCAGTGCCACTTCTGGTTTACGTTGTCCCGGATTCCTGAGAGGAACAGGCGGATGTATTTGGATGAGCCAGTTTCGCCAACAAAGTTGTTTGGCTCGGCTATGGACTCCTTACAGGCGAGAAGAAACAAAAACAGGACGCTGCTCTACTGGTCCTTTTCCTACTAAAATCCTTCAATATCCCAGTCCTCTGCCCCTTTAAGAGATAAAGTATGGGAGACTGGCAGAATGCTCCATCCAGAGGCGGGCATATGCAGTTCGCTGCGTGTTCATAGTGTCATTACGTCATTGGTCCCAGAGGTCCTAGCGCCTGTCTTGAGAGAGGAGATTTCCTTCTCCTTCTAAAGCAGGCTATTTGGGTGGTCCCACGTGTCAGAAGTACAGAGCGGTTGGTACAACTGGTACTTCTTAGTTCCCAAGAGCGATGGAACGTTGCATCCCATCCTGGACTTGTGTACAAGCACCTCAACATTTGCAAGTTCAAAATGCTCACACTTTGAGGGTGTGGTCTACAAGTGTTTGGTCCTGCCTTTCGGGCCATTCCTATCCCACGCACCTTTTCTATGGTGGTGGAGGCAGCTTCAGCACCGGTGGGGTGCCAGGGAGTCAGAGTATTGGCCTAGCTTGATGATTGGCTGGTCGTAGAGGAGTCAAGGGAACAGGTGTAACTCCACACTGCCACAATGGTTTCCCATATTCAGTCTCTGGCGTTCATAGTGAATCACAAGAAAAGTTGTTTGACTCCTGCTCAGCGCATTCAGTTTCTGGGTTTTGTTCTGGACACAGGTCTGAATCATGCGTTTTTGTCCTAACAGAGGAGGGTCGCATTCCAGCTCTGTCTAGTACGGTTCTAGCTGAGGCACTCGATGCCTTTTCACTTGAGCCTGTGGTTATTGGGTCCGATGGCCTCTATGATAGCTGTGGTGCCTCTGGGACTTCTGTTGATGTGTCTGTTTCAATGCTAGGTGATTGCTATGCATCTGGACGCATCTTGTGACTGCCATCGGTGGCTCAAGGTATCCCTGTCGTGCCTAAGGGACCCGCGACTGCTGTTGCAGGGGGTTCTCATGAGCCGGGTAGTGTCCCACAAGGTGATCACAACAGACGCATCCTTACTAGGAGGGGAGCGCTGTATGTGGGCTACTCGAAAAGAGGGATTTGGTCAACAGCGTAAAGGGCACTGCATATCATTAATCTAGAGCTACTGATTGTTTTGCTAGCACTGAGGCATTTCCTTCCGATGTTGAAGAGCCAGCATGTGTTGGTAAGGTTCGACAACAGGATGGCAGTAGAGTACATCAACAGGCGGGGGGATGTGGTCTCTCTCCAAAACCTGCCTGTATGGAGCAGTGCACATTTCCTGTTGCTCAGGGTGATGTATCGTCCCCGATCTCTCAACGTGGGTGCAGATCTACTTTCAAGAGGTCTCATATGGGGTGGGGTTCGGCAGATCCAACGTTGATCTTTACGCATCGCGCAAAAACGCACACTGTTGTCTGTACTTCTCTGCTCCTTTGAGAATGGATGCATTGGAGTATCTGATTCAGGCCACCGTGGAGAGGGTCCGTCAGGATGATCTGCTGTTGAGTCTGGCGACTCTTCGTTGGTTCCCGGATATCAACCGCTTGTCAGGCGGGGATCCGTGGAGGGTTCCGTGTCTTCTGGATCTATTGTCCCAGGCGCACAGGAGAGTTTGGCACCCACGACCGCAGATATGGGATCTGTGGATTCGGCACCTGAAAAGTTGAATTTGAGGGCTAGGGGTTTACCCTCGAACGTGATTACGACTATACAGTTGGCACGTGCTCTCTCTACGAGACAGTTGTATACATACGTAGTTGTGCTGTTGTAGCAAAGGTGAGTCGAACTCATCCGACTTATAAATCAGAGCTGGAGACCAGGGTTCAATCCCACCTGTGTATACATGTATATACAGTGCATTTGGAAAGTATTCAGACCCCTTACCTTTTTCCACATTTTGTTTGTTACAGCCTAAATACATTTTGTTCCTCAATCTACACACAACACCCAATAATGACAGAGGGAACGTGCTTTTAGAATTGTTTGCAAATTCATCACAAATAGAAACAGAAAACTTATTTGCATACATTTTCAGGCCCTTTGCTATGAGACACGAAATTGAGCTTAAGTACATCCTGTTTCCATTGATCATCCTGGAGATGTTTCTACAACTTGTTTGGAGTCCACCTATGGTCCACCTGTGGTAAATTCAATTGATTGGACATGATTTGGAAAGTCACACACCTGACTATTTAAGGTCCCACAGTTGACAGTGCATGTCAATACAAAAACCAGGTCATTAGGAGGAAGGAATTGTCCATAGAGATCCGAGAAAGGATTGTGCCGAGTCACAGATCTGGGGAAGGGTACTAAAAAGCATTAAAGGTCCCCAAGAACACAGTGGCCTCCATCATTCTTAAATGGAAGGAGTTTGCAACCACCAAGACCCTTCCTAGAGCTGACCGCTATGCCAAACTGAGCAATCGATTCAGGGAACAGTAGTTATATTCATAACTGTACGTTTGCCTAGCCTATGGGTAAATACCACTTACCCATCAGATTTCATGTGAGGATTCAACTTGAGTTTACTTTCTGCATTGACATGGAACATTTCATTTCATTCCACAGAGTAATTTCACATGCTGAAAGCCAACAATGTTCAACAAGCTAGATGTGTCAATCAAAGATTAAATTGTCTGCCTAGAACTATGCCAGTTTCATAAAAGCTTGTGCCATCTGTTAACTTTATGCTATGCACTGGGCGAAATGAGTCCATATCAGGGGACAACTTTACATGACACGTTTTTGATATTCTACAGAATTACAGGCCATTACCAATGCATATTTTCTGCTTTGTGGATATGCACCATATCCTGACCATTTCTGAATACAAATGTGTCTTTTAGACATATAGGATACTGGGATTACTCCGAATGCCACATATGGACATTTTCTATGGCCGGATATGGACTCATTCAATATCCTGAGATATGTGACATCCTATTTTCCCTCTTCATGTTGATTAAACTGTATATATCACATATCTGTGTTTTCTCAGTACATTCAAGATATGAAACTATATTGATTCCAGATTATTTTGGCTGAGGTCCACATCCGGATTTTGAAATGCTGAAAATAAGAGTTTTCACCACATGCTCAATCATTTCACAAACATGATATCCATATTTTTCTTTCATGCACAAATAATTGTTTGATTCCCTCTGGATTATATCTCCTGAGATGTGGACATTTATTTTCTCTATATGATGACAAATACTGACAGTAGGGCTACATAGTATATATCCTCAGCACATACAATGCATATTCTCTTATCAGGATAGGCTAAATAAGGACCATTTCTGATGCTTATTTGAGTTTTGAAGACATTCTCAATAATTTGACGAATATTAAATCAACATAATTCTTTCAGACACTAGCTATAGCGTTTATATTCCTTATGGATAAAGCCATGCGCAAAACGCAAGCTAAAAAGCACTGTATTGATAGTTTAACAACAAGAATCACGTATTTTCTGCTGTGGAGTTTCAACTGTCTTTTTAATTTATTTGGGTGCCACAAATGAGTGTGTAAACGGTCGTACTGACAACTGGATAAATAAAGAAGTGAGAAGCTGTTCAGAAAATACCTCAAAGAAGTTGACGCTAAAGTTAGTCGCTAATTTGAGAAGTTTTATTTCTCTTTATCTTGGGGTGGCAGGTAGCCTGGTGGTTAAAGCGTCAGGCCAGTAACCGAAAGGTTGGTGGATCAAATCCCCAAGCTGTTGTTCTGCCCCTGAACAAGGCAGTTAACCCACTGTTCCTCAGCAGTCATTGTAAATAAGAATTGGTTTTTGACTTGCTTACCTAGTTTAAATAAAGGTTAGCAGCCAGTAGGGCTAACTAGCTAGGCTTGATGGGGGGGGGGGGTCAAAAGCTACCTGGTAGCTTAGCTAGCTAACAAATAACGAAATTGCCTTCCCTTTAGGGTAATGTTTTACCCCCTATCAGTTCTCAAGGTGACAGCTAAGGTTTTAAATCGTTTAGGCGTATTTTCTGTTACTGGTTAATATAAGCTAGCAAGTTTACTAACTTAGCTAGCTAGCAACTTGGCCAGCTAGCTAGCTTCTTACAGTTAGCGTTAGTTTTCTTGTTATGAATGAAGCAGGTAGAGTAACTACCTTGTGGTATGGTTATGTTGATTAATGATTTATGTATTGGCAGTTTGTAGTGGATCACTGACCAACACTACCACCATGTTGGGTCTGGACTGCGAGGGACCGCAACTGATGACCCAATCTGAACCCATCGCATCCATCATCCATAACAAATAGGGCAAGCAGGGAGGGGTATTGAGGCTGTGCAACTTTTATTTTCTGTTAAATAAATAAAATACATTTTTAGCAATGATTGGTCTACGTTTGCATCTTTACAGAAAACATGTGTTGTGATTGGAGCTCTGGATTTGCTATACTGCATCATTTTTGATATAGAAATAGCAGAGAGATTCTTTGGAAATAGCAACTTGGATTATATATGCCGATTTTTGCCTTTCCGTGTCTTGTGTAGCCTACTACAGAGTATGATGCAATTGTACGCTCAGATATGTCACCATGTGAAGAAGCACAATGGTTTTTGGCCCCTGAACAGGTAAAATGATTCGCTAATTTGAACTTCCTTTCATGAGTTGGATTGAGCTCATTTTCCATCAGACATATTTGTACTTATTATGGATCTCCATAAACTGATGCCAAAGCAGCAGCTACTCTTCCTGGGGTCCATTTTAAAACATTACAATACATTCACAGGTTTCACAACACACTCAGGCCCCTTCTTCACCACTACCACATGTCTACAGTACTAAAACCATGTGTATGTATACTGCGTATGTTATCGTGTGTGTGTGTGTGTGTGTGTGTGTGTGTGTGTGTGTGTGTGTGTGTGTGTGTGTGTGTGTGTGTGTGTGTGTGTGTGTGTGTGTGTGTGTGTGTGTGTGTGTGTGTGTGTGTGTGTGTGTGTGTGTGTGTGTGTGTGTGTGTGTGT
Organism: Oncorhynchus masou masou; assembly: GCF_036934945.1. Classification (NCBI taxonomy): domain Eukaryota; kingdom Metazoa; phylum Chordata; class Actinopteri; order Salmoniformes; family Salmonidae; genus Oncorhynchus; species Oncorhynchus masou. The sequence goes on from NC_088214.1 coordinate 48,701,284, forward strand.
GTGTGTGTGTGTGTATGCATGTGTATGTGTATGTGCCAATGTGTGTGTTGCTTCACAGTCCTCACTGTTCCATAAGGTGTTTTTTTAAATCTAATTTTACTGCTTGCGTCAGTTACCTGATGTGCAATAGAGTTCCATGTAGTCGTGGCTCTATGTAGTACTGTGTGCCTCCCATAGTCTGTTCTGGACTTGGGGACTGTGAAGAGACCTCTGGTGGCATGTCTTGTGGGGTATGTATGGGTGTCTGAGCTGTGTGCGAGTAGTTTAGACAGACAGCTTGGTGCATTCAACATGTCAATACCTCTCATAAATAAAAGTATTGGGGAAGTCAATCTCTCCTCCACTTTCAGCCAGGAGAGATTGACATACATATTATTAATATATTAATCCTTTTTTGTGGCACTTGACCACACAACAGAACAGTAGTCAAGATGTGACAAAACTATGGCCTGTGGGACCTGCCTTGTTGATAGTGCTGTTAAGAAGGTAGAGTAGCACTTTATTATAGACAGACTTCTCCCCATCTCAGCTACTACTGCATCAATATGTTTTGACCATGGCAGTTTACAATCTAGAGTTACTCCAAGCAGTTTAGTCATCTCAACTTGCTCAATTTCCACATTATTTATTACAAGATTTAGTTGAGGTTTAGGGTATGGTGAGTGTTTTGTTCCAAATACAATGTTTTTTGAGAGCCATGTTGTCTACCAGTTCCCTTCCTTGCCTTTCAATTAGTGACTAGTCTCAGCACCCAGAACCAAATCAGCTAGAGCATTACGGCTGTCATGACTCATGACAGATTGATTAGTAACTGATCAAAACTCATAGAAAACAGATGTGTTAACTCTCTTTATACACTAATCAATCGATCAGGAATAGTGGTCTTTTATGAAGTGTTGATCACAAAAACAATTAAGAATAGGGGGCTTTCGATTCATTTCCATGTCCACTGCTGAACAGACCTTGGAATTTAGTGGGTCAGTACATACGTAGGAACTTCATTTGATCACTAATCAGGAAATGCAAACTTGAAGTGTATTCAAGGTTTAAAAGGGCTTCTAAAGTGTGTAATTTCCACTTTAAAATGTCAGACTGGATTTGCCCTAACGAGAAATGTATCAACCCATACAAAAAATGACCATTAATTATAATTCACAAAATTCACATTTCCTGTTGCTGCAGGATTATTTTCCTGCTGTAGCAAGCTGTAGCAAACTCAAATTAAGATCCTACATCTGTATTGCCATATTCACACATGTTTGATGTGAATAGTCCTATCCACCATGTGCAAAAGCATCATACCATTGTACGTCTGTTTGTTTTTTTGGTCTTCCTGAAAACTAAAATGTCTGTGAGCCGTATTTCGAGGTAAATACTCTGAGCTGACCCTCTGAGCTGGCTCTAATCTCTTGATGCCTTCGGATTTCAGAGTAATCAAATAATATTCAATCAGCTCAGTTGGCAGCATGCTATGGCCAGAGTGGGCGGCCGGCAAAGGTCGCGGGCAACGTCTGGAATCTGGCAACCCAAGCTGGTGCTGACGTCAGGGCAGGCCTCTGGTGGATTGCCAGGTGTCCGTGGCGATGGAGAGGATTCCGGGCCAATGTAGAGGTCAGTCTGTGTTGGACATGGAGCTTGACAAAAAATACTCCCCCTCCTGTTCTCCCCACCCTTCCCCCTCTTTTTCTCCCTGTCTCTCACTCTACCCCCCCCCCCCACCCCACCCCACCCTCTGTCCCCCTCTCACACTCTGTCAATGGCGATCCTCTCAGGGCCATCTGTCTCTCTGCAGACCTAAGCATAAATCTCTCTCAAGGTGGTGGGTAGCAGTCCATCTCTGAGGGGTAAGTACAACAAATGAAACTGGGTGGAAAGTCCTTTCACTAGGGAATGTCTAAAGGCCAAATTCAATCTGATCATGGTTGGTTCGCTATGCACGTTTTACTGCTTTCGTGAAGACCACATTCACGGTAAACGCTGCATATGTCGGCTCAATTGGAAATGACCTATAAATGTCAATTGCATTATAACGAGGATGTACAATATTCTCTGTCGTTCCGTGCCGTTTTGGGTGCTAAATCCCTCACCTGTTCTGTGCGTGAGTACATTTGCATATTCATACAGAACCTGCACGAACTTGTTGTACGCATCAGCACATTTTTCCCCTGGAGCACCTTTGCCTTTTGTTGTTTCCTAACCAATAATACATGTATATATGTGTGCGTTCATGCAACAGTAAGCACCTTATCATAATGCATATGTCCAAAACCAAAGTTATTTCAATGCCAATACCACAGACACAGGCAGGAGGCAGGAGGCAGGAGGCAGACTGTCAATGTTTACGGCTCTTTAATATCTCTATTTCTTCCTTAATATGAAAAGGGGGTTATAGTATGAAGCAACACAGAACTAAACACAAGGACAGGCCCAGGCATACTCACACCACATACACTTTAGAGTCCATAGTTGTTTGGCATGGAGCGTTAGTTGCTTCAGCATCGGCATCATGGGGTTTCGATGCGATAGTCGCCGGCATCTGCAGTCGGGTCGTAGCAGGTCATGTCTGGAGAGGGTGGAGAAAGCTTCATCAGTAACGTCATGGAAACCATTGGTACGCCCTCACGCGTCATTCGGCTCTTCATCCCGAGCAGGGTCACACTCAAATAATCACTCAAACAAGTAAAAAACAAAACAAAGCACACAATAGGATAAATATTTAAAGCACACGAGGGAATAAAGCAAAACGAACTAAATAGAATCACAGGCACACGTGACAAATATTTCCTTGTTGTATATTTCATTAAGTTTTCTACTTTAGCACACAAGTTAAACTCGTAGCCTACGTTCGCTAATTGATTTCAGTGGTGGCCTAATGCCCAATTGCGCATATGTATAGTGAATATGTAAATCATCATTAAGTGGAGACATTGACCACAGAACCCCTCTTCCTGAGGACCAACCTGTATAGTCTACCACACCCTCTCTCGTTAGCACCACCAGTTGAAGAGAGTTTTCTCTCTAATTGTCTTTCCCGTGCCCTATATGAACTTGTCTATTATCTTTTTGTGATTATTCTGATAAAGGCCATTGAAGGCTGAAACGTTAATCTTCTAACCTTGCTTAAATACTATGCATTTTTAATGGTGCGCCTTTTCAACAATATACAGGGTTTTTGTTATAACCGCGGACATGTATTTTACCGCAAGGTATTTTTCATAACCTTTATTGCATCCTATTGTTTCCATGTGTACATTCCTCCACTGGTTCTGCTGGCTCCTATTGCTAATTCCAACTAATTAGTTCAAGACTAATCGGAACTTGGAAAACTCAGACATTTTCGACATGGAAACTCGTAGAAAGATGAGCTCCGAGTTTCTCACTTGGAAGATATCATAATCAACCAATAGGAAGCTCTACACCAAAAAAAGTTCTGATTTTCCGAGTTGTCTTGAAAGCACCACATGACTGCCTCCTTCCTCGTCGTTTGAAGTTGCTGTCAGCTCCACGCTGAAAGCCATTTGGCCTGTTTAGTTATAGCTCTGCCCTGCTCCCTTGTGGAGCTTTCCAGTTATGGTTTCCCTATGTGAATCACTGACTCAATTACAACTGTCATTGTTAATGTGACATATTATTGTACTCTAGCAGTTTGTACTATTGGTGATAACCCGATATTTGACAAAATCATCTTAATTCTGTACTACCAGAAACCAAATGTCTTTGCTCACGAACAAATAATATGTAATTAAACATCATAACTGGAACTGGAGTTGCTGACATTCTTCTTACCGAGAGTTTAGACAAAAAAATGTGTAAGACATTAGTGAACGTACACTCCTTTACAGCAGATCTTCTGCAGTCTGGATTGAATCTAGGCTTCGGGTCATCATATGTAGGTTTGCCAAATGAAAGTTATTTCTTGTGATTGTGTCCTTGTACAGTCTTTCAAAATCTATGTTTGTGACCGTGTCTGGAGAGAACAAGTGCAGCTTGTTGAAGTAAAAACATCCTTTATTTAGGAGAGTAAAAAAATAGACATTTCGGACACATTGACCTACATCTGAATGAGAACACGTAGCAGACACAGAGCAAACATGTTGTAGACAATTAAGTAAAGTTGGTATCAGGTGTGTGTGTATGACTGGAGCTGTGATGATCCAGATGTTCTGTCGGGACTGATGTGTTTTTTTTTTTAGCTAAGCCTAACCCAGCTAAGGACAGAAATTACTTCATGTAGCAGGTTAGGAGAACTAACGCAGCAGATTAAGAGAATTCATGTAGCAGGTTACAAGAATGAGGTTAAGGTTAGGAAAAGGGTTAGGCTTGGCTAAAATGCTACAGTTGTCAACAGCTGTTAAACCCCTGACGTGACAACTCGATAGAGTTGTACTCCATTTATTTAACCTTTATTTGACTAGGTAAGTCAGTTAAGAACATATTCTTATTTACAACGATGGCCTAGGCCAATTGTGCGCCGCCCTATGGGACTCCCAATAATGGGAGGTTGTGATACGGCCTGGAATCTAACCAGGGTCTGTAGTGACGCCTCTAGCACTGAGCTGCAGTGCCTTAGACCACTGCGCCACTCGGTAACCCAAATCTAGCCACAACCTTACAAACCATCAGTATCAAAACCCCGTTCAGCATGAGTCCATGCATTGACATACAGCACCACTATGCTGAAATTGTTTGAGCCCCATAGAGACTGTGCAGCACTTGAGGACAGCGACATGGTGCTGAAATGGGACCACAGAGCACTAGACTCGGTGACCATGTCTAAATCAGGTGCACTCTTACATGTAACATTGTTCAGAACGTTTTTAAAGATAGGAATATTGCCATAAAGGGCAGGCAAATCAAGTGTTCTGTTCAGTATAGCTATGACTTCACTGTAAGGTAGAGAATTGGACCGCAACCATTGTCTGCCTACAGTGGTGTGCTGCCATGTCCTGTAGATGAGAAGTCAATACATATTGTCATATCAACATTTTCAGGGTGTAAAATCAAAATGTTGTGTACTGTCAATTGTGTTCTACTAGTCATTCGTTGGAAAGATACGATCATCCTACCTGCCCTTTTCTCCTTGTGTATGAATCTGCCTCTTATCTCTCACATTCTTTTCCAGCAGTATGTATTCATTTTGCCTTTATTCGACCAGGTAAGTCATTCTCCAGACTAGACACCACATTGCCACAGTGTAAACTGCATTACATCAGCACTTTTCCAAATATCAGCACTTTTCATATGCAAATCTACATCATCCATAATTTAGCACATGCTCAAACTGCCTAGACCTGCAGCACTATGCTCGCCAAGGTCAAAACTGAGTTACAGCACCTTCACGGGGTCTTTTCTTACACATTCTGTAACTAAGCACTGATGACAATAACCTATTACATTAACCTATTAATTATGCCTTGTTCACACTGCAGGCCTTAACCCTCATACTATCAACATACAATATTTCACATACATGAATTACCAACTGGGGTCATTTTGACCCCAAGAAGAAACTATTTGAGAAAACAACAATCATAGCTAAATATAAACTCAAGTCTTATCAAAACATCATTAGACATGTAAATTATGTTATCTAAAAAAACAGACTTAAGTAACTTTAATTTACATATTCTGTAAAACAAAAATATAAATGTTTCCCTTAAATAATGTGCAGCTTTTTGCCAAAGTACAATCCACATAAAAAAAGCTAAAGCTAAAAAGTGATCCTATTTCTGTGGTAAAAATGACTGCAGTACACCAGAATTTGAAATACACTTAATTTATCCATTGATCCTGAGAGTCAATGACCAAAAATGTGACTTAGTGTTATTAATCTACTTACCCCACAGCCAGCATTAGCATTGCTCCTAGTGAAGCAATTGGAGTGGAAGGGCCTATGGCAGAATGCTTAAAAAAGCCCAAATCCTCAAACGTCACTTCAAATCAAATGTTATATAGCAACCCAAATACCATAATAGGTTGCATATACAGAATTTTTGAGAATATTATAGGAATTCTGATACTTATAAAACATTTCCTGTAGAGTAACTTATTTGGGAGAGAATATACACCAATTGTCACACCCTGATCCATTTCACCTGTCTTGTGCTTGTCTCCACCTCCTCCAGGTGTTGTCCATTTCCCCCATTATCCCTTGTGTACCTGTGTTTTCTGTTTGTCTGTTGCCAGTCCGTCTTGTCTCGTCAAGCCTACCAGTGTTTTTCCCATACTCCTGTTTTTCTCTCTAATCCGTTTTCTAGTTTTCCCGGTTTCAACCATTCTGCCTGCCCTGACCCTGAGCCTGCCTGCCGTTCTGTATCTTGTGACACTACCCTGGATTACTGACCTCTGCCTGCCCTGACCCTGAGCCTGCCTGCTGTTCTGTACCTTGTGACACTGCCCTGGATTACTGACCTCTGCCTGCCCTGACCCTGAGCCTCCCTCTAATTCTGTACCTTACTGACACTGCCCTGGATTACTGACCTCTGCCTGCCCTGACCCTGAGCCTGCCTGCTGTTCTGTACCTTGTGACACTGCCCTGGATTACTGACCTCTGCCTGCCCTGACCCTGAGCCTGCCTGCCGTTCTGTACCTTGTGACACTGCCCTGGATTACTGACCTCTGCCTGCCCTGACCCTGAGCCTGCCTGCTGTTCTGTACCTTGTGACACTGCCCTGGATTACTGACCTCTGCCTGCCCTGACCCTGAGCCTGCCTGCTGTTCTGTACCTTTCGGACTTTGCCTGCCCCCTGTTTTTGTAATAAACGTTTGTTACTTCGAACTGTCTGCATCTGGGTCTTATCCTGAGGTCTGATAGTACGAACTGGCCATGACTGACCCAGCAGACTTGGACCAGCTCCACAACGCCATCTCCTCCCAAGGCGCCACGATTGGGAGACACAAGGAGTTACTCTGAGGTCTTATGAATGGATTCCAGGCCTTGGTTGAATGCCATGATAGTGACTTGAATTCATTGCTGGAGCAATTCCGCTGATTATCTGTGAGGCCGCCGGCCACGACAGTAGCCTCCTAGCCCCCCAGCAACACCACTGTCAGCAGTGCGTCTCTCCAGGCCACCCCGGCTTCCTGAGAACCCTGCTTACCTCCTCCGGAATGCTTCGCTGGACAGGCGTTTCTCTCCCAGTGTTCTCTTGTCTTCGAGCTGCAGCCCTCGTCCTTCCCTTTGGACTGCTCGAAGATAGCCTATCTCATAATGCTAATGTCCGGGAGGGCTCTCGCCTGTGGTACTGCAGTGTGGGAACAACAATCTGCTGTGTTTTTCAGCCTGGAGCAGTTTGTGGTTGAGGTGAAAAAGGTTTTCGATTCTTCGTTGTCCGGGAGAGAGGATGCACTGAAGTTACTCCAGCTTCGCCAAGACTGTCGCAGTGTGGCGGACTATGCAGTTGATTTCCGCACGTTGGCTGCCGAGAGTGCCTGGAACCCGGAATTACTGTTCAACACATTCCTTCATAGATTATTTGAGGAGGTTAAGGACGAGCTCGCAGCCCTGGAGCTACCTATGGATCTCGATTCTCTTATCGCCTTGACCATCCGGCTTGATGGGCGGTTACAGGAATGTAGGAGGGAGAGGAGGTCGGATTTTGGTCCCAATCCTTTGCCCACATTGCCTCTAAGGAACTCCGGAAGTCCCTGGCATCTACGACCCCAAGAGGATCTGAGCTTACCCGAGTTCCCCCGGGAGAGGCTCCAGCCGAACGCTTATGCAGAGTTAACATCCAGAGTTGTCTCTATTGCGGAACTGCCGGTCATTATGTGTCTACCTGTCCTTTAAAGAGACCGGGCTCATCAGTAGGTACGAATACTCTGGTGGGCCATAAGGAGAGTTTTTCTTTTCCCGTTACACAAACCTCTCTCCATGCCATCCTGCTGTGAGGTGACCAGTCTAAATCTCTCCGGGTTCTCATTGATTCTGGGGCTGACAAGAGTTTCATGGACGCCACACTGGTGTCTGAGCTGGGAATCCCCACTCAGCCCCTCTCCAGTCTCCTGGACGTTAGAGCCTATCCACCTGCGTGTTCCCGGGAACCACAGTGAGTCTATACAGTTTATGCTCATCAAATCTCCTCAGGTTCCTGTTGTATTGGGGTTTTCTTGTCTCCAGCGCCACAGTCCCCTTATCAACTGGACTGCTGGTACTATCGTGGGCTGGAGCCCGTTCTGCCACGCCCATTGCCTGAAGTCGGCGCAGCCTGCCGCGGGACGTCTTCCTGTAGGCTTGGAAGAAGCTCCGTTCCTGCGGAGTACCAGGATCTCCGGGAGGTTTACCCTAGTAAAACTGACTATCCTACCGTACCTAGGTGTCTGGCTTGACTGTAAACTCTCCTTCCAGACTCATATCAAAACATCTCCAATCGAAAATCAAATCCAGAATTGGCTTTCTATTCCGCAACAAAGCCTCCTTCACTCATGCCTCCAAACTTACCCTAGTAAAACTGACTATCCTACCGATCCTCGACTTCGGCGATGTCATCTACAAAATAGCTTCCAATACTCTACTCAGCAAACTGGATGCAGTTTATCACAGTGCCACCCGTTTTGTTACTAAAGCACCTTATACCACCCACCACTGCGACCTGTATGCTCTAGTCGGCTGGTCCCCGCTACATATTCGTCGCCAGAACCACTGGCTCCAGGTCATCTACAAGTCCATGCTAGCTAAAGCTCCGCCTTATCTCAGTTCACTGGTCACGATGGTAACACCCACCCGTAGCACGCGCTCCAGCAGGTGTATCTCACTGATCATCCCTAAAGACAACACCTCATTTGGCCGCCTTTCCTTCCAGTTCTCTGCTGCCTGTGACTGGAACGAATTGCAAACTCGTTGAAGTTGGAGACTTTTATCTCCCTCACCAACTTTAAACATCTGCTATCTGAGCAGCTGCAGCTGTACATAGTCCATCGGTAAATAGCCTACCCAATTTACCTACCTCCTCCCCATACTGTTTTTATTTATTTACTTTTCTGCTCTTTTGCACACCAGTATCTCTACCTGCACATGACCATCTGATCATTTATCACTCCAGTGTTAATCTGTTAAATTATTTGCCTACCTCCTCATGCCTTTTGCACACAATGTATATAGACTCTCTTTTTTTATTTTTGTCTACTGTGTTATTGACTTGTTTATTGTTTACTCCATGTGTAACTCTGTGTTGTCTGTTCACACTGCTATGCTTTATTTTGGCCAGGTCGCAGTTGTAAATGAGAACTTGTTCTCAGCTAGCCTACCTGGTTAAATAAAGGTGAAATAAAAAATAAATAAAAAATAAAATATGGTTTCCGACCGTGGTCCTCATTTCTCATCCCGGTTCTGGAAAGCGCTCTGCACACTCATTGGGTCGTCGGCCAGCCTGTCCCCTGGATTTCATCCCCAATCCAATGGCCAATCAGGATCATGCCAATCAGGACCTGGAGGCGACTCTTCGTTGCCTCATCTCGGCCAACCCCACCACCTGGAGCCGGCTGTCTACTCGGGATCTGCCCCTCCGGGTAGAGTCCCACAAACTTTCCCCCCGTTTTATCTGCCCTTTCCCCATTTCCCAGATCCCTAGCACCTCTGCTGTTTGTCTTCTGTTGCCTCTCTGTATACATCCCACGTTTCATGGATCAAGGATCTGTCTCACAGCCCTCTGTCTCCCTGAGCCTGCCTGCCATCCTTTACCTTGTGACTCCACTCTGGATTACTGACCTCTGCCTGCCCTGACCCTGCCTGCCGATCTGTTCCTTTCGGACTCCACTCTGGATTACTGACCTCTGCCAGCGCTGACCCTGCCTGCCGATCTGTTCGTTTCGGACTCCGCTCTGGATTACTGACCTCTGCCTGCCCTGACCCTGCCTGCCGATCTGTTCCTTTCGGACTCTGCCCTGGATTACTGACCTCTGCCAGCGCTGACCCTGCCTGCCGATCTGTTCCTTTCGGACTCTGCTCTGGATTACTGACCTCTGCCTGCTCTTGACCTATAGTTTGCCTACCCCCTGTTTTTGTAATACATTTTTGTTACCACAAACTGTCTGCATCTGGGTCTTATCCAGAGGTCTGATACCAATAGAGCACTATGTGTACATTTAGAGGGTTGCTGATTTTTCAGTTCTACCAAGTATTCATACCACTGATGTAATGATGTGCGCTGAGAGTCGGGAAGCATGTTCAGGGAGTGAGTGCTTAAAAAAAAAACGTAATACAAAACAAGAAACACAAACAATGGGAATCAGCCTGGGGAAGGAACCAAAGGGAGTGACATATATAGGGCAGGTAATCAAGGAAGGGATGGAGTCCAGGTGAGTGATGAAGCACAGGTGCGTGTAACGATGGTGACAGGTGTGCGCCATAACGAGCAGCCTGGTGACCTAGAGGCTGGAGAGGGAGCACACGTGACAACTGGCAGATGTTTATGAACTGTTTTGACTGCAACTAAGCATAAATGAAAGGCAATTTAAATGTTGTACATGGTCATACCTAGTGATAACCAGGTATAAACGTAGGTGAGTACATAAGGTGCTCCATCTCTGCAGGTGATCTGTCTATTAGGTCAAGTAAGGATATGCGTAACTTAATATTATGTCTCCAGGAAATCTGGATTCAATTTTTTTCTTCAGATTTGCCCTAGAATAACTACTTTCGGAGAATTCACACCAATACAGCTCTCTGCCTAGATTCAGAGCATATCGGAGTTCTGTATTGCAGTTCTATTAAGTATTTATACTGTTGACAGACATTGTGTTTTCTTTTGTGAACAACTTTTTATAATTTTGTACCTTTTATTCGAGGGGCTCAAATCACAGACAGGCAATCATTTTCAAAAAGTACTTAGGTCCCCCTCCCGGTGACCAGAGAGAAACCCCTCCCCATACCACCCCTTCGCTGTGGGCCTGAAATCAAAGAGAGTACAACACATGAAAATAGGTATACAGTATATCTGTATATATAATGTATGTATGAGTTGGGCTTTATAGATGGTTTATTTATGTGTTTAGCTGAGATTATTTTTTACAGAGTCAAGTATATTTTTCCAGGCCTCAAATGTTCCATTAATGTTTGCTGTCGATAATTCTAATGCTATAACTTCTGAAAGTAACTGTATCCACTGGCGGATTGGGAGAGAGTGGGGTGACTGTATCCACTGGCGGATTGGGAGAGAGTGGGGTGACTGTATCCACTGGCGGATTGGGAGAGAGTGGGGTGATTGTATCCACTGGCGGATTGGGAGAGAGTGGGGTGACTGTATCCACTGGCGGATTGGGAGAGAGTGGGGTGACTGTATCCACTGGCGGATTGGGAGAGAGTGGTGTGACTGTATCCACTGGCGGATTGGGAGAGAGTGGGATGACTGTATCCACTGGCGGATTGGGAGAGAGTGGGGTGACTGTATCCACTGGCGGATTGGGAGAGAGTGGGGTGACTGTATCCACTGGCGGATTGGGAGAGAGTGGGGTGACTGTATCCACTGGCAGATTGGGAGAGAGTGGGGTAACTGTATCCACTGGCGGATTGGGAGAGAGTTGGGTGACTGTATCCACTGGCGGATTGGGAGAGAGTGGGGTGACTGTATCCACTGGCGGATTGGGAGAGAGTGGGGTGATTGTATCCACTGGCGGATTGGGAGAGAGTGGGGTGACTGTATCCACTGGCGGATTGGGAGAGAGTGGGGTGACTGTATCCACTGGCGGATTGGGAGAGAGTGGGGTGATTGTATCCACTGGCGGATTGGGAGAGAGTGGGGTGACTGTATCCACTGGCGGATTGGGAGAGAGTGGGGTGACTGTATCCACTGGCGGATTGGGAGAGAGTGGGGTGACTGTATCCACTGGCGGATTGGGAGAGAGTGGGGTGATTGCCATCTAAAAGCCAACATATTGTTTGCGGCGGTGCTGCCTGCCAGTAGTAATCATCTCTGATTGAGACATTCAAGGAGTGAAGTAACATAGCAGAAGCAACAACATTGAATATTTATATTCATGCACTTTGAAATAACTTTGTACCAGAAGCTTTTAACTGCAGGGCACTCCCACATCATATCAAGGAAAATGCCAACCTGATTTAGGGGACACAGGGAACAGTTGGGATTTGGGGCCAATTTCATCGTACAACTTTTCCTTGGTGTTAAATACAGTCTGTGAACAAATTTTAAATGTATACATTTATGGTTCACATTACGAGATGCCAAGGTCATATCTTTTAATTTTCAGTTCCATTAAAACTTCTTAGGTCTTGGCCCCTTTTTTCTCCCACTTCCTGCCTGAATGATGTGCCCAAAGTAAACTGCCTGTAGCTCAGGCCCTGAAGCAAGAAAACACTTTGAAGTTTGTAGAAATGTTAAAATAATGTAGGAGAATATAACACAATAGATATGGTAGGAGAACATCCTAAATGAGAGACCATCCTCTTAGATATTCAAGAGAAAGGTCATATTGAAAATTAGCTCCCTGGATGCAATTTCTATAGCAGCTTCAACATGGTGTCAGCAGTCTATGTTCAAGGTTTCATGCTTGTAACTTCAAAAACAAATAAGGAATAACAGTTTTAGTTGTGGGACACTGTCTTGGAAATTCGTGTTGGTTGCACCTTGAAGACATTATGCACCTGCTAAAATGTGTTTCCTATTGAACATATTTCTTTCTGAAATTAATATTATAGTTTGATTACATTTTAGGGTATCTGAGGAGTAAATAGAAATGTAGTTTGACTTGTTGAAACAAATTTTAGGGGTAGATTTTCGGATTCGTTTCTCTGCAAGTTGATCGAGTGGATTACTCAAATCGATGGCGCCAACTAAACAGACTTTTTGGGATATAAAGAAAGATTTTATCTAACAAAATGACACTACATGTTATAGCTGGGACACCTTGGATGACAAGTCAGATGACGATTTTCAAAAAGTAATTGAATATTTTATTGTTACAGTGCCTTGCGAAAGTATTCGGCCCCCTTGAACTTTGCGACCTTTTGCCACATTTCAGGCTTCAAACATAAAGATATAAAACTGTATTTTTTTTGTGAAGAATCAACAACAATTGGGACACAATCATGAAGTGGAACGACATTTATTGGATATTTCAAACTTTTTTAACAAATCAAAAACTGAAAAATTGGGCGTGCAAAATTATTCAGCCCCCTTAAGTTAATACTTTGTAGCGCCACCTTTTGCTGCGATTACAGCTGTAAGTCGCTTGGGGTGTGTCTCTATCAGTTTTTATAAATATGCAGAATTAGGTATGCGGAATCATACCTAATCATACCTAGTTGATTGACAGTCATGAAACATTTGAAGTATTGAATTACTGTGACGTTCTTCGTCGGGCGAGAGAGAGGAGGACCAATACGCAGCGATCACAGAGCAACCAGTGTTCATATTATAAATATTTTAAAGAACACTAAAAACAAAACACTAAACAACCAACGAACAGTCCTGTAAGGTGCAACACAACACTAACCAGAAAGTAAACACCCACAACTCAAAAGTGAAACCAGGCTACCTAAGTATGATTCTCAATCAGGGACAACGATTGACAGCTGCCTCTGATTGAGAACCATACTAGGCCGAACACAGAAATCCCAAATTATAGAAAAACGAACATAGACAACCCACCCAACTCACACCCTGACCATACTAAAACAAAGATATAATAACAGAACTAAGGTCAGAATGTGACAGTACCCCCCAATAGGTGCGGACTCCAACCGCAAAACCTACACCTATAGGGGAGGGTTCTGGGTGGGTGTCTGTCCGCGGTGGCGGCTCTGGTGCGGGACGTAGACCCCACTTCACCATAGTCCTTGTCCGCCTCTTAGCCCGCCTCTGTGGCCTCTTTAGAGCGGCGACCCTCACCGCCGACCTCAGACTGGGGACCTAGCCATGGGTCCCGAATGGACGGAGATTCAAACAAGCAAAAGATATCTCAGTTTCAAGGTCTCAGCTTAGAGAAGAGAAGACTCATGAGGTATTGGTCTGTCACATGTTATGAAACAGTATTGGTCTGTCACATGAATGAAACAAAACGGTAATGATTAATGAATTATACTGAATGCTACTTAACACGGTCCAAGTTCAGTTTTGAGATCCATCAGCGTCATTGGCGTAGGGTTAGCTGGACATTTCTGACTAGTCTTGGAACTATGACAACGGGCAACCTCTCCCCCTTGGCTCGATGGGCTATCTAGTGATTTTGCCAAGACAGCCAGATATGTACACAGTCTTGTACCCTTAACCTTTTTTAAACTGACTATTGTATTTGTTGATTACATCTGACTTTATTAGTATAATGAATAACCCAGGCACTGTACTGGACACCCCTACAGCCCCCGCAAGACGGGAGGGACCCACAAGCTCTGGGGGCCTATGCGCCTGTCATCGATGTTAATTTCTATAATCAATCATTTTGACAGTAACTCTCCAAAAAGTCCATCATAAACATTTTTAATTTCCATATGTACTAGGAAGCTGAGTGCTTATTTGGGGGGCTTCAGGAAGGTGACTGAAAAAGTTCCTCAGGCATAGAAAAATAACTCATTTAACTGATTGAAAGTTAGGGGATATTGGAAAACAAATGCTGTGGTCAAGGCTACCATGGCGCCAATGCAATATAGTGGGGTTTACGCAGGTATTCATATTACATATTATATTATTATTATTATTATAGCACCGAATTCATTGACCTGGCCAAGGCTTTCGACTCTGTCAATCACCACATCCTTATTGGCAGACTCAACAGCCTTGGTTTCTCAAATGATTGCCTCGCCTGGTTTACCAACTACTTATCTGACAGAGTTCAGTGTGTCAAATCTGAAGGCCTGTTGTCCGGGCCTCTGGCAGTCTCTATGCGGGTGCCACAGGGTTCAATTCTTGGGCCGACTCTATATCAATGATGTCGCTCTTACTGCTGGTGAGTCTCTGATCCACCTCTACGCAGACGACACCATTCTGTGTAATGCTGGCCCTTCTTTGGACACTGTGTTAACAACCCTCCAGACGAGCTTCAATGGCATACAACTCTCCTTCTGTGGCCTCCAACTGCTCTTAAATACAACTAAATGCATGCTCTTCAACCGATCACTGCCTGCACCTGCCCGCCCGTCCAGCATCACTACTCTGGACAGTTCTGATTAAGAATATGTGGACAACAACAAATACCTAGGTGTCTGGTTAGACTGTAAACTCTCTTTCCAGACTCACATAGAACATCTCCAATCCAAAGTTAAATCTAGAATTGGCTTCCTATTTCGCAACAAAGCATCCTTCACTCAAGCTGCCAAACATACCCTTCTAAAACTGACCATCTTACCGATCCTCGACTTTGGCGATGTCATTTACAAAATAGCCTCCAACACCCTACTCAACAAATTGGATGCAGTCTATCACAGTGCCATCTGTTTTGTCACCAAAGCCCCATTTACTACCCACCACTGCGACCTGTGTGCTCTCGTTGGCTGGCCCTCGCTTCATATTCGTCGCCAAACCCACTGGCTCCAGGTCATCTACAAGACCCTGCTAGGTAAAGTCCCGCCTTATCTCTGCTCACTGGTCACCATAGCTGCACCCACCCGTAGCACGCGCTCCAGCAGGTATAACTCACTTGTCACCCCCAAAGCCAATTCCTCTTTGGCCGCCTCTCCTTCCAGTTCTCTGCTGCCAATGACTGGAATGAACTACAAAAATCTCTGAAACTGGAAACACTTATCTCCCTCGCTAGCTTTAAGCACCAGCTGTCAGAGCAGCTCACAGATCACTGCACCTGTACATAACCCACCTATAAATAGCCCAAACAACTACCTCTTCCCGTACTGTATTTGTTTATTTATTTTGCTCCTTTGCACCTCAGTATTTCTACTTTGCACACTCATCTACTGTCAAATCTACCATTCTAGTGTTTTAATTGCTATAGTGTATTTACTTCGCCACCATGTTATATTTATTGCCTTTACCTCCCTTATCTCACCTCATTTGCTCACATTGTATATATACTTATTTTTCTACTGTATTATTGACTGTATGTTTGTTTTACTCCATGTGTAACTCTGTGTTGTTATATGTGTCGAACTGCTTTGCTTTATCTTGGCTAGGTCGCAGTTGTAAATGAGAACTTGTTCTCAACTTGCCTACCTGGTTAAATAAAGGTGAAATAAATAAATAAAATGAAAAGGTGTTCAGAAGCGCATATCAGACCGAGAGCTTCTTCGGTAGTTCTTTATGAGTTTTAGTTTAGAAAACGATCTCACTGCAGAAGCGACAGTTACGGTAAAACAGGTTGATTGCCGTAACAACATCAGGGAAACTGGGCAGAAGGGAGTAGTGCTTCAAATATAGCAGTTCTACAATATCTTTCATTTAGCCTCTCATTCTCCTTAATTTCTCCTCATAAACAGCACCTGAATAGCAGCTAAAGACAATAGCTATAGATAGTAAGCTCCACTGCCTAATGAAACAATCCCTAGTAAGCTAGTGTTTTGAGGGTGGACTGACTGTATTATTTGTCATTAATAGACTGGTTTTACGCACAACAACTCTATGCCTGCCATAGAAGTCTCCATGAAGGCTGAAGAAATGTGGCTTGGCACCTAAAACCCTCACAAGCTTTTACAGTTGCACAAAAGTCTCCCAGTTGCTTTGAATGTTCAAAATCATAGTGTAAGAACACTTTGAAAGCCTCAAAAGATAAGATGATCCAACTTCCAAAACCTTTTTGGCTAACAACAGCAAGCAACTAGCTAGCTGTTTAGCTTGCTAGCACATTCACTGATTTGTTTGCATACAATTAACAAGCGACCACATGTTCTTGTCAAACTATCAACAGAGTAGCTGGCAAGTAACAAGATATGTCAAATAAGTCTACAAACCACTTGAGGGCAAATAAATCAGATCTGACCATTCATACACAAGTCGCATGGCAGGAATCAGATTTGTATCTGATTTCAAACCACCATGGCTAAAATGGCAGCGACAGAGAGGGCTGCCTTGCTTCTAGCTCTTAGGGCGGGACCTCAGTGGAGAAGGTGTACAAATCACTGGCAAACTAAAATGGTCCATCCAAACAGATAGTGTCTGAAGGCTGAAGAAATTTGACTTGGCACCTAAAGCACTCACAAGCTTTTACAGATGCACAATTGAGAGCATCCTGTCGGGCTGTATCACCGCCAGGTGTGGCAACACTACCGCACGCAATCACAGGGCTCTCCAGAGGGTGGTTCGGTCTGCATAGCGCATCACAGGGGGCAAACTACCTACCCTCCAGGACACCTACAGCACCAAAGGTCACAGGAAGGCCAAAAAGATCAAGGACAACAACCACCTGAGCCATTGCCTGTTCACCCCACTATCATCCAGAAGGCGAGGTCAGTACAGGTGCATCAAAGCTGGGACCGAGAGGCCACCAGACTGTTAAATAGCCATCACTAGCACATAGAGGCTGCTGCCGATATACACTACCGGTCAAAAGTTTTAGAACACCTACTCATTCAAGGGTTTTTCTTTATTTTTACTATTTTCTACATTGTAGAATAAAAGTGTAGACATCAAAACTATTGAAATAACACATATGGAATCATGTAGTAACTGTCACGTTCTGACCTTAGTTCTTTTATTATTGATAAGGGGGTAGTAGGGGTTTCTTTGCAGCAATTCGACCATGAAGGTCTGATTCACACAGTCTCCTCTGAACAGTTGATGTTGATGTCAAATCAAAATCCAATTTTATTGGTCACCTACACACGGTTAGCAGATATTAATGCGAGTGTAACAAAATGCTTGTGATGTGTCTTTTATTTTTAGGCTGCAATTTCTGAGGCTGGTAACTAATGCACTTATCCTCTGCAGCAAAATTAACTCTGGGTCTTCCTTTCCTGTGGCGGTCCTCATGAGAGGCAGTTTCATCATAGTGCTTGATGGTTTTTGCGACTGCACTTGAAGAAACTTTCAAAGTTCTTGACATTTTCCAGATAGACTGACCTTCATGTCTTATGGACTGTTGTTTCTCTTTGCTTATTTGAGCTGTTCTTGCCATAATATGGAGTTGGTCTTTTACCAAATAGGGCCATCTTCTGTATACCACCGTTTGAGTCCATGACAACTGATTGGCTCAAAAGCAATAAGAAGGAAAGAAATTCCACAGGCACACCTGTTAATTGAAATGCATTCCAGGTGACGACCTCATGAAGCTGTTTGAGAGAATTCCAAGTGTTGTCAAAGCTGTCAAAGGCAAAGGGTGGCTACTTTAAAGAATCGGTTTTACACTTTTTTGAATACTACACGATTCCATATGTGCCATTTCATAGTTTTGATGTCATCACTATTATTCTACAATGTAGAAAATAGTAAAAATAAAGAAAAAACCTTGAATGAGTAGGTGTTCTAAAACCTTTGACCGGTAGTGTACATAGAATCACTGGCCACTTTAATAAATGGAACACTAGTCACTTTAATAATGTTTTCATATCTTGCATTACTAATCTCATATGTATATACTGTATTCTAGACTATTCTACTGTATCTTAGTCTATGCCGCTCTGACATTGCTCGTCCATATGAAATTGTTAGATATTAATTGTTAGATATTACTGCACTGTCAGAGAAAGAAACACAATTTCGCTACACCTGAATAACATCTGCTAAACACCTGTTTGTGAGCAATAAAATTTGATTTGACCTATGAAGGTGGATTGAAATGTGTTTAGAAATATCTGATTGTATGTGCTTTTTGGCTGTTCAGACTGCAGGAAAAAGATCAGATTCAATTCGGCTATATACGGAACACTGGAGTTACTTCAAACTGCCAGTGTGAACAAGGCTTTAGAGACTCATAGGGGCCAATAGACCATGTAGGGATTGGATACATTTGAGTCACATTTATGTGCAATGTGTCAAATGTAATTGTCTACAGTGAATTCAACTTCTGTACATTTCAGAATGAGACCATTGCTTTACCTAATAATTGTACAATTTCACCATACTGAATTGCATCATACTGGAATCTGTGCATTTTGAGCTTCTGTTTGCAGCAGCAGGTGTGTTTAGCTCGCTGAAATAAATAAAGCCTACATTTTTCAATGATGCTCCACCCACAGGAAGTGCTACTTTCAACACACGCGACCTTCGAGTCACTTCAAGTTACGCTTTCCAACAAGAACAAAACATGGCGAATAAAGAGCCCGGTGTAAGTTGAAACCGTAATTTTTAAGCAGCTAGCGAATACAGTAGCTACATTATTTGTGTAATTAACTTGGTCTTGTGCAATAATGAACATAAACGGAACGCCGTAGAAGCAACCATGTTAGCCAGCTATGCAACCTAGCATTAGCTTTTGAATGAGAATGATAGCTGACTTAATTAACTAGCAAGATAGACAGCGGTTTGCGAGGTAGACTATTCATATAGATAGTAACTATATTATCCTGCCCGAGACCGATGGTGCGAGTATACCGCACGCTCGAGCTTATCAGTTTGATAATCATTGCTAGTTAACGTTACCAACGTTAGTCCACACCCACTTGTTTTGTAATTGTCCCTTATTGAAGGTTGCCACGAAGATATCATGACACTAGTCTGATTAATCAGGCTGTAAAAAAATCGTTAAAAGCCTGAGACGTGTGCAAAATCGTAAATGTTCCTTACAAGCCAGAGTGTTGCATAAAAGTACAGTATACTCTACTGGTTTGTCCTGCTGCTCGAAATTTGAGACAATATCCACAGTAAACTAGGTTCCAATTGGTTTTTGGCACCATTTTTCCCATATGTGATTTTAGAAACACTTCAAATTAGGTCTCGGTTTCGTGTAGGCCTTCCTTAGCATGACCCTTTGAAAATGTGTAAATCTCTCGGCCAAGATGTATTTACTCCCCCAAAATGAAACGCTAATGTGGCTATCATTTAAGAATTACAAATGCCATGATATGGCTGAGACTGCCGAAACGAGCCAAATGTAAGAATCTTTATCTAATGTTAGTTAAATGTAATGTATCAATTGGTTATGTTTCTTTAAATGGACCATTTTGTGCACTGTCTTGTGCCAGTTTTAAATTGACACAATTTAGCAAAGGTGTCAGCTAGAGATGACCTGCAGGGATTTGTAGTCTTGCATGAATTCTATGTTGATGCCAATTTAGCAGTTTTTTTTTTTATCTGAAAGTAAATGGAGTCAAATATAAGGATGAAAGTCAGCTTGTCCGAGAGAGATTTACATGGTTATCAAAATGTCACGCCAGGGTAAGGCTACACGAATCACAGCCCTTATATTAAGTGTTTCTAAAATCCCTTATGGTGGAAAAACGATTGGAACCATTTCCCTGTTTGACCTCTAGGTTTTATGGGTATTATGACTCATCCAATGTGGTGCATGATTTGAACTGATACAATAGAGCCCAAGACAGGTTACAGAATTGTCCATTTTAAAGAGATTTGGCCAATATATTCACAACTACATTTAGCTGACATTAAATAGTTAATATAGAGATTCTTCCCTTTGCCTTGATTCAGCAGTCTCATCCAGATCATGGCATATGTACATCTTTGTTAGCCATATTAGCAGTCAATTAGCATTTCATTTTTAGGGGGGGTAAATACAGGCAAATATATTACACGGTTGTCAAAACGTCACCCCAGGGTATGCTTACATGAAACACAGCCATTTCTAAAATTCCCGTATGGTGAATTTGAACCATTTCCCTGTTTGCCATCAAGCTTTTATGGGTATTATGACTCAAACTGTGGTATTCTATATGGTTTTACCAAGGTAAAATTAGTTTTATATTCTGCCTTGATTCCAGATATACCACTTTCATTGTCATTAATTGAATATCAAAGATAACTTTACCTCTGCCTAACTCGGGTAAAGAATAACCTCTTGTGGATATGTTGTCAAATTTCGAGTAGCAAAAGGAAAAACCGCGCTAACGTTACCGGTATCGTGAGTTTAAATGTCATTCAGCATTGTGGCTTGTAAGGAAAAGTTTGCGCACAAATGATTAATCAGACCATCATAACAATATCTACAGATTTTGCTAGTAGTAGATGTTACACAATTTATTTTGAAGTCTGCTCCATTATGTGATAACCACATGCTCTTAAAGTCCAGCTAGCTACCACTGTGACTGATGTAATCTCTGTCTGACTGTCCTGTATCTGCCATTGTTTGAGCTTTCTCTTTTCTCCCTCATTTTCCAGGGTTTGCTAGGGCAGCTGAGGCAGATGGCTAGCAGAATGGGCTCTGGTCCAAGGGGTGCAGGTCTTGGGTTCAAGCTGCTTATAGGAGCAGGAGCACTTGCCTATGGAGTCAAGGAAGCCACATACACAGGTGAAGGACAAGACATACTACTAGAGCCTGTCCAATTTATTTATTTAGCCTTTCAGATGTCTATTTGTATCGCTTATTCCACCGATCGTGCCGATAGAACGAACAAATACGCCTGCAACTTAAATGCGTTAATGTTCTGAAATGTTCAATGGTTGCCTGAAGAGGGTGCGCTACGTGAGCTGCTCATTGAATATCCTTCAGTCCTGTGTTATAATGGGAGAAAGTATGGTGGTTCGATGTTGAGTGGCCTGCACTGCCAGAACATTTGAAATAATCAAAAGTACATTTCACCGAGCAAGCAGGCCTGTCCTTATCGCGTCCTCACTTAGCTAGTCTAGCTAGCAATCCTTTGCTGATGTGCTAACAGCTGTTAGCTAGTGCTGGGCTGGCGCATAAATGAACTTGTCTTTTGACTTAATACAAAAATAACACTTACTGTCTGGGCTTGTCGGTTTAGTTAGCTTTCCGAAATATGCAATCTACAAAAAGCAAGACAGTTGGTGCAGTTCCTTTAGTCCATGTGCTTGCCTTCATGATAAGGTTGTTGTAACTAGCCAGCTACTGTTGACGAACCCCATTCCGTACGGCTTCAATGAAAACAAATGGGACTGATGCCAACAGTTGCTACAATCTGGGGTGTGAACTAGGTTTCTATTCTAGCGTTGGTTGACATGGTAATAGCCCGATGAGTATTGGGGGAAAGTAGAATACTGACCACTCTGTCGCTGTTAAATTGTGCCGTGTCATGGCGTAACGTACAGCGTGCATGATGCAACTCATTCTGTCGTACAGCCTCTCTCCACCAGGTGTAGCGCTTCTCTCGCAGATTAAAAACAAGAAGGGGATAGTGATCGGGTAATGGGGGATACCTAGTCAATTGTACAACTGAATGCATTTGTTATTTGCATCGAGACATGACTCTCAAAAGCCGCACCAGCCGCTGTTTACTTCTGAAGATCACTTTAGCGCTGAAAACCTTATTCAGATTTGACACAAACCTTTAAATGGGTATGTAATGACACATACAAACTCTTTAGTGTTTTATTTACATTTTAGAGGTGATAAGATCGGGTATAAGAAGCAGTTTGCCACACAGCTTATCTCCCCCTAACACGCTGTAGGTTTCGCTTACCCACCCACCATTTTTAAAAAGACCAGATGGAGCTCATTTTCTTCAATCATGCAGAGACGGGCAGCATGAAGGTCTAGTCATTGATTTTGCTGGAAAAGGTAGAGATTGTGGTACTCAACTGTACTACAGTTGACCTGGAAGTATTATGTTTTTTGGGCGCTAATATAAGGTCAATTGTACGTTACAATGTGATGTACAAAAGTGTCAGCTTTTTTTTAGCTTGCTAAATTAATATGCGTGTTATTAAAACCAGTGCAAGTGTTTGCCAACATACATTCTTTTTTTATTAATATATATATATATAGCCAATACTTTTTGTATTGAGTAACATTAAGTAATATTCATAGGGTTTGGATAAGTAATGAACCGCTAACTTATGAGAGCTCTTGTGGCTGTGCCATCAAGTGGAAACAAAGTCCAAATTGTCTATTGTAAAGTTGGCTTAAGTTGACCTGATTTCAAAATGCACACAACTGTCTATGTAAGGTCCCACAGTTGACAGTGCATGTCAGAGCAAGAACCAAGCCATGAAGTCGCAGGAATTGTTCGTAGAGCTCCGAGACAGGAATGTTGTCGAGGCACAGATCTGGGGAAGGACACAAAATGTCTGCAGCTTTGAAGGTCCCCAAGAACACAGTGGCTTCGATCATTCTTAAATGGAAGAAGTTTGGAACCACCAAGACCTTTCCTAGAGCTGGCCGCCCGGTCAAACTGAGCAATCGGGGGAGAAGGTCCTTGGTCAGGGAGGTGACCAAGAACCCAATGGTCACTCTGAAAGAGCTCCAGAGTTCCTCTTTAGAGATGGTTGTCCTTCTGGAATGTTCTCCCATCTGCAGCATGTCACCAATTAGGCCTTTATGGTAGTGGCTAGGCAGAAGTCACTCCTCAGTGAAAGGAAAGATGAACAGAGCAAAGTACAGCAAGATCCTTCGTTTAAAAAAAAAAAAAAAAAAGACCTGCTCCAAAGTGCTCAGGACCTCAGACTGGGGCGAAGGTTCACCTTCTAGCAGGACTACGATCCAAAGCACACAGCCAAGACAACGCAGGAGTGACTTCGGGACAAGTCTCTGAAAGTCCTTGAGCGGCCCAGCCAGAGCCCGGGCTTGTACCTGATCAAACATCCAAACCGACAGAGCATGAGAGGATCTGCAGAGACGAATGGGAGAAACTCCTCATATACAGGTGTGTGAAGCTTATAGCGTCATGCCCAAGAAGATTTGAAGCTGTAATCACTGCCAAATGTGCTTCAAGGTATTGAGCAAAGGGTCTGAATACTTAGGTAAATGTGACATTAGACAATTTTATGTTCTTCCCAGACAGCTACCCGAGGTCCTTCGTCTGCTGAGCAATATCTTTCTAGCATTGTATTTTTTCATGTGTGTATAGAGTACCATTCAAAAGTTTGGCTGAACCTACTCATTCAAGAGGTTTTCTATATTTTTACCATTTTCTACATGGTAGATTAATGGTGAAGACATCAAAACTATGAAATAACACAAATGTAATCATGTAGTAACCAAAAAAAGTGTTAAACAAATCAAAATATATTTTAGATTTGTCAAAGTAGCCACCCTTTGACAGCTTTGCACGCCACACATGAGTAGAGACAACAATCCTGTTGACAATACCCATTCCTTATTCATTTAATTTTGGGATTTAATTTAATGTAAAAGGATGACCAATTATTTTAGGATCTTAGGCCTACTCCAATAGAGAATCTAGGCACATTTTATTTGGCTCTATAATTCTTTATCCTAGCCCTACAATAGATCTCTACCTATTTTCTTAAAGCTAATCGTCTCATTCACATCCGTGAACAAGTGCCGCACTACATAACAGCTTTTAAGTCATTAATATACCTGATCTCTACATTTAGACATGTCAAACAAAAAACGACCTTGGTATTGCTAATGTAATACGTGTGCAATCCTCTTCAAATTTAATAAACAGCCAAAGAATGAAGGTCAGCCGGCTGACGACACCGCTCGCGTGTCCGAGCGTTCCAAAATAAATGTAGAAATCTGTTATTCAATTCATGCTCGCGCACGCAAACAAGCGTGTTGCCAAGGGCTAAAATACAAGTCAGTTCTATTTCTGAAGCAGATCGCGCTGTAAGTCCTGCTTCTCCCATCTCCTCATTGGTTTATAGAAGTAGGTACCCACGTGCCATCTCCTCATTGGTTATACCCACGTGGGTGACAAAGACGACCGAGGTTAGTGGCGGTAATGCAACTAATTTATGAAAGTTGCCAATCGCATTCTAAAGTCAGGAAGGAGGAGAGATGACTAGAAACAACTTGGTTGACCGTTTTATGTGTGGATTAATTGTCGGATTAGAGGACCTTGTGCATTTCAGGTAAAATAACAACTCAATGTTTATCCCAGGACAAATTTGCTAGCAACAGCAAGCTAGCTGAATGGGACAAGTAAGCTAGCAAGCTAAATTGCCATACATGCTTAATGCTTTTAAACCTGTCCCCAAATTAATATAACTGGTTCAGATTGTTTTGATATTTTAACCTGCGTGTCGTGATCGCATTTGGTGTGGGGGGAACAAAATACATTTATGCACTCGCGCAGCCGGTTTGGGTTCCGTTTTACGGTCGCACATTTTGGGGATATTCAGAGGTGGAAACTTTCCATGGGAATTAACGGGAGTATTTGCAAATTAATATTAATACCATTTTAATAGTTTTTGCATGGGATATTAACTATATCATATGGAGACAGAAACATAAACCTTTTTCTTTATTTAGACATATAGTTGAAATCGGAAGTTTACATACACTTAGGTTGGAGTCATTAAAACAAGTTTTTCAACCACTACCCAAATTTCTTGTGAACAAACTATAGTTTTGGCAAATCGGTTAGGACATCTACATTGTGCATGACAAGTAATTTTTCACTTAATTCACTTAATTCACTGTATCACAATTCCAGTGGATCAGAAGTTTGCATACACTTAAGTTGACTGCCTTTAAACAGCTTGGAAAATTCCAAAAAATCATGTCACGGCTTTAAAAGTTTCTGATAGCCTAATTTACATAATTTGAGTCAATTGTAGGTGTACCTGTGTATGACAAGGCCTACCTTCAAACGCAGTGCCTCTTTGCTTGACATCGTGGGTAAATCAAAAGAAATCAGCGAAGACCTCAAATAATTGTAGACCTCCAAGTCTGGTTCATCCTTGGGAGCACTTTCCAAATGCCTGAAAGTAACACGTTCATCTGTACAAACAATAGTACGCAAGTATAATCACCATGGGACCACGCAGCTGTCATATCGTCTCCTTGAGATGAACGTACTTTGATGCAAAAAGTGCATATCAATCCCAGAACAGCAAAGAACCTTGTGAGAATGCTGGAGGAAACGGGTACAAAAGTATCTATATCCACAGTAAAACGAGTCCGATATCAACAACCTGAAAGGCCGCTCAGTAAGGAAGAAGCCACTGCTCCAAAACCGCCATAAAGCCAGACTACGGTTTGCAAATGCACATGGGGAGAAAGATCGTTCTTCTTGGAGAATTATCTGATGAAACAAAAATAAATGTTTGGCCATAATGCCCATCGTCATGTTTGGAGGAAAAAGGGTGAGGCTTGCAAGACAAGGAACACCATCTCAACCATGAAGCACGGGGGTGGCAGTTGTCATGTTGTGGCAGTGCTTTGCTGCAGGAGGGACTGGTGCACTTCACAAAATAGAACATTTGTGGGCAGAACTGAAAAAGCATGTGCGAGCAAGGAGGCCTTCAAACCTGACTCAGTTACACCAGCTCTGTTCGGAGGAATGGGCCACAATTCACCCAACTTATTGTGGGATGCGTGTGAAAGGCTACATGACACCTAAACAATTTAAAGGCAATGCTACCAAATGCTAATTGAGTGTATGTAAACTTCTGACCCACTGAGAATGTCTGAAAGAAATAAAAGCTGAAATTAATCATTCGCTCTATTGTTATTCTGACATTTCACATTCTTCAAATAAAGTGTTGATCCTAACTGACCTAAGACGGGGCATTTTTACTAGGATTAACTGTCAGGAATTGTGAAACTGAGTTTAAATGTATTTGGCTAAGGTGTATGTAAACTTGACTTCAATTGGAGTTACAAATGTATTTAAATCCTTCCAATAGGAATAAAATTGTTACAAATTGAACGTTAAATGAGTTGACTTCATATCGGATGATTTCACTGAACAAAAGGAAATATTGAATGATCCATTCCATCTCCTAAAAATGTTTTCAACATCTGTAAAATTATACTCTAGAATCTAAAGCTTTGGTTGTCTTCTCCCTGGACCTCATCAATGTCCACCTCTTGAACATCAGACTCTGAGGCCTCATCTTCACTGTCACTTTCCAAACTGGTTGATGGCTTGTTGTCAGGCTCAAAGCCTCAAATTTGCCCAGATGGCCACCAATTTTTCAACCCTTGTTGGTCAGCTGGTTGCGTGCTTTGGTGTGTGTGCCCAAATGAGGACCAGTTGCGCTCCGAGGCGGCTGATGTTGGTGGGATTTGGAGGATGGAGGCCACAGGGGAAAGAGCCTCAGATCCACAAAGTCCCTTCCACCAGGTGGCTGAGATATGTTGGCAC
Source organism: Oncorhynchus masou masou (assembly GCF_036934945.1). Taxonomy (NCBI): domain Eukaryota; kingdom Metazoa; phylum Chordata; class Actinopteri; order Salmoniformes; family Salmonidae; genus Oncorhynchus; species Oncorhynchus masou. The sequence continues at coordinate 48,728,309 of NC_088214.1, forward strand.
AACTGCCATATTGCATATTCCATATTGCAAGAACCTTGCCCTCACCCAGGCCAAGGTGGCGAGACACGGTAGTGATGACACCATAGGCCTTGTTGATCTCTGCACCAGACAAGATGCTCTTGCCAGCGTACTTGGGGTCCAACATGTATGGTGCGGCGTGTATGGGCTTCAGGCAGAAGTCTTCATGCTTTTGATGCATTTCAGAACTGCAGTTTCCTCTGCTTGGGGCAACAGTGAAGTGGGCAGGGCAGTACGGATTTCTTCTCTTACATCTGCAAGCAGAGTCTGAACATCAGATAGGATGGCATTGGCTCCCTCAATCTCTGCAATGGCTACTGCTGTAGGTTTCAGGCTGCTTACCACACTCCTTAAATACATCATCCAGGAAGATCCTCTTGATGGGGCTGTCCATATCGGCAGACTGATATGGCCATTTCTTGGAGAGACTCCTTCCCCTCCAGGAGACTGTCAAACATGACAACACCACCCCAACAGGTGTTGCTGGGAAGCTTCAATGTAGTTCTCTTATTCTTCTCACTTTGCTTGGTGAGGTAGATTGCTGCTATAACTTGATGACCCTTGGCTCTCTTGTAGAGTGTATCCATTGTTTTACTCATGCATGAGCACCACAGCCAATGGGTGTGATGTGAGGGTTGTCCTCTAATTTAGACCAATCAGCCTTCATGTTCTCAGCATTTTCTGTCACCAGTGCAAATACCTTCTATGGTCAAGGTCATTGATGGCGGCATTCAGCTCATCTGCAAAGTAGAGACCGGTGGGTCTTCTTCCTTGTGTCTGTGCTCTTGTAGAATACTGGTTGAGGGGTGGAGAGGTAGTGTAATTATTCCTTGCCCACAAACAAACATTTGACCACCCATCAGAGATGACTACAATAGTCTGACCTTCACTTGAAGGTCAAGCAACTCTGCATCCAGCGAATTAATAGATAAAGCATATCTGGTTTGAGGTGTGTATGCTGGGCGAAGAACATCTCTTCCAATACACATTGCCTGTGAGCATCAGGCGAACCAGTTGCATACACAGCACGAGCAAGACATTCATCAGCATTTCTCTGACTACGTTCCTCCATTGAGTCAAACGTCTGATTCCAGGAGGTCCATGAGCTGTTGCTATCGATAAGATGTCTTCATAACTTTCACCTCAAGTAGAAGTAGAGGGACTTTTGTCAGAGGCTGCTTGTTGTGAGCGTTAAAAGACAGTCAATCAACGAAACAGCGGGCAAATCATTGGTGCACAATGATGTCATGACTTGTCTTCAAATCGGTTTCTTTCAGTCAATACGTCCTGCGAAATGGCCCATCATGTTTGATTGTGTTAAAAACAAACCAGTTGATTGCAGTGAAACCCAACATGACTGGAAAAGGCACGTTCTGTGTGGGCGATTTACCTGGAATGTGTCATCAAATGGAATGAGACGGAATTCACTACACAAGCGGTTCACAAAATGTTTTGTGTTAGGCTATAAAAACGGATTTTATCAAACAAGATCATTCATTGTGTAACAATGAGCATTGGAATTGCAAACAGACGAAGATCGGCAAAGGTAAACAATATATTTTAATGCAGTTTGATTATGTTACGCCTATGCTGGTTAAATTTTTTTTTTTTTATGGGGCCCTATGCTCAGATAATCGCATCGTATTCTTTCGCATTAAATCCTTTTTTAAATCTGACAACTCAGTTGGATTAGCAAGATTCTATGCTTTCGATACATGAGACACTTGTATTTTCATGCATGTTTAATATGCCTATTTATGTAGCGATCACCGTATGTTGTGGAATTTTAGCCCGCTAGCGGAGGGGTGCGCAGAGAGGTTAAGGGAACTTTATGCACTTGGCCAGATTCATTACATTTAAGTCATTTAGCAGACACTCTTATCCAGAGCGACTTACAAATTGGTGAATTCACCTTCTGACATCCAGTGGAACAGCCACTTTACAAAAGTGCATCTAAATCATTTAAGGGGGGGGGGTGAGAAGGATTACTTTATCCTATCCTAGGTATTCCTTGAAGAGGTGGGGTTTCAGGTGTCTCCGGAAGGTGGTGATTGACTCCGCTGTCCTGGCGTCGTGAGGGAGTTTGTTCCACCATTGGGGGGCCAGAGCAGCGAACAGTTTTGACTGGGCTGAGCGGGAACTGTACTTCCTCAGTGGTAGGGAGGCGAGCAGGCCAGAGGTGGATGAACGCAGTGCCCTTGTTTGGGCGTAGGGCCTGATCGGAGCCTGGAGGTACTGGGGTGCCGTGCCCCTCACAGCTCCGTAGGCAAGCACCATGGTCTTGTAGCGGATGCGAGCTTCAACTGGAAGCCAGTGGAGAGAGCGGAGGAGCGGGGTGACGTGAGAGAACTTGGGAAGGTTGAACACCAGATGGGCTGCGGCGTTCTGGATGAGTTGTAGGGGTTTAATGGCACAGGCAGGGAGCCCAGCCAACAGCGAGTTGCAGTAATCCAGACGGGAGATGACAAGTGCCTGGATTAGGACCTGCGCCGCTTCCTGTGTGAGGCAGGGTCGTACTCTGCGGATGTTGTAGAGCATGAACCTACAGGAACGGGCCACCGCCTTGATGTTAGTTGAGAACGACAGGGTGTTGTCCAGGATCACGCCAAGGTTCTTAGCGCTCTGGGAGGAGGACACAATGGAGTTGTCAACCGTGATGGCGAGATCATGGAACGGGCAGTCCTTCCCCGGGAGGAGGAGCAGCTCCGTCTTGCCGAGGTTCAGCTTGAGGTGGTGATCCGTCATCCACACTGATATGTCTGCCAGACATGCAGAGATGCGATTCGCCACCTGGTCATCAGAAGGGGGAAAGAAGATTAATTGTGTCGTCTGCATAGCAATGATAGGAGAGACCATGTGAAGTTATGACAGAGCCAAGTGACTTGGTGTATAGCGAGAATAGGAGAGGGCCTAGAACAGAGCCCTGGGGGACCCCAGTGGTGAGAGCGCGTGGCGAGGAGACAGATTCTCGCCACGCCACCTGGTAGGAGCGACCTGTCAGGTAGGACGCAATCCAAGCGTGAGCCGCGCTGGAGATGCCCAACTCGGAGAGGGTGGAGAGGAGGATATGATGGTTCACAGTATCGAAGGCAGCCGATAGGTCTAGAAGGATGAGAGCAGAGGAGAGAGAGTTAGCTTTAGCAGTGTGGAGCGCCTCCGTGATACAGAGAAGAGCAGTCTCAGTTGAATGACTAGTCTTGAAACCTGACTGATTTGGATCAGGAAGGTCATTCTGAGAGAGATAGCGGGAGAGCTGGCCAAGGACGGCACGTTCAAGAGTTTTGGAGAGAAAAGAAAGAAGGGATACTGGTCTGTAGTTGTTGACACCGGAGGGATCGAGTGTAGGTTTTTTCAGAAGGGGTGCAACTCTCGCTCTCTTGAAGACGGAAGGGACGTAGCCAGCGGTCAGGGATGAGTTGATGAGCGAGGTGAGGTAAGGGAGAAGGTCTCCGGAAATGGTCTGGAGAAGTGAGGAGGGGATAGGGTCAAGCGGGCAGGTTGTTGGGCGGCCGGCCGTCACAAGAAGCGAGATTTCATCTGGGAGAGAGGGGAGAAAGAGGTCAGAGCACAGGGTAGGGCAGTGTGAGCAGAACCAGCGGTGTCGTTCGACTTAGCAAACGAGGATCGGATGTCGTCGACCTTTTCAAAATGGTTGACGAAGTCATCTGCAGAGAGGGAGGAGGGAGGGGAGGAGGATTCAGGAGGGAGGAGAAGGTGGCAAAGAGCTTCCTAGGGTTAGAGGCAGATGCTTGGAATTTAGAGTGGTAGAAAGTGGCTTTAGCAGCAGAGACAGAGGAGGAAAATGTAGAGAGGAGGGAGTGAAAGGATGCCAGGTCCGCAGGGAGGCGAGTTTTCCTCCATTTCCGCTCGGCTGCCCGGAGCACTGTTCTGTGAGCTCGCAATGAGTCGTCGAGCCACGGAGCGGGAGGGGAGGACCGAGCCGGCCTGGAGGATAGGGGACATAGAGAGTCAAAGGATGCAGAAAGGGAAGAGAGGAGGGTTGAGGAGGCATAATCAGGAGATAGGTTGGAGAAGGTTTGAGCAGAGGGAAGAGATGATAGGATGGAAGAGGAGAGAGTAGCGGGGGAGAGAGAGCGTAGGTTGGGACGGCGCGATACCATCCGAGTAGGGGCAGTGTGGGAAGTGTTGGATGAGAGCGAGAGGGAAAAGGATACAAGGTAGTGGTCGGAGACTTGGAGGGGAGTTGCAATGAGGTTAGTGGAAGAACAGCATCTAGTAAAGATGAGGTCGAGCGTATTGCCTGCCTTGTGAGTAGGGGGGGAAGGTGAGAGGGTGAGGTCAAAAGAGGAGAGGAGTGGAAAGAAGGAGGCAGAGAGGAATGAGTCAAAGGTAGACGTGGGGAGGTTAAAGTCGCCCAGGACTGTGAGAGGTGAGCCGTCCTCAGGAAAGGAGCTTATCAAGGCATCAAGCTCATTCTGCATCTTTGTTGCATTCTTCACATATGATTTAGCACAGTATTTTTGCAAATGTACATAGCTTTTCCTTCTACATGCCACAGTACCCGTGTACTTTTTTTTATAGGAAAATGCCAATTCCATGTACAGATAAATATGTCTCTGACTGAGGCCACTCCATAAGCTTATTAAGGGGGCAGTATTGAGTAGCTTGGATGAAAAGGTGCCCAGAGTGAACTGCCTGCTCCTCAGTCCCTGTTGCGAATATATGCATATTAGTATTGGATAGAAAACACTGAAGTTTCTAAAACTATTTGAATTATGTCTGAGTATAACAACTCATGGCAGGCAAAAACCTGAAGAAATCCAACAGGATGTGGGAAATCTGAGGATGGTTGATTTTCAACTCAACCAATATCCCACTGTGTATTCAATAGGGGCTATGTTGCACTTCCTAAGGCTTCCACTAGATATCAACTGTCTTTAGAAACTTGTTTGAGAATTCTACTGTGAAGGGGGAGAGAATGAGAGAAGATTGAGTCACAGGTCTGCCAGCAGTCACGCGCATTTCACATGAGGGCTAGCTGCGTTCCTTTGCTTTTCTGAAGACAAAAAAATTCTCCGGTTGGAATATTATTGAAGTTGTGTTATAAACATCCTAAAGATTGATTCCATACATCGTTTTATCATACCGTAGTGTCTTTTAAGGGAGTCCACGGTAGTTTTCAATCTTATTTTCCGCTCGTATTTCTTCCAATTTATTACTGTAATCCATTCCTGTTTAAGGCCTCAACCTCCCTCAGTAGCAATAGATCCATTTTTTTTTAACTGCTCACTTATGCTTGTAAGCAATGCTTTATCTTCTGGGACGCAGGTATAAAGACAGCGGCTTCCTGTCAGTTTCACTCGCAGAGCTCGAGGTCTTGTTCTCTTCGACGCATCTGATTCTTTTCGAGCATATCAATAAATAAAGGTTCTCTATATTATCCAGAATGTTTGTTTCAGTTATCATCAAATCTTCAATTTTTATGATTAATTCATGGGACAATCTGTGCCTACCATGCTGCCACTTTATCAACCCTCAATTGTCTTGAGACTTCTCCTTAGCTGCAGATTGTTAAATTGTGAAACGAGTTCTCTAAACTCAAATATTTGGTCACATGATTAATTTTGTGTATGGTTTCCTAGAAAAAAGGGTTGGCTCAACTTACCATACTCTCCCCAAATCAAAGTTATGTGCCTATAGTTAAAACGTGATAGCTGCAAGACCAAGTTTAGCCTCACTCTTCAATGCTTGAAGTTGTTGCGTAAATCAACCGTATATTGCTTTTTTATTTAACTAGGCATGTCAGTTAAACAAATTCTTATTTACAATGACTGCCTACACCGGCCAAACCTGGATGAAGCTGGGCCAATTGTGTGCTACCCTATGGGACTCGCGATCACAGTCGGTTGTGAAACAGCCAGGAATCGAACCACGGTGTCTGTAGTGATGCCACAAGCACTGCGTTGCAGTGCCTTAGACCGCTGTGCCACTTGGGAGCCCGTGCTGACTAATTTTTTTTTTAATGGTTAATGGACTACCTTTTAGCTGGGATAGCTTTGTAAATTAAAGGAGAATTGGGGGGAGGAGGTTGACCTTACTGCTTGACAGACTAGAGACAGCACTGTGCTACAAGGACCCAAGGGCTCTTTCTCAATTCGTCTTAACTCGAATCCTATCTCCTTTACTCACCCACCTCATACATTGGGGGACAGGTTCAAAAGTAGTTATTGGATGTTCTCACGTGCGACTTAGAAGAGATTGGATGAGAGTAGAGCAAAGCGCAGTGTTGTCTGTTTGTCAAACAGTACGTACCCCTCCCCCTAATCAACCTTAATTCACACGGCTATCCTGGGGAGTTGTCAGACATTTTCTATTAACGCTATTGTATCGGGGTCCTCATTACCATGGGATGCAAATTACCCCTGGATCATGTTTTGAAGCGTCATTGCTAAACTGTACTGCAACTGGTTTTAAATGAGTTCCTTTTCTCCTCAGTGGAAGGTGGTCAGAGGGCCATCATCTTCAACAGGATTGGTGGGATGCAGATGGACACGGTACTCGCTGAGGGGCTCCACATTAGGTAGATGTCCTTCGTTATCACTCACCTTTTTGACCTTGACTGGCAGGGCAGTGCGTGTTCATTAGGCTCATAATGGAGGAAAACTGCAATAGGGAGGGACATGCACATGTCCAATAAACTCCATGTTTGTTTTCCTTTTGCGAAATGTTTTGTTTTCGGTTGTGTGCCCTAATGAACACGAACGACCCTGAACTGTTTTCACAGCGGGGGATGCGGGTGATCCATGTCTTTTGGTGGACTGTTTAAACAAGGCTATATTCATTGTCCTCACCCTACATTCTTGTTGACAGGATACCATGGTTCCAGTACCCTGTCATCTATGACATAAGGGCGAGACCAAGAAAGATATCGTCCCTAACCGGAAGCAAAGGTGATTGATTGGACACTTGTTTCTGAACATGATCAAAATTATCCTGTCTTGGGATCAAATAAAACCTCTTGTTGCATATGAGATGCTGTTTAGTTTATGCAACACATCTAGGAACAAACTGTACCTTTTTTACAAAAATACTTTTTTGTGATTTGATTGACTCCACAACAGCACTTCAGTCAGTGGCCTGGGCCATTCTAAACTGTTGTATATTTGTGGAGAATGACATTCACCAAAACTAGATCCACATTTACTGAATTGTAACAAGGTCCATTATACCTGCTATTGCAACACATTGATTCCATGGCAGGATGGATTTAATGGATTTATTCTTCATTATTGCTGTTCGTACAGAATGTATTCATAACATTATCTTGCTGCAGTGAGACGAGTGGAAAATATTGGATAAAGAACATTCATTATTTTCATAGAGGGAAAGAGACTGGCAAACAGTGAATGGAGGCTATGTTAAAGGACCACTCTGATATTTACAGCCATTTCAGCCTAGTGGTTAAGAGCGTTTAACCAATTACCAAAAGGTTGATGGTTTGTCCATCGTGCCGGCTCAGGGCTTCAGTCTGCTGTTCTGCCTTAGAGCAATGCAGTTAACCCCCAAAAACAACTGCACCCCTGGTGCGGATGACATGGACGTTGATTAAGGCCTTGCCTCTCTGATTCAGAGGGGTTGAGTTAAATGCAGACGACACATTTCGGTTTAATCCTTTCTCCTATTGAGTCTTGAATATCACCTAAAATGGCTCTGACTCTCTCTTCCTTATTGTCTCTGTCCCGGTACAGACCTGCAGATGGTGAACATCGCCCTGCGTGTGCTGTCCCGTCCTGTGGCCTCCAACCTGCCTGCCATGTACCAGCAGCTCGGCAAGGATTACGATGAGAAGGTGCTGCCATCCATCGTCAATGAGGTGCTGAAGAGTGTGGTGGCCAAGTTCAACGCCTCGCAGCTCATCACACAGAGAGCTCAGGTATACAGGAAGGGGTGATTTTGGGAATACTGTTTCTCTTAAAGTGCTATGGTAAAGTTGTAGTTGCTACATTAGACTTTTGCGCTATTGGTATGTACTTTATCACCTTTCATTTTAAATCATGTTTTTTGTTAGATTTGAGTCTGAAGAACTTTTCTGCGTTATACAAACATTTACATTTGTCCTGGCTCCATGCACCTGCAGCTTACTGCATGTACTTTACTGAATTGAGCTCAGTAATGGCCTTCTCAATTGGAACAGGTTTTTATGGTTTTCCAATCTAAATGCGTTTTAGAATGATGGCCCGCAATAAAAGGTTTCTTCTGTCCTTAGGTGTCCCTGATGATTCGGCGGGAGCTCTTTGAACGGGCCAAGGACTTCAACATCATCCTGGACGATGTGGCCATCACCGAGCTGAGCTTCAGCAGGGAGTACACTGCCGCGGTAGAAGCAAAGCAAGTCGGTGAGGAGGCTCACGCTCATACCCTTGCTATTGCATATATAGTACACTACCTTTTTACCACAACTCTATGGGATTTTTCAAATACTAAAAACTACATTCTGGTATTTGAAAAACTGAATTGGGCCCCCACTGTTTTTGTATACAGGATGGGACTGGGGAAATGTAACCACTCATTCATAGACTGCACTCTAGAGTGGTGAAAAAACATACACGGAACAAAGAATAAGTAAAAAATATTAAGCTTTGAAACTGCAAGTTATCTAATGCAATTCTGCCATGGAGCTGAAAGAAAATGTTGCAGTTTCAAGCCAGTTTCCTGCAATTCTATACATTTTTGCCGTTTAGCTTGAGAATGTATTTTTCAGGAAAGCTAATTTCCTACAATTGTAGGAAATGACCAAGAAGTTACTGGTTGGTACGAATTCTCCCCTGCGCTCTATCAGCGCCCAATATACAAAAGCAAGATTTTGACCAACCAGCTAGATTGTTTCTTACCTTTTCAGAAGAGCAACTTTTACGTGTTCTTTATAAATAGCCTAGAACTAATTACTGAAACACTTCCTTGTTTGGATCTGTAGCGTATGCAAAACTTCAGCCTATTTTAATGGTTTTTACTTAAAACAATTCATTACAGGAATCATAAGGATAATGTACTTTACTGTTTAAAACCTCTCTGGGATATGTGGGACCCTTGAGTCCCACCTGGCCAAAAGCCAGGGAAAATGCAGAGCGCCAAATTCAAATAAATTACTTACTTTCATTAAATCACACATGCAAATTAAAGCTACACTTGTTGTGAATCCAGCCAACATGTCCGATTTCAAAAGGGCTTTTCGGTGAAAGCCAACAATGCTATTATCTGAGGATAGCACCTCTGTAAACAAAGAGAAACCATATTTCAAACCTGCAGGCGCGACACAAAACAGCAAAATAAAAATATACTTCATGCCTTACTTTTGACAAGCTTCTTTTGTTGGCACTCCAATATGTCCCATAAACATCACAAATGGTCCTTTTTGTTTAATTCCGTCAAAATATATATCCAAAATGTCAATCTATTTGGCGCGTTTGATCCAGAAAAGCACCTGTTCCAACTTGCTCAACGTGACCACAATATCTCAAAAGTTACCTATAAACTTTGCCAAAACATTTCAAACTACTTTTGTAATACAACTTTAGGTATTTGTTAACGTAAATAATCGATAAAATTGAAGATGGGATGATCTGTGTTCAATACAGGAAGAAAACAAACTGAAGCATGCTTTCTGGTCACGCGCCTCTAACAGTACACTTCAAGTGACCCTCGTTCAAGATGGGCCGTACTTCACTACACAAAGAACCTCAACCAATTTCTAAAGACTGACATCCAGTGGAAGCGATAGGAACTGCAGGAAGGTCACTTAGAAATCTGGATTCCCATTGAAAAGAGTGACCTCCAAAAGAAACTCTGAATGGTTTGTCCTCGGGGTTTCGCCTGCAAAACAAGTTCTGTTATACTCAGACATGATTCAAACCCTTTTAGAAACTTCAGTGTTTTCCATCCAAATCTACTAATAATATGCATATCTTGTCTTCTGGGGATGAGTAGCAGGCAGGCGAATTTGGGCATGCATTTCATCCGGATGTGAAAATACTGCCCCTTGTCACTAAAGTTAACAATGGTTTTAGCCTCTTATAAAATATGATTTTATTTTTTAGTGAGGTGAATGAATTTCCATCCTGCACCAATGCAACCAATAAAAAAAGATCTACTCCCACAGCCATGTGTCAAAGGGTTGCAAAAATACCTTGTAGGCTTTTCACTATAGGCATACACTAACTTTTTTTTGTTTTACTTCAATGAAAAATATTCACAATATTCCATATTCACAAACAGTAGTAGCCTAGACCAATTTATTGGCTTTTTAATTTATTTTATTGACCAAAAGCCAGCAATTGCCGGCTAATGGAAATCCTTTACCCCAGTGCCTTTGTATAGCCCCCCTACATGCTCCGTCCATTGTGCTGACATCGAGCAGTGAAGAAGCATCTTTTTAGCTATTTTTATATGGGGACATAACTAAAATTGACCAGGTACACGTTTCAACTGAGGGGGCTAAGCCCCATTTTGCCCCCTCGTTGAACCGGGTACGAGGTTCTCCATAATTTCTATTTGGTTGAAGTAGTTAAGTTTACACTGAAAGCCTTTTTTTTACATATCTCTCCATCAGAAAATGTATCCCCCCCCAATGTCATTCCACGACGTCCCGACCAACCGTTTGGGAACCACTGCTCTAGATGCATCGGCTGACAGTCAATGATATTCAGTGGTGTAAAGTACTTAAGTTAAAAAAAATACAACTTTTACTCCACTAAATTTCTAAAGAAAGTACTTTTTACTCCATACATGTTCCCTGACACCCAAAAGTACTTGCTACATTTTGAATGCTTAGTGAGACATGAAAATGGTCCAATTCACGCACTTATCAAGAGGTCATCCCTATTGCCTCTGATCTGGTGGACTCACTAAACGCATGCTTTGTTTGTAAATGATGTCTTAGTGTTGGAGTGTGCCCCTGGCTATCTGTAAATTAAACAAAAAAAGAGCATTGTGCCTTCATGTTAGATTAATATAAGAAATTTATTTTTTACTTTTCATACTTAATTGATCAAGAAATTGCTAAAATACGTTCACTTTTACTTGAGTAATTGTCTACGGTGTCTTTACTGTTAAATGACAATTGGGTACTTTTTTTCACCTCTGATATCCACAAGAAAGTTAACCATTTGGCGCAATGCACTGGTTCTTTACTTGTTGTTTTTTTATAAACAATTGAGTAATAAAACCTTGTATTTTTGGTTATGATAAAGACTTGTGTTAAGCTCATGAGGCATTTTATAGATAGACCTATGTTCTTAAAGAATCAAAGTAAATATTAAAAGAAAAAAAATGTATAATGACCATTGAACTGTTTCCCAAACCTTAGACCGTAGCTTTCGACCGGGGCTGCCCAACCCTCTTCTTGGAGATCTACTGTCCTGTGTGTTTTCAGTCCAACCCTAAAATAAAATTTAAATTAACACATTCTACTAATTAGCTGCTCAACAAGACCTTAACTTCTTTGGGACTGGGGGGGCAGCAGTATTGAGTAGCTTGGATGAATAAGGTGCCCAGAGTAAACTGCCTGCTACTCAGGCCCAAAAGCTAGAATATGCATATAATTAATAGATTTGGATAGAAAACACTCTGAAGTTTCTAAAACTGTTTGAATTATGTCTGAGTGTAACAGAACTCATATGGCAGGCAAAACAAAAACCTGAGATACAATCCAGCCAGGAAGTGGGTAATCTGAGGTTTGTAGTTTTTTTACTATATGCCTATCAAATAGTGTCTATGGGGTCATATTGCACTTCCTTAGGCTTCCACTAGATGTAAACAGTCTTTAGAACCTTGTTTCAGGCTTCTACTGTGAAGGAGGAGAGAATGAGAGCTGTTTCAACCAGCTGATCACGAGCGCCCCTGTGAGTTAGCTGCGTTCCATTGCATTTCTAAAGACAAAGGAATTCTCCGGTTGTAAAATTATTGAAGATTTATGATGAAGACATCTTAAAGATTGATTCTAAACATAGTTTGACATGTTTCTACAAACTTTAATAGAAGTTTTTTGACATTTCGTCTGAGCAAGTGATCGCGCATTATGCATTTGGATTACTGGGCTAAACGTGCAAACAAGGGGGTATTTTGACATAAATGATGGACTTTATCAAACAAAACAAATATTTATTGTGGAACTGGGATTCCTGGGAGTGCATTCTGATCAAGATCATCAAAGGTAAGTGAATATTTATTACGCTATTTCTGACACCTTTGGAAAATGGCTGGATGTTTTTCCGTGACTAGCGCTGACCTAACATAATCGCAAGGTGTGCTTTTGCTGTAAAGTGTTTTTGAAATCTGACAGAGGTTGCATAAAGGAGAAGTTTATATTACCATGCATAACACTTCTATCTTTTATCAATGGTTATTATGAGTATTTCTGTAATTTGATGTGGCTCTCTGCACTTTCACCGGATGTTTGTTTGAGACGATGCATTTCTGATCAAAACACACCAATTCAAATGAGGTTTTTGGACATAAAGATTAACTTTATCAAACAAAACACACATTTATTGTGTAACATGAAGTCCTGTGAATGCCATCCGATGAAGATCATCAAAGGTTGGTGATTAATTTTATCGCTATTTCTGATTTTTGTGAGCCCTCTCCTTGGCTGAAAAATGGCTGTATGTTTTTTTTTGACTAGGTGCTGAATTAACAATCGTTTGGTGTGCTTTCGCTGTAAAGCCTATTTGACATTAAACACTGGCTGGATTTACAAGAAGTTTATCTTAAACAAGTATTTTACACCATGTTTGAGGAATTTTAATTATGGGATTTCTGTTTTGAATTTGGCGCCATGCAATTTACATTTACATTTAAGTCATTTGGCAGACGCTCTTATCCAGAGCGACTTACAAATTGGTGAATTCAGCTTATGACATCCAGTGGAACAGCCACTTTACAATAGTGCATCTAAATCATTTAAGGGGGGGGTGAGAAGGATTACTTTATCCTATCCTAGGTATTCCTTAAAGAGGTGGGGTTTCAGGTGTCTCCGCTGTCCTGGCGTCGTGAGGGTGTTTGTTCCACCATTGGGGGGCCAGAGCAGCGAACAGTTTTGACTGGGCTGAGCGGGAACTGTACTTCCTCAGTGGTAGGGAGGCGAGCAGGCCAGAGGTGGATGAACGCAGTGTCCTTGTTTGGGTGTAGGGCCTGATCAGAGCCTGGAGGTACTGCGGTGCCGTTCCCCTCACAGCTCCGTAGGCAAGCACCATGGTCTTGTAGCGGATGCGAGCTTCAACTGGAAGCCAGTGGAGAGAGCGGAGGAGCGGGGTGACGTGAGAGAACTTGGGAAGGTTGAACACCAGACGGGCTGCGGCGTTCTGGATGAGTTGTAGGGGTTTAATGGCACAGGCAGGGAGCCCAGCCAACAGCGAGTTGCAGTAATCCAGACGGGAGATGACAAGTGCCTGGATTAGGACCTGCGCCGCTTCCTGTGAGGCAGGGTCGTACTCTGCGGATGTTGTAGAGCATGAACCTACAGGAACGGGCCACCGCCTTGATGTTAGTTGAGAACGACAGGGTGTTGTCCAGGATCACGCCAAGGTTCTTAGCGCTCTGGGAGGAGGACACAGTGGAGTTGTCAACCGTGATGGCGAGATCATGGAACGGGCAGTCCTTCCCCGGGAGGAAGAGCAGCTCCGACTTGCCGAGGTTCAGCTTGAGGTGGTGATCCGTCATCCACACTGATATGTCTGCCAGACATGCAGAGATGCGATTCGCCACCTGGTCATCAGAAGGGGGAAAGGAGAAGATTAATTGTGTGTCCTCTGCATAGCAATGATAGGAGAGACCATGTGAGGTTATGACAGAGCCAAGTGACTTGGTGTATAGCGAGAATAGGAGAGGGCCTAGAACAGAGCCCTGGGGGACCCCAGTGGTGAGAGCGCGTGGCGAGGAGACAGATTCTCGCCACGCCACCTGGTAGGAGCGACCTGTCAGGTAGGACGCAATCCAAGCGTGGGCCGCGCCGGAGATGCCCAACTCGGAGAGGGTGGAGAGGAGGATCTGATGGTTCACAGTGTCGAAGGCAGCCGATAGGTCTAGAAGGATGAGAGCAGAGGAGAGAGAGTTAGCTTTAGCAGTGCGGAGCGCCTCCGTGATACAGAGAAGAGCAGTCTCAGTTGAATGACTAGTCTTGAAACCTGACTGATTTGGATCAAGAAGGTCATTCTGAGAGAGATAGCGGGAGAGCTGGCCAAGGACGGCACGTTCAAGAGTTTTGGAGAGAAAAGAAAGAAGGGATACTGGTCTGTAGTTGTTGACATCGGAGGGATCGAGTGTAGGTTTTTTCAGAAGGGGTGCAACTCTCGCTCTCTTGAAGACGGAAGGGACGTAGCCAGCGGTCAGGGATGAGTTGATGAGCGAGGTGAGGTAAGGGAGAAGGTCTCCGGAAATGGTCTGGAGAAGAGAGGAGGGGATAGGGTCAAGCGGGCAGGTTGTTGGGCGGCCGGCCGTCACAAGAAGCGAGATTTCATCTGGAGAGAGAGGGGAGAAAGAGGTCAGAGCACAGGGTAGGGCAGTGTGAGCAGAACCAGCGGTGTCGTTTGACTTAGCAAACGAGGATCGGATGTCGTCGACGTTCTTTTCAAAATGGTTGACGAAGTCATCTGCAGAGAGGGAGGGGGGGGGGGAGGATTCAGGAGGGAGGAGAAGGTGGCAAAGAGCTTCCTAGGGTTAGAGGCAGATGCTTGGAATTTAGAGTGGTAGAAAGTGGCTTTAGCAGCAGAGACAGAGGAGGAAAATGTAGAGAGGAGGGAGTGAAAGGATGCCAGGTCCGCAGGGAGGCGAGTTTTCCTCCATTTCCGCTCGGCTGCCCGGAGCCCTGTTCACTGGCTGTTGGTGGCGCTACTGTCCCACATATCCCAGAGGTTAAGTGTTTTTATATACTTTTTATTTTGAATCCTGCGACTGTTGGGCTAAATTACTGTGAGCGCTGCTATCTGTCCCGGGATCCTGCCAGATTCCATATAGGGGGAGAGACTGGAAAGCCCAGCTAGCCTAGCTGGCTCGGCGGTCTCAAATGGAGGTTGCTATTGAACGTTTCCAGTGTTGCAGGAGCTGCGTTTACTTGGCTTTTTTCTGGGACAATATGGACCGCGCTGACTTTCAGTGTGGCAAGTGCTTGCTTGCGGAGGACTACAGGAGTGAAGTTGCTATTCTTAGCCAGCAAGTAGCAAGCTTGCATAAGCTACTGGGGTCCCCACTCCCATCTTCCACCCCAGTAGCCGGACACCACTCTGGTGGAAGTTACGCCTCCGTGTCCACAGCCGACTGGCCAGTGCTAGGCAGGGTTCTATCTCAGGAAGCTGATCTCGACCCAACCAGCCATGGAGGTATGTCACTCGCTGTGGAAGTCAAAGAAGGCGTCCTCTGTCAAGGGTCTCCATGAACTGACACCGGCCAGAAACTGCTTTGTTGCCCTGGGTCCAGAGGTTCCGGTGCCGCCTTCCTTGGTGGCTTCCCAATCAAGATCGGAACCGCAGCTACCTGCGTCTTGGTCCTCGGTTCTTTCTCAGGTGGCTTCTACCTCGGGTTCAGATCCTTGGAGCTCCCAGCCTCACCAGACCGTGAGGCTGCCTGCAAGACCGGCCCATTCAACATCACCAGCTGTCATCATAGGCAGCTCTATGGTGAGAAACCTCTTGGTCCCCAAGGCAAAAACCCTGTGCTACCGAGGAGCACGAGTACAGGACATAACAAGGCTGCTTCCGACTGTTCTACCGCAGATGCTGGGAGCTCACACTGCCGTAGTCCATGTGGGGTCAAACAACATCAGGAGGGCTAGCTCGGAACATTTGAAAATGTATTTTTAAAGAACTGATTTTAGCATTAAGACGCCAATAAACGGCCAAACATTTCAGGTCCAGTACCATCGTTGGGCCGCGGGTGTGAAAGATTCAGCAGACTACTGGCATTACACATCTGGCTAAAAGACTGCTGTAGCTCTGTTAGGGTCACTTTTATTGATAACTTTGACACCTGGAAACGGAAGATACTCTACAGGGATGACGGAGTCCATCCAAATCATCTTGTCTCCTGGACTCTGTCAACACATTTCAAGGCTGCATTGAAACAATGACTGGTAAACGATCCAAGACCAGCTCAGTTAATCACTACCATTGTGACAATGAGTCGTAAATGCTGCATCAAATGTACATGATCTTAGGGGCATTGGCAAACGCAATGTAATATAATTTATGTATCCCCAAATTGCACCGACTACAGCTATTGTAATCCTGAGCCTATATACCAAAGTTACACTGTGTGCAATAGTAGGAAGACTACTTTATCCCTACCTCCTGAACTTTCCAAAAAGCATTAAACAGTCAAGCAGCCCAGAAAAGTTCTAAAAATAGCCCATATTAACATATGTACAGTTGATGTTGGAACCTTAGCCAAAAGCGTTTTAAATGTGGTTTTTCACAATTCCTGACATTTAATCCTAGTCAAAATCCCTGTCTTAGGTCAGTTAGGTTCAACACCTTATTTTAAGAATGTGAAATGAATGCATTTCCTTTAAATTGTTTAACTTGGGTCAGCCTTTCCACAAGCTTCCCACAATAAGTTGGGTGAATTCCGGCCCATTCCTCCTGACAGAGCTGGTGTAACAGTCGGGTTTGTAGGCTTCCTTGCTCGCACGATTTTTCAGTTCTGCCCACAAATTTTCTATAGGAATGAGGTCAGGGCTTTGTGATGGCAACTCCAATACCTTGACTTTTGTCTTTAAACCATTTTGCCACAACTTTGGAAGTATGCTTGGGGTCATTGTCCATTTTGAAGACCCATTTGCGAACAAGCTCTAACTTCCTGACTGATGTCTTGATGTTGCTCCAATATATCCACATAATTTCCCTCCCTCATGATGCCGTCTATTTTGTGAAGCGCACCACTCCCTCCTGCAGCAAAGCACCCCCACAACATGACGCTGCCACCCCCCTGCTTCTCGGTTGGGATGGTTTTCTTCAGCTTGCAAGCCACCCCCTTTTTCCTCCAAACATGACAATGGTCATTATGGCCAAACAGTTCTATTTTTGTTTCATCAGACCAGAGGACATTTCTACGAGAAATACTAACTTTGTCCCCATGTGTAGTTGCAAACCCGTAGTCTGGCTTTTTATGGCAGTTTTGGAGCAGTGGCGACTTCCTTGGTGAGCGGCCTTTCAGGTTATGTCAATATAGGACTTGTTTTACTGTGGATATAGATAATTTTGTACCCGTGAAAATGCTGGAGGAAACAAGGTTCTTTGCTGTTCTGGGATTGATATGCACTTTTTGCATCAAAGTACGTTCATCTCAAGGAGACGATATGACAGCTGCGTGGTCCCATGGTGATTATACTTGCGTACTATTGTTTGTACAGATGAACGTGTTACCTTCAGGCATTTGGAAATTGCTCCCAAGGATTAACAGACTTGTGGAGGTCTACAATTACTTTTCTGCGGTCTTGGCTGATTTCATCTTCCCATGATGTCAAGCAAAGAAGCACTGCGTTTGAAGGTAGGCCTTGAAATACACTGCTCAAAAAAATAAAGGGAACACTGAAACGACACAATGTAACTCCAAGTCAATCTCACTGTGAAATCAAACTGTCCACTAAGGAAGCAACACTGATTGACAATACATTTCACATGCTGTTGTGCAAATGGAATAGACAACAGGTAAAAAATTATAGGCAATTAGCAAGATAACCCCAATAAAGGAGTGCTTCTACAGGTGGTGACCACAGACCACTTCTCAGTTCCTATGCTTCCTGGCTGTTTTGGTCACTTTTGAATGCTGGCGGTGCTTCCACTCTAGTGGTAGCATGAGACGGAGTCTACAACCCACACAAGTGGCTCAGGTAGTGATGTGCCATCCTGGATGAGCTGCAATGTTTGCTGTGTCTGTCAGCGTATTGTCCAGAGCATGGAGGCGCCACCAGGAGACAGGCCAGTACATCAGGAGTCGTGTAGGAGGGCAACAACCCAGCAGCAGGACCGCTACCTCCGCCTATGTGCAAGGAGGAGCACTGCTAGAGCCCTACAAAATGACCTCCAGCAGGCCACAAATGTGCATGTCTGCTCAAACGGTCAGAAATAGACTCCATGAGGGTGGTATGAGGGCCCGACGTCCACAGGTGGGGGTTGTGCTTACAGCCCAACACCGTGCAGGACGTTTGGCATTTGCCAGAGAACACCAAGATTGACAAATTAGCCACTGGCGCCCTGTGCTCTTCACAGATGAAAGCAGGTTCACACTCAGCACATGTGACAGTCTGGAGACACTGTGGAGAACGTTCTGCTGCCTGTAACATCCTCCAGCATGACCGGTTTTGGCAGTGGGTCAGTCATTGTGTCGGGTGGCATTTCTTTGGGGTGCTGCACAGCCCTCCATGTGCTCGCCAGAGGTAGCCTGGCTGCCATTAGGTACCTAGATGAGATCCTCAGACCCCTTGTGAGACCATATGCTGGTGCGGTTGGCCCTGGGTTCCTCCTAATGCAAGACAATGCTAGACCTCATGTGGCTGGAGTGTGTCAGCATTTCCTGCAAGAGGAAGGCATTGAAGCTATGGACTGGCCCGCCCGTTCCCCAGACCTGAATCCAATTGAGCACATCTGGGACATCATGTCTCGCTCCATCCACCAACGCCACGTTGCACCACAGGCTGTCCAGGAGTTGGCGGATGCTTTAGTCCAGGTCTGGGAGGAGATCCCTCAGGAGACCATCCGCCACCTCATCAGAAGCATGCCCAGGCGTTGTAGGGAGGTCATACAGGCACGTGGAGGCCACACACACTACTGAGCCTCATTTTGACTTGTTTTAAGGACATTACATCAAAGTTGGATCAGCCTGTAGTGGTTTTCCACTAACTTTGAGTGTGACTCCAAATCCAGACCTCCATGTGTTGATACATTTAATTTCCATTGATCATTTTTGTGAGTTGAATGTGTTGACAACAAAATATGTAACGAAGTGTTTAATATTTCATTCAGATCTAGGATGTTATTTTAGTGTTCCCTTTATTTTTTGGAGCAGTGTACATCCACAGGTACACCTACAATTGACTCAAATGTTGTCAATTATCCCATCGGAAGCTTCTGAAGCCATGACATTGTTTTCTGCAAGTTACCAAGCTGTTAAAGGCACAGTCAACTTAGTGTATGTAAACTGCTGACCCACTGGAATTGTGATTTAAGTTAAATAATCTGTCTGTAAACAAGTGTTGGAAAAATTTGTCTTAACTGACTTGCCAAAACTATTTTGTAGTGTTTGGAAAATGAGTTTTAATGTTTCCAACCTAAGTGTATGTAAACATCCGACTTCAACTGTAGCCTTAGGAACAAGGTCCATGAAGTAAATAACTTCTT
Source organism: Oncorhynchus masou masou (assembly GCF_036934945.1). Lineage (NCBI taxonomy): Eukaryota > Metazoa > Chordata > Actinopteri > Salmoniformes > Salmonidae > Oncorhynchus > Oncorhynchus masou. The sequence continues at coordinate 48,747,673 of NC_088214.1, forward strand.
TCTGACACTCACTTAGATAATACCTTTGATACAGTGGTAGCAGTACATTGTTATAACGTCTACCGAAAGGACAAATGCCAACGGAGACAGAGTTGCGGTCTATATTCAGAAACACATTCCTGTAAAGCTTGGAGACTATCTCATGTTAAATACTGCTGATGTAATATGGCTACAGGTTCATCTGCCTCACCTAAAGCCCATTATTGTGGGAAGCTGCTGTAGACCAAGTGCTAACAGTCAGTATCTGGATAATATGTGTGAAATGCTTGATAATGTATGTCAACAAGTATATTTTCTGGGTGGTTTTTAAATCTTGACTGGCTATCATCAAGCTGCCCACTCAGGGAAAAAAAACTTCAAACTGTAACCAGTCCCTGCAACCTGGATCAGGTTGTCAGTCAACCTACCAGGGTAATTACAAACATCACAGGAATTAAATCTTCAACATGTATTGATCACATCTTTACTTATGCTGCAGATATTTGCTTTAAATCGGTATCCAAATCCATAGGATGTAGTAGTCATATCTAGGAAAGTTCCAAGCGCTGGGCCTAATAAAGTGTATAGGAGGTCATTCAATAGTTTTTGGAGTGATTCATATGTTGATGTAAAGAATATTTGCTGGTGTGTAATGGGGAACAACCAGACACTGCACTCGACGCATTTATGAAACCACTACTTATTCCAGTTGCTAATAAGCACGCACCCATTAAGAAAATGACTGTGAAAACGGTTAAATATCCTTGGATTGATGAGGAATTGAGAAGGATGAGGCAAGAGGTTGGCAATTAACTCTGGCAGCCCAACTGATTGGCAAACATACTGCAAATTAAGAAATCATGTGACGAGACTAGAAATCATGTGACTAAAAATAAACTACACAATGAAATAAAGAATGTTAGTAAAAAGCTTTGGGGCACCTTAATTTTTTTGGGGGAAAAGCGAACTCTGCTCCTTTCATTGAATCAGATGGCTCATTCGTCACAAAGCCCACTGATATTGCAAACTACTTTAATGACTTTCATTGGCAAAATAAGCAAACATAGGAATGACATGCTAGCAACAAACGCTGATGCTAAACATCCAAGTATATCAGACCAATTTATGAAAGACAAGAATTGTACTTTTGAATTCCGTAAAGTTAGTGTGGAAGAGGTGAGAATTGTCGATCAACAATGACAAGCCACATGGGTCTGACAATCTGGATGGAAAATTAGAGGATCATTGCACAAGATATTGCCTCTTCAATTTAAGCCTACTAGAGTGTGTGCCCTCAGACCTAGATGGAAGCTAAAGTCATTCCTCTACCCAAGAACAGTAAAGCCCCCTTTACCGGCTCAAATTGCTGACCAATCTGCCCGTTACCAACCCTTAGTAAAGTTAGCTTTGTATTCGAGGGGAAGGGAAAAATATATTTCACAGTAAAGAAATTGACAACAGAATTTCAGCATGCTTATAGGGAAGGACACTCAACAAGCACAGCACTTACACAAATGACTGGCTGAGAGAAATTGATTAATGATTTGTGGGGGCTGTCTTGTTAGACTTCAGTGCAGCTTTTGACATTTTATTGACCGTAGTCTGCTGCTGGAAAAACGTATGTGTTATGGCTTTACACCCCTGCTATAATGTGGATAAAGAGTTACTTGTCTAACAGAACAGAGGGTGTTCTTTAATGGAGGCCTCAAATATAATCCAGTTATAATCAGGAATTCCCCAGGGTAGCTGTTTAGGCCCCTTGCTTTAAAAAAACAAACATTTTATTAGCAACATGCCACTGAGTAAAGCCAGTGTGTATATATGCGGATGACTCAACACTATACATGTCAGCTACTACAGCAACTGAAATGACAGCAGCACTCAGAGCTGCAGTTAGTTGGGTGGCAAGGAAAGTTCGCCCTAAATATTTCTAAAACTAAAGCATTGTATTTGGAACAAAACACTCACTAAACCTCAACTAAATCTTGTAATAAATGTGGTAATTGAGCAAGTTAAGATGCCTAAACTGCTTGGAGTAACACTAGATTGAAAACTGTCATTGTCAAAACATATTGATGCAGTAGTAGCTAAGATGGGGAGAAGTCTGTCTATAATAAAGCAATGCTCTGCCTTAACAACACTATCAACAAGGCAGGCCTTAGTTTTGTCGCACCTGGACTACTGTTCAGTCATGTGGGCAGGTGCCACAAAGGACTTAGGAAAATTGCAAATGGCACAGGGCAGCACGGCTGGCCCTTGGATGTACACAGAGAGCTAATATTAATAATATGCATGTCAATCTCTCCTGGCTGAAAGTGGAGGAGAGATTTGACTTCTTCACTGCTTTGATTTATGAGGGGTAATGACATGTTGAATGCACCGAGCTGTCTGTCTAAACTACTGGCACACAGCTCGGACATCCATGCATACCTCAAGACATGCCACGAGGTCTCTTCACAGCACCCAAGTCCAGAACAGACTGGGAGGCACACAGCACTACATAGAGCCATGACTATATGGAACTCTGTTCCACATCAAGTAACTGACAGGAGCAATAAACTTAGATTTAAAGAACACTTTATGGAACAGCATGGACTGTGAAGCAACACCCATATTGGCGCATACATACGCACTATACATGAATTTAGTACTGTAGATATGTGGTGGAGTAGGGGCCTGAGGCACAGAGTGTGTTGTGAAATCTGTGACTGTAATGTTTTTTTTAATTGTATAAACTGCCTTAATTTTGCTGGACCCCAGCTTCGGCAGCAGCTAATCGGGATCCCTAATAAATATGCTAAATTAGGGTTGGACAAACTACAGGACAGAGCTCCAAGAGGGTTGTGCAGCCCTGCTTTATGCTATGCTTCATTGAGCTTATCTGATGTAGTAAAGAAAGTCATGCAATCAATTCTCTTGTCATGGTAATGTGACCGCTCTGTATTTTCAGCCCAACAGGAGGCACAGAGGGCCTTCTTCTATGTGGAGAAAGCCTTGCAGGACCAGAGGCAGAAGATCATCCAGGCTGAAGGAGAGGCAGAGGCTGCTAAAATGGTGAACTCTGAAGAGGAGACTCCTCTGAACACACACAGCTAAAGCCGGTCCCAAATCTCCTCCTAACCCTTCAATGTTATATGAAGGGTCTGGTTAGGTTTAGTGGAAGAACCTCTACATTATTGCTTCCACCTTTTACAGATCTGCAAATATTGAAGGATTTAGGCCAAATGGAGGTTTTAGGGAGTGATTTGGACCAGCTGTTACACATTCCCTTCCCTTGCACTCATGTTGGTCGACTATACAGCTGAGTACACACACTGCTGTATCCATAGACATGGATGTATTTTATCTATTTCTATGGCAGCACATCATACTCTTGTGGTTTTTAGGTTAAACACTAGTGTGCTTTTGCTCTTAATTTTAATCTCACAGATGTGTCCAGTCTCCAGTGGTGTATAGATAAGATTTGTTACGAAATTCTGGTCGTTTTCCAGAAATCCCATTTGAAAGATTCCCGGAATCAGAATGGGAAAAGCAGGATTTCTGGAAAACCAGGGAATTCTGGAAAAGTTGCCAGAATTTTGCAACCCTAGATAAGATGGTAATGCTGGATAAAAAGGCATTGCAGGTATGAGACTGTTCATTGATTTTGTTGTCTTTTTAAAAATCAATACAGGCAGGGAGTAATGCATCTCCATATTTTGTAAAAGCAATGCTTCATTTGACTTCTCCAAATGGATGTTCAGTTGTAGTTCCATCTCAAACAGCTCCTGTCTACCTTGGGAACTCTACATTATTGTCGCTTTAAGCTCTCTGACCGCTCTGAAGTGTTTGACGAGATTTATTTTTATTTTTTTTACCTTTATTTTACTAGGCAAGTCAGTTAAGAACATATTCTTATTTACAATGACGGCCTAGGAACAGTGGGTTAACTGCCTGTTCAGGGGCAGAACGACAGATTTGTACCTTGTCAGCTCCTTTCGGTTACTAGTCCAACTCTAACCACTAGGCTACCCTGCCATATCAAGTTGATACGACATTTTGCTCACTGACGCTTATTTACGTTTTTAGACGTTTTCAAATACAGCTGATGTCTGTCAGGCTTTATTTTTTTGTCATAAAATGGAATACACTAAAGGTACCTTCCGTTCACCTTTTAATTATTTTTTTAAAAACATGAACCATTTTGGGTCTATACATCATTGACTAAAGAGAACATGTGAACTGGGTTTATCCTAATTTCATTCACCATTTGAAATACCTTTCTGGTGCTTTTAGGACGTGCGTGCCACATTTAACTGACCCAACTTAATGAGTTGACTAGTGTGATTTGGGATCATGGCTGGATCATAGGTAAAGCCAGAGTCAGACCAGTAAAACCTGCTGGATGTGGACCTGGCTATGCCCTCCAGGGTATATTGAGGTGCCAAGATGGCATACATTAACCCATTTGCATTTTCTTATTTGTGTAACTATAGTTGGGTGAGGCGGTGACAAAGAACCCTGGCTACCTGAAACTCCGGAAGATCCGAGCAGCTCAGAACATTGCCAAGACGGTACGGAAATCTAGCTTTTTGTTAATCGTTCGTAGGCCCTGTTTTTAAATACTTTAAGATTGCATTCTTCGTTCCTCCCTTACCTAATCTGACATGGTGGGATTGGTGAAAGCTATGTGATGAAACCAGTGTTACATCTATCAATTTGTGTGAGATCAGTGAACAAGGTAGGAAGGAAGGGTGGTCAAAAGGGTCATTGTGATTTTTCCTTAGCCCACTAGATGGTGCAAAATGACCACTTTCTAAAGCAGGGTGCATCTGGATTTTTATAGTCCTGTAGGCTACATTTGAGTTTAATGAGAAACCATTAGGTCTAGTTTTAAGCCAGTACATGTCCAGGCCAATCTGAAGTTTGCTAGAGAGCATTTGGATGATCCAGAAGAAGATTGGGAGAATGTAATTGGGTCAGATGCAACCAAAATAGAACTTTTTGGTAAAAACTCAACTCGTCGTGTTTGGAGGACAGAGTGCTGAGTTGCAGCCAAAGAACACCATACCTACTGTGAAGCATGGGGGTGGAAACATCATGCTTTGGGGCTGTTTTTCTGCAAAGGGACCAGGACGACTGATCCGTGTAAAGGAAAGAATGAATGGGGCCATGTATCGTGAGATTTTGAGTGAAAACCTCCTTCCATCAGCAAGGGCATTGAAGATGAAACGTGGCTGGGTCTTTCAGCATGACAATGATCCCAAACACACCGCCTGGGCAACGAAGGAGTGGCTTCGTAAGAAGCATTTCAAGGTCCTGGAGTGGCCTAGCCAATCTTTGGAGGGAGTTGAAAGTCCGTGTTGCCCAGCAACAACCCCAAAACATCACTGCTCTAGAGAAGATCTGCATGGAGGAATGGACCAAAATACCAGCAACAGTGTGTGTGTGTGTGTGTGTGAACCTTGTGAAGACTTACAGAACTTTTGACCTCTGTCATTGCCAACAAAGGGTATATAACAAAGTATTGAGAAACTTTTTTGTTATTGACCAAATACTTATTTTCCACCATAATTTGCAAATAAATTCATAAAAAATCCTACAATGTGATTTTCTGATTTTTTTTTTTCTCATTTAGTCTGTCATAGTTGAAGTGTACCTATGATGAAAATTACAGGCCTCATCTTTTTAAATGGGAGAACTTGCACAATTGGTGGCTGACTAAATACTTTTTTGCCCCACTGTATGCACCAAATAACAGTTCTGATATAACCAATGAGTCCTTTTAAATTGCATTCTTCCCGCAAATTATCCCCTCTGTGTGCAACAAATTGTTTTTTTACGATACAATCGTAGATCCACACTGTTTATACAGGACGTTGGGACAATGTCATTCCAGACATTGGCCAATCCTACTGACTGTGTCTTATCTCCAGGTGGCGACATCGCAGAACAAGGTGTACCTGAGTGCAGATAACCTAGTGTTGAACCTCCAGGACAACACAAGCAACAGCTTCAGCAAGTAGGTTCCCTTCTGTTCCCCTAATACTGTTCCTATTTACCTGGGTCGTGTTCATTAGGCACCAAATGGAATACAACCGGGTGGAATTACTTAGACTTGTCCAATAAGAAACGCTCCTTGTTTTTCGTGTTGTAAAACATTTTCCATTGTGTGCCTTTATTTATTTATTTTATTTGTATAATAGCACTTTGGTTTAGTTTTAATCTCAAAGTGCATTAAATTATATTTCATATTAAAAATGAAATGAAAATATAACAAAACAAGAAATATGACAATATAAGACTGATGTACACAGTTAACAAAAGGGGAAAGGTGGGCCAGGGGTGGAAATAAGCCTTAAAGTCAAATGTGATTTCCCTGTTTTTATATTTTGCACACTGAGGTTGGAATAATTCTGGTTGGAATAAGTTATGATGATGCTCTGTTAGTATAAGAGCTTTTTGAAAAGACACTGAAATGTCAGCCTGTTTTGGTGGGATGGTGTTTTGACCTGCCTGGTGACATAACCAGGTGGTAAAGTAGTTAATAAACCAATAAGAAAGACAGTCAAGTCTCTCTGCTAATAACAGCTAGTTTTCGGTTTTCTCTTTCCCTACTCAGACCACTCCCAGACAGTCCTCGCAAAATTCTTGCTTGAGAAATGTCTCTTTGCTAAGAAGCAATTCTTTTTTAAATTTAAATAATTTAAATTGAAAGCAATCATTGGCAAGGTACTTAATTGTTACCCATAAATGATTTGATTTTTGAGATGGAAACGGCTGCATTGGACCTACTTTAAATGCCCCAACAGTTTGAGCAGGTTGGGAGAAATAGGCTGGACGAGCCCTGAGATTATCAGCAAGGCTGTTCAAGAGACGCTTCCAGAGATTGAGCGAGAATTGAAGACCCCTGAGACAGCCAGTGTTCCTGCGATGCTTCCAGGGATTGAGGAACAGCACTTCTCGAAGAGCCCTGATATTGTCAGCATGGCTGTTCCAAAGATTGAGGAGGAACATGAATTGAAGTTCCATGAGATGGTCGTTGTTCCAGAGAGTGAGGCGGGAGAATACCTGGTCCCCCATATTGCGGCGGCGGGTCCTGGGGACGTGGCTCAAAATGGCGAGGCTTGAACGTAGGGTGCGTGGATGGGGAGGGGCTAAGACAATTTCTTACCCAATGGTGAAGAGCGAGTACTGGTAAAATGCATGGGAAATAATAATTAGTTGATCAACTATAATATATACAAAGAATATCATCAAACTGTCTGCTTGTGAACGGCCTTGTCTTAAAATGTAGGTTTCCTCTTTTTATTGATATGCTTTTCCATTTTTTTCAGTTTATCGTTGCCGAGGTAAAGGGAAGCGTCCCTGAAGAGTATGCATTCCGTATCTTCAATTTGAGCCATCTCTACACACTATACCTCTTCGCCACACAGTGGTTTTCAACACGGGTCCTGGAAGACCCCTATGCGTACAGGTTTTTCTGTCATTCACTTGAATTATGTTCAATTTATCTTTGAAATGGCTTTCCACATATGTTATCATGTTACAGTTGCCTGGCTTTACCTCGTATTTAAATGTAATGATGTACGGATGAATAGAAACCGGATTGTGCCGGGGTACTCAGACCAGCACAAAGGAGCACTTATTTGTTTTTACAAAGTGTATCTCCTTGTCACAGTGCCTAGCTCTTGGCCTGTATTCACAGAGCCTCAGAGTTGGTGTGCTGATATACAGTAGCATTAGTTTTAGATTATATTTTTAGATTATATAGAAAGAGAGCGCTGATCTAAGATCAGGTCCTCTTCTCCAATATGCTTTTTGGATGTGGGCCCTGGTTTGAGTTAACAACTCCATAGTGGCACGAAATCAACTAACTACACAGCAGGTGCAACCCAGTGGTTTCTTACACTCCAAGTGTCATCACCACCCTGCCTTTATATTATTTAGTTAAATTTAGATGTGACAACATCATGCATCGGAGAACCATCCAGAGTCCTACTCTGACATTGCTAGGAGACGGGCTCCTCCGTACTTTTACCATATTTGTGTTCTGTAACACTCAACATAAGCAGTTTTTGTCCTGGATATACCTGTTGAAAGTGTCATGCCGGATCTTCACGAAGTGTCGTGAATGAATACCAATGAATCTTAATGTCCTGTGTCACGAAACAATGTTACACCAGTGTAATACATCTACTTGTAATGCAAATATTTATTTTCTTTGGTTCATGTTCCACCCCCCTTCTCATTTACATGTTTTTTCTTCACTGCATTTCAAACTATTTGTTCATCTTTGCTCGGGGGAAAAGGTCTTCATTACTGTGGTTCGTAATCCTAACTAGAGGCCGAAGCACTCACATTGGGTTTGAATAAATACATGTTTTTGGATCACAACAGCGTCTACGTGATCTCTAACGTCAGACTTGATACAAAACTGTTTAATCCCATATGCACAGTAATATCACACTGTGCTGTCATGATACCATGCAACATTTACAGCAGTGTGTTCCATAACCCTTATACTGGCTGCTTTAACACAGTAATATCACACTGTCCTGTCATGATACCATGCAACATTTACAGCAGTGTGTTCCATAACCCTTATACTGGCTGCTTTAACACAGTAATATCACACTGTCCTGTGCTGTCATGATACCATGCAACATTTACAGCAGTGTGTTCCATAACCCTTATACTGGCTGCTTTAACACAGTAATATCACACTGTCCTGTGCTGTCATGATACCATGCAACATTTACAGCAGTGTGTTCCATGACCCTTATACTGGCTGCTTTAACACAGTAATATCACACTGTGCTGTCATGATACCATGCAACATTTACAGCAGTGTGTTCCATAACCCTTATACTGGCTGCTTTAACACAGTAATATCACACTGTCCTGTGCTGTCATGATACCATGCAACATTTACAGCAGTGTGTTCCATAACCCTTATACTGGCTGCTTTAACACAGTAATATCACACTGTGCTGTCATGATACCATGCAACATTTACAGCAGTGTGTTCCATAACCCTTATACTGGCTGCTTTAACACAGTAATATCACACTGTCCTGTGCTGTCATGATACCATGCAACATTTACAGCAGTGTGTTCCATGACCCTTATACTGGCTGCTTTAACACAGTAATATCACACTGTGCTGTCATGATACCATGCAACATTTACAGCAGTGTGTTCCATGACCCTTATACTGGCTGCTTTAACACAGTAATATCACACTGTGCTGTCATGATACCATGCAACATTTACAGCAGTGTGTTCCATAACCCTTATACTGGCTGCTTTAACACAGTAATATCACACTGTCCTGTGCTGTCATGATACCATGCAACATTTACAGCAGTGTGTTCCATAACCCTTATACTGGCTGCTTTAACACAGTAATATCACACTGTCCTGTGCTGTCATGATACCATGCAACATTTACAGCAGTGTGTTCCATAACCCTTATACTGGCTGCTTTAACACAGTAATATCACACTGTCCTGTGCTGTCATGATACCATGCAACATTTACAGCAGTGTGTTCCATAACCCTTATACTGGCTGCTTTAACACAGTAATATCACACTGTCCTGTCATGATACCATGCAACATTTACAGCAGTGTGTTCCATAACCCTTATACTGGCTGCTTTAACACAGTAATATCACACTGTCCTGTCATGATACCATGCAACATTTACAGCAGTGTGTTCCATGACCCTTATACTGGCTGCTTTAACACAGTAATATCACACTGTCCTGTGCTGTCATGATACCATGCAACATTTACAGCAGTGTGTTCCATAACCCTTATACTGGCTGCTTTAACACAGTAATATCACACTGTGCTGTCATGATACCATGCAACATTTACAGCAGTGTGTTCCATAACCCTTATACTGGCTGCTTTAACACAGTAATATCACACTGTCCTGTGCTGTCATGATACCATGCAACATTTACAGCAGTGTGTTCCATAACCCTTATACTGGCTGCTTTAACACAGTAATATCACACTGTCCTGTCATGATACCATGCAACATTTACAGCAGTGTGTTCCATAACCCTTATACTGGCTGCTTTAACACATTTCAGTGTAGCAGATGCTAGGCTTGGGCGATATATCAGGTATTTTGAAATACTGATGGTGTAAATTTCAATATCGTTTAAGCTGTTAGAGGAGTTGATCCTGGTTCGATAACACTGTCTTCCTTGAGCTCGTTAGTAGTAGAATGTTAATATCTGAAGATGGCAGAAAGGCTTGTCTCTCTTTGGCAATGACATGAAGTGGAATGTTAGCTAAAAAGACTGGTACCCAGACAAGACATTCAATCCACTCCTGGATCAAGATCCCTGTTGCCTAAAATTGTGTGCACTTCCAGTAATACCGTTTACCCCAGTATTGTACAGAAATGCTACGACTGTATTAAATTCTGGATACTGCCCAACCCTATCAGATGCCATAATGTGATTTTTATTTTTTCCTAGAGCAAAACATTTGAGTGGGCATGCCCCCTTGTAGAAGATGGGGATCTGTGAAACTCACTCCTTAGCCTGAAGTGTCGCCCACTGCGCTGTTGAAAAGACCGTTTTCAATAGAGTGATGGGTTGGAACACTTCAGGAGGGTGGTCTAGTGTTTGGGAGACAGAGGTCCTGAGTTGGCGTCTCGGTATGAATCAAGGGAAAGCTGCAGCGTGAAGTCCTTTACACAGGCTGCTTTTATTACACTGGCTACTATTTAATTGATTTCAGATCTGATTGTCACTATTGATCCTGTGATATTTTAGTAGTACTTTTCACACCCTTAAAGGGTGATACTTCCTGATTTGGCTTTGTTTTTAGATTGGGTTCATTAAATACCAGCAGCCATGACAAAATACAAAAGTGAGTTGTTTTCGGGGTGTGGTTTGATGTGTTCGGCAGGTGGGAGGAGTTAGCCAAATTATTTTGGCAATTAGCTTCATCTGGCTGGTGTGCGACCATGGCAAAGTTGGTTTCACTTTGATTTCACTTTGGATAGCCTATCTCCATGGCTAGTTAAGAATAATCAATAAATTACACAATGTAAATGAGACTTGCACACCTTTTTTAGTTCTCATTAAGTTCTTTCAATATTTGTATATTATATTTCTACAATTTAGTTGGTTTGATTTTTAAATCATTGGAATTTTTGAATATTGGTGCATGTACATTGTGTAATTTACATTTAACTTAGCACGTTGGTGATATCCAAAGTTAACCCAAATGTACCACAGGCACTACGAATTGATGATTACTTGTGGGCAGGTTTGATACAGCTGTGTAGTGCTAGGGCCAAAATGTGCACCCTTTGCGGTCCCGAGGACCGAGTTTGGGAAACACTGCCGTAAGGCATACTATACTGAACAAAAAAATATGTAGTGTGTTGGTTTTATGAGCTGAAATAAAAGATCCCAGAAATGTTCTACACACACACAGCTTATTTCTATAATTTTGTGTACAAATGTTTACATCCCTGTCAGTGAGCATTTCTCCTTTGCTAAAATAATCCCTAGAGGTGACACGTGTGGTATATCAATAAGCTAATTAAACAGCATGATCTTTACACAGGTGCACCTTTTGCTGGGGAGCTGTTGCCAGAGAATATCTCATTTTAGAGAATTTGGCGTCACCTCAGGCCACGTGTACCGTGTGTTGTGGGGGTCAAGCAGTTTTCTGAGGTGAACAGAGTGACCCATTGTGGGGTTAGGTTATGGGCAGACATAAGCTACGTTGAAGAGGAGTGGGACAACATTCCACAGGCCGCAATTAACAGCCTAATCAACTCCATGCGAAGGAGATGTCGCGCTGCATGAGGCAAATGGTGTTCACACCAGATCCTGACTGGTTCTGATCCATACCCCTACCTTTTTTTTAAGGTATCTGTGACCAACTGAGGTCTTCCTCGTCATGTGAATTCCATAGGTTAAAAACATTTCAATTGGCTGACTGACTTAAGAGCAAAATATTTGACATTTTTGCACATTGTGATTTAGTTTTTTGTACAGTGTACTTAGTACTCTGTATAGTGAGTTACTCTGACAAAGAGCACATTGAATAAGAGAGACCTGTAGTGCTTTGAAGAAACGAGGGACTTCAAATGCTACTTTGTCAAAGGTTGTATTTAATTTTGCATTGGCATTCAGGTTACTATATTTAATAGGGGTTTCATTGATTGGTTCCCTCACAATGACTTTGCTTGAGAATAAGCCTGCAGACATTGTAGCGGCGTTGAATTTTCCCTTCCCACAAGATTAAAGACAAGGCAGGAAGGAAGCGGTCTACATGTATCCTATTGTGTGTATTTCACAAGGCAAGACATTGAGATATAAATGAATTTTGTAGAACATGATTTTCTGTCATGAAGAGTAGACAATCTTGTTTTTTTTTATTTTATATATATACATTTGATTTAACTGGGCAAGTCGATTTAAGAACAAATTCTTATTTTCAATGACAGCCTAGTAACAGCGGAGCAGGGTCAGAATGACAGATTTTTATCTTGTCAGCTCGGGGATTCGATCTCACAACCTTTCGGTTACAAGTCAAACGCTCTAAACACTAGGTTACCTGCCGCCCCTATATGTTATTTCTGTCTGCAAAGTCCTGAACGTTTTGCCTCACTGAATACACCCATGGTGTTCTGTTCTCATTCCTCAACTGAGAATTAGCAAGTTCCCTTCAGGGTGGTTAACTGGGGATAAGGGCTCTCGACAGAGCTCCAGAGTTCCTCTGTGGTGACGGGAGAATCTTCCAGAAGAATAATGTCGTGGAAATTTCCTTAATTACCAAATGATGAGAGCAAATCACACACCAGTCAGTTATGCTTAATCTTCACCTTTTAATAATAATTAAGCTTTTGCAATAGCATTTTGACTTTCAACAGTTCAGTATCTCTAATGAAAAGTTGAGTGGTCAACATAACGGCAACTGGTATCCTTTATAGCAAAGATCCACCCCCCCCTAGACGACATGACAACCCACAGGTCTTAGAAACTTACACAAAGAAAGACTTTACTTCAGAGAGGAGTATCCCCTAGCCAGACAGAGTTGGCTATAAATTGTCGTTCAATTTGTTCTCCTAAACAAAGCTCTTATTTCGTCCTTGGTACAAAATGGTACCAAGACATTACCCCCACCCTATGATATATATCAAATTGTCATTTAGATACAACCAATTCTAAATACAACCAATCCTGGACAAGCTCAAGGAGAGGAGAGTGAGGCTCTAGGTTAAGATAGTGGCAACAAAAGAGGGAGCATAGAATGATTCCAGACGCTGCCATCCTCCTCTCCCCAATGGGAAAAGTAGGGAGTGACTGGCACACAGACACAGTGGAGCAAAAGATATGTTTACACATGATGACACCTTTACCTCTCCCCTCTATGCAGCCCAAGCAACTTAGTCCTGACAGAGAACAGATAACTGCCCATGGCCACCGCTATAGTACAACAAAATACATTATGAGAAATAACTCAAGCATATCATGAAAATAAAACATCCTATCTATGTTACCCAACTAATTCTGATTATTCCCCAACAATAACCATCCCTGCAGCACTCTACCAATCAGGCCATTATGGTAGAGGGGCCAGACGGAAGCCAATCCTCAGTAAAAGGCACATGATGGGCCGCTTGGAGTTTGCCAAAAGGCACCTAAACGACTCTCAGACCATGAGAAACAAGATTCTCTGGTCTGGTGAAACCAAGATTGAACTCTGGCCTGAATGCCAAGTGTCACGTTTGGAGGAAACCTGGCACCATCCCTACGATGAAGCATGGTAGTGACTGCATTATCCTGTGGGGATGTTTTTCAGTGCGCAGAGACATCCTTGATGAAAACCTGCTCCAGAGCGCTCAGGACCTCAGACTGGGGCGAAGGTTCACCTTCCAACAGGATAATGACCCGAAGGACACAGCCAAGACAAGGTAGGAGTGGCTTCGGGACAAGTATCTAAATGTCCTTGAGTGGCCCAGCTAGGGCCCGATTTGAACCAGATCTAACATCTCTGGAGAGACCTAAAAATAACTGTATACTTATGTAAATGTGATTTCCATTTGAATTTTTTTTATAAATTAGCAAAGAGAAATCTAAAACCTGTGTTTTGGTTTGCCATTATGAGGTATTTATTGTGTGTAGATTTATGAGGGGGAAAACTAAGTAATTTATTTTAGAATAAGGCTGTAAAGTAACAAAATATGGATAAAGTCAAGGGGTCTGAATACTTTCTGAATGCACCGTAGGTGGTGGGCTGTAGCAAGCTATCTGCTATAGTTTTTCAGATTTTCTCGGTCAAGGGAGGAGCTTGTTTTGCATATAGTGTATTTATTTCTTCTGAACAAACTTCTGTTTGTTGGCAATGTTGATTCTTGCAAATCTTTTCAAAATACTTACTTTTATGACAAACGCCGCCGAGTACTCAACTGTAAACCAATGAAATCTCTCTGCTGATCACGTCTGATAATCATGTTATCCGTATAATCTCTTAACTTGATAGTATTTTGTTGGACGGAGATCCCTCTCGAGAGGTCACCAGCTGTCTACTACCTACAGCTAGTGACCTCTCGAGAGGGATCTCCGTCCAACAAAATACTATCAAGTTAAGAGATTTATCACTAGCTACTATATCATTCCGGGAAAAGTAGCATTTTAGCTTTGTTTATTCCAAATAATAATTTAAGACCACAAAAATGTATAGGACAAGTAGTGCAAATCTGATAGTCATCAATGCAGGACCCAAACATTTCAGTTCCTACTGACAAATGAGAAATGCCACATTATCCCTGTCAATAGTTGGAGTGGCTGATTGTTGAGCACATAAGCTGCCTCTAGCTCGCAAACCACATTCCTTTTGCTGTGATTTATTTTATTCACTTTTGCCTCACATGATCTATTCAGCTCTACTGTGTCCTGCTCCCGGAGATCAACTAAGTGCTATTCACCAATAAGGGCTGATTCACTCACCTGTGATGAGAACCATCCTACTGCAGTGTGAACTAGCCCATCTTGTCTCTTTTTAGACATTGGGACCACATTTGTTTTTCTTTTTCTGGATTTGATCTTACAGTCTAGTGCATTTTAGAGTTGATGAGCACCAACTACAGAAACACATGCTTGATTGAGCATCTTTATTCATTGTCTCTCACTTGTCTCCCATGACCTATTCACCAAGTCCTGCAGTTTGAACTAGCCCTGACCTCCCTATTTAGACATTGAGACCACATTACCTTCAGAAAGTATTCACACCCCTTGACTTTTTCCAAATTCGGTTGTGTTACAGCCTGAATTTAAAATGGATTAAATTGAGATGTTTTGTCACTGGTTTACACACAGTACCCCATAATGTCAAAGAGGAATTATGTTTGAGTCTTAAGTATTCAACCCCTTTGGTATGGCAAGCCTAAATAAGTGAAGGAGTAAAAAATGTCTTTACAAGTCACAATGAGTTGCATGGCCTCACTCTGTGTGCAATAATTAGTGTTTAACCCACACAATTATCTGTAAGGTCCCTCAGTCGAGCAGTGAATTTCAAACACAGATTCAACCACAAAGACCAAGGAGGTTTTCTAATGCTACGCAAAGGACACTTATTGGTAGATGAGTAAAATAAAGGTTGACATTGAATTACACTTTGGATGGTGTGTAAATATATCCAGTCACTACAAAGATACAGGTGTCCTTCCTAACTCAGCTGCCGGGGAGGAAGAAAACGGCTCAGGTACTTCACCTTGAGGCCAATGGGGACTTTAAAACAGAGTTTAATGGCTGTGATAGAACTGAGGATGGATCAACAACATTGCAGTTACGACACAATACTAGAATAAAGACAGAGTGAAAAGAAGGAAGCATGTACATAAAAAATATTCCAAAACGCGTCCTGTTTGCAATAAGGCATTATAGTAAAACTACATGAAATGTGACAGAAATTAACTTAATGTCCTGAATACAAAGTGTTATGTTTGGGGCAAATACAACATTACTGAGTTCATATGGTATTTTCAAGCTTGGTGGCATCAAATTTTATTGGTCACATGCACATGCTTAGATGTTATTGCGGGTGTAAAGAAATGCTTGCGTTTCTAGCTCCAACAGTGCAGTAGTATGTAACAAGTAATATCTAACAATTTCACAATACACACTGATCTAAGTAAAGGAATGGAATTAAGAATATATAAAGATATGGATGAGCATCATGTTAAGGGAATGCTGTCATTGGCAAAAACTAGGGAGTTTTTAAAATTAACATAAATGGAATAGAGCTAAGCATAGGCAAAATCCTAGAGTAAAACCTGGTTCAGTCTGCTTTCCAACAGACACTTGGAGACAAATGCACCTTTCAGCAGGACAATACCCCAAAAGGCCAAATATATACTGGAGTTGCTTACCATGATGATGTTGAATGTTCCTGAGTGGCCAAGTTTAGACTTAAACCGGCTTGAAAATCTATGGAAAGACTTACATGGCTGTCTAGCAATGATCAACAACCAACTTTAAGAATGGTCAATACATTTACTAAAACATGCTGGAATAAGTCAAGGGGTTTGAATACTTTCTGAAAGCACGGTATCTACTGCTTGGATAGTTCCATCTGAGCAATTGGCTTAATCTCTAACTGATTTTTGGTTGAGTTGGAGACGTGAACACAACATATTTGTTAACCTGTCAACAAGTTAGTAGGCTATTTATTGTACTTCAAATCTTGATATTGAATTGTGTTTGGTTGTCAATGCAACCAAACATCAACATTTGAAGGAGATTTATCTTCTACTTAGTTCTGTCTGTGCCACTGACTTAAAGGCATTATCAATCTGACATCTGCAGTGTCCGTATAGCATTTACTGTGATGTGGCCTCCGCAGAAGTCAGGGCATTCATACTTCTTACAGGACCTCCTGCCCGCCCCCGCCTACCGTCAACCAATCATGTCAATGCGGAGCTATACGGAGCCCTCCGCATTGTTACAACAATTGCGTGACACTCTCCATACTGAGTCTCCGGGCCACATTGCTGGATCAAGCATAAATTGGCTTTTAGTCTGTCTTTAATTCTGTTTGTCTGCAAATTAATAATTGATACTGTATATGTTGGATTCACTTCTTCATCTCAACCAAAAATAACAGTTAAATAAAGGTTTGATTTAGTCCTATTTTTTGGGGGGGCACTAATAAGTACCTAAATTGGAACGTAGTGGCTGTACAGTAACATTACGTCAGAGCTCTGGCTCTGCACTTCACTGTATGGGTTTTGACTGAGAGCCGTTCTGAACTTGAGCACCGTGTGCAACAAGAAGGTGCCCCCATCCCTCCCGGTAATTGGGCAACTTTTGCACATTTTTGGTTGTCAGACTGAGGAAAATGCTGTAAATGAAGGTGACTTGATGCATTCTGGAAGATGAGACATTGAGGATTATAATAAATGCAGGGCTCTGTTCCGAACACAACAACTACAAGTGTACTTAAGGCACAGCTAGGAGAGCTATAGTTGAAGACTTCATACGCTGATAAAAACAGCTGTTTTTCTGAGCATTCTTTCAAATTATTAGGACATGTAAACAGCTTAATCGACGTTTCAGGGCTGTATTTGATCTGTGCATTTGCTAGCACCGGTTGAGCAAGCCTCCATCTCTTTGTTGTGAGTTCTGAAAAACTGAAAGTTTGCATCTTAGAAAGAGTTTTATATGTCCGATCTCAGAATCAAATAGGCTTAATTCTGTAGTTGAAATTTCACCCTCAAAATTTCACCCCCAAACAACAGTTGATTACTTTTTTCAAATATGAAACAGGAAGTACCCACAATTGACTCCATTGAGAAATGGTCACCAGAATCAGAGGGCATGCTATAGGACTGCTTGGCTGGCGCTGATTAGAATATGTTTAGAGACTCCGCCAAAAACATTGATTAGCTAACCACCTCCGTCACCGGCTTCATTAAAAAATACATTGGCGTCGTTGTACCCATGGTGAGGGTTTGCTGCTTCCCCAATCAAAAGCCCTGGATTAACACAGGTTGGTGATAAACTAAAGAACAGGGCTACCGCACACAGAGCTATTGTAGACAACCCTGATGCTACGGCCGAGGACAGGAATAAGTACAAGAAGTCCTGCTATGGGACAATATAGGAATAAGGTGGAATATGCCGCATGTGGCTACAGTCCGTTACGGATTACAAAGGAAGACCAAACCGTGATCTGCCCAATGATGCCAGACAAACTCGATGCATTTTATGCATGCTATGCCAACAACATTGAGCCTGCATTTCAAATAACAGGTGTGCCTTGTTAAAAGTTTATTTGTAGAATTTCTTTCCTTAATGCGTTTGAGCCAGTCAGTTTGGTATATAGGTATGGTTGGTATATAAATAATAGCCCTATTTCGTAAAAAACCAAGTCCATATTATGGCAAGAACAGCTCAAATAAGCAGAGAAACGACAGTCCATCATTACTTTAACATATGAAGGTCAGTCAATCCGGAAAATCTCAAGAACATTGAAAGTTTCTTCAAGTGCAGTCGCAAAATCCATCAAGTGCTATCATGAAACTGGCTCTCACCACGAAAGGAAGACCAAGAGTTATCCCTGCTGCAGAGGATAAGTTCATTAAAATTACCAGCCTCAGATATCGGCAATTAACTGCACCTCCGATTGCAGACCAAATAAATGCATCACATTGTTCAAGTAATAGACACATCTCAACATTAACTGTGAATGTTGTGAACTGTGAATGTTGACCTGTCTAAAGGTCTTACTCATGCTCTCCGCAGCCGACAGATCAACATTCACAATGCCGCATGGCCGTACGCATTACCAGGACGTGTACTGGGAGCATGCGCTGACCAACTGGCAAGTGTCTTCACTGACATTTTCAACCTCTCCCTGCCAGAGTCTATAATACCAACATGTTTTAAGCAGACCACCATTTTCCCTGTGCCCAAGAACACTAAGGTAACCTGCCTAAATGACTACCGACCCGTAGCACTCACGTCTATAGCCATGAAATGCCTTGAAAGGCTGGTCACGGCTCACATCAACACCATCATCCCAGAAACCCTCGACCAACTCCAATCTCTATTGCAATCCACACAGCCCTTTCCCACCTGGACAAAAGGAACACCTAGGTGAGAATGCTATTCATTGACTACAGCTCAGCGTTCAACACCATAGTGACCATAATGCCCTACAGTAGCGAGGCTATAGAAATAGCAAGGCTACATACAGCCACCGGTTAGTCAGGCTGATTGAGGTAGTATGTACATGTAGATATGGTTAAATATGGTTAAAGTGACTATGCAAATATGATGAACAGAGAGTAGCAGTAGCGTAAAAGAGGGGTTGGCGGGTGGTGGGTGAGACACAATGCAGATAGCCCGGTTAGCCAATGTGCGGGTGCACTGGTTGGTTGGCCCAATTGAGGTAGTATGTACATGAATGTATAGTTAAAGTGACTATGCATATATGATAAACAGAGAGTAGCAGCAGCGTAAAAACAGGAGTTGGAGGGGGCACGCAATGCAAATAGTCCAGGTAGCCGTTTGATTACCTGTTCAGGAGTCTCATGGCTTGGGGGTAAAAACGGTTGAGAAGCCTTTTTGTCCTAGACTTGGCACTCCGGTACCGCTTGCCATGCGGCAGTAGAGAGAACAGTCTATGACTGGGGTGGTTGGGGTCTTTGACAATTTTTAGGGCCTTCCTCTGACACTGCCTGGTGTAGAGGTCTTGGATGGCAGGCAGCTTAGCCCCAGTGATGTACTGGGCCGTAGGCACTACCCTCTGTAGTGCCTTGTGGTCAGAGGCCGAGCAATTGCCGTACCAGACAGTGATGCAACCATGATGCTCTCGATGTTGCAGCTGTAGAACCTTTTGAGGATCTCAGGACCCATGCCAAATATTTTTAGTTTTGCTGAGGGGGAATAGGCTTTGTCGTGCCCTCTTCACGACTGTCTTGGTGTGTTTGGACCATTCTAGTTTGTTATTGATTTGGACACCAAGGAACTTGAAGCTCTCAACCTGCTCCACTACAGCCCCATCGATGAGAATGGGGGCGTGCTCGGTCCTCCTTTTCCTGTAGTCCACAATCATCTCTTTAGTCTTGGTTACGTTGAGGGATAGGTTGTTATTCTGGCACCACCGGGCCAGGTCTCTGACCTCATCCCTATTGGCTGTCTCGTCGTTGTCGGTGATCAGGGCTACCACTGTTGTGTCATCTGCAAACTTAATGATGGTGTTGGAGTCATGCCTGGCCATGCAGTCATGGGTGAACAGGGAGTACAGGAGAGGACTGAGCAAGCACCCCTGGGGAGCTCCAGTGTTGAGGATCAGAGTGTTGCTACCTACCCTCACCACCTGGAGGCGGCCTGTCAGGAAGTCCAGGATCCAGTTGCAGAGGGAGGTGTTTAGTCCCAGGATCCTTAGCTTAGTGATAAGCTTTGAGGGCACTATGGTGTTGAACGCAGAGCTGTAGTCAATGAATAGCATTCTCACATAAGTGTTCCTTTTGTCCATGTGGGAAAGGGCAGTGTGGAGTGCAATAGCGATTGCATCATCTGTGGATCTGTTTGGGCGGTATGCAAATTCTAGGGTGTCTGGGATAATGGTGTTGATGTGAGCCATTACCAACCTTTCAAAGCACTTCATGGCTACAGGCGTGAGTGCTACGGGTCTGTAGTCATTTAGTTAGGTTGCCTTTGTGTTCTTGGGCACAGGGACTATGATGGTCCGCTTGAAACATGTTGGTATTACAGACTCAATCAGGGACATGTTGAAAATGTCAGTGAAGACATCTGCCAGTTGGTCAGCACATGCCCGGAGCACACGTCCTGGTAATCCGTCTGGCCCCGCAGCCTTGTGTATATTGACCTGTTTAAAGGTCTTACTCACGTCGGCTACGGAGAGCGTGATCACACAGTCATCCGGAACAGCTGATGCTCTCATGCATGTGTCAGTGTTGCTTGCTTCGAAGCAAGCATAGAAGTGATTTAGCTCGTCTGGTAGGCTTGTGTCACTGGGAAGCTCGCGGCTGTGCTTCCCTTTGTAGTCTAATAATTTGCAAGCCCTGCCACATAAGACGAGTGTTGGAGCCGGTGTAGCATGATTCAATCTTAGCCCTGTTTTGACGCTTTGCCTGTTTGATGGTTCGTCGCAGGGCATAGCAGGATTTCTTGTAAGCTTCCAGGTTAGAGTCCCGCACCTGGAAAGCGGCAGCTCTACAGTGCAAATGTTGCCTGTATGGCTTCTGGTTGGGGTATGTACGTACAGTCACTGTGGGGACAACGTCCTCAATGCACTTATTGATGAAGCCAGTGACTGATGTGGTGTACTCCTCAATGCCATGAGGAGTACACCACATGGAATATGTTCCAGTCTGTGATCTCAAAACAATCCTGTAGTTTAGCATCTGCATCTTCTGACCACTTTTTTATTGACCGAGTCACTGGTGCTTCCTGCTTTAATTTTTGCTTGTAAGCAGGAATCAGGAGGATAGAGTTGTGGTTTGGATTTACCAACTGGAGGGCTAGTGAGTGCTTTGTACGCGTCTCTGTGTGTGGAGTACAAGTGATCTAGAAAAAACAATCCCTTTGGTTGCACATTTAACATGTTGATGGAAATTTGGAAGAACTGATTTCAGCGGGCACGACAAAACATATTCCCCATCAGGAGACTGAAAAGATTTGGCATGGGTCCTCAGATCCTCAAAAGGTTCTACAGCTGCACCATCGAGAGCATCAAGACTGGTTGCATTGCTGCCTGCTATGGCAACTGCTCGGCCTTCAATCGCAAGGCACTACAGAGTGTAATGCGAACGGCCCAATACATCACTGGGGCCAAGCTTCCTGCCATCCAGGACCTATAGGACCTATAGGTCCAGGCGGTGTCAGAGGAAGGCCCTAAAAATTGTCAGACTCCAGCCACCC
This sequence comes from Oncorhynchus masou masou, assembly GCF_036934945.1. Lineage (NCBI taxonomy): Eukaryota > Metazoa > Chordata > Actinopteri > Salmoniformes > Salmonidae > Oncorhynchus > Oncorhynchus masou. The sequence continues at coordinate 48,769,568 of NC_088214.1, forward strand.
TAGTCATAAACTGTTCTCTCTGCTACCGCACAGCAAGCAGTACCAGAGTGCCATGTCTAGTTCCAAGAGGCTTCTTAACAGCTTCTACCCCCAAGCCATAAGACTCTTGAACATCTAGTCAAATGGCTACCCAACACTATTTGCATTGCATAACTCTACCTGCATGAACATACTACCTCAACTAACCGGTGCCCCCACACATTGACTCTGTACCGGCACCTGTATATATATATATATACATATTTTTTTTTTTACTGTTATTCTTTAATTACTTGTTACTTTTATCTCTTCTTTTTTTTTACCCCTTTTTCGTGGTATCCAATTGTTAGTAGCTACTATCTTGTCTCATCGCCACAACTCCCGTACGGGCTCGGAAGAGACGAAGGTTGAAAGTCATGCGTCCTCCGATACACAACCCAACCAAGCCGCACTGCTTCTTAACACAGCGTGCATCCAACCTGGAGGCCAGCCGCACCAATGTGTTGGGGGGAAATACTGTGCACCTGGCAACCTTGGTTAGCATAGTTACATGGTTACCACAGGAGTCGCTGGTGCGCGATGAGACAAGGATATCCCTACCGGCCATCCCTTCCGAACCTGGATGTGCATCGCCCCACAGACCTCTCTTATTCTTATCCGTATTTATTTTTTTAAGCTGCACTGTTGTTTAGGGGCTCGTAGATAAGCATTTCACTGTAAGTTCTACAGCTGTTGTATTTGTCGCATGTGACTCAAAGTTTGATTTGATTTGAACTGTTCAGAGGAGACTGAGTGAATCAGGCCTTCATGGTCGGATTTCTGCAAAGAAACCATGACTAAAGGACACCAATAAGAAGACTTGCTTGGGCCAAGAAACGCAAGCAATTGACATTAGATGGAAATGAAATGAGACATTTTTGGTTCCATCCGCTGTGTCTTTGTGAGACGCAGAGTATTTATTGATTTTTTAATTTGGACTTGATTTAACTAGGCAAGTCAACTAAGAACAAGTTCTTATTTACAATGATGGCCTATACCGGCCAAAACCAGGATGATGCTGGACCAATTGTACACCGCCCTATGGGACTCCCAATCACAGCCGTTTGTGATAGTCTGGATTCAAACCAGGGTGTCTGTAGTGACGCCTCTAACACTGAGATGCAGTGCCTTAGACCAATGTGCCACTCGGGAGTAGGTGAATGGATGATCTCTGCATTTGTGTTTCTCATCATGAAGCATGGAGGAGGTGATGGTGTTGGGGTTCTTTACTGGTGACACCCTCTGTAGTCTATTTAGAATGCAAGGCACACTTAATCAGCATGGCTACCACAGCATTCTGCAGCGATACCCCATCCCATCTGGTTTGGGCTTAGTGGGACAATCATTTGAATTTTAACAGGACAATGACCCAAAACACACCTACAGGCTGTGTAAGGGCTATTTGACCAAGAAGGAGAGTGATGGGGAGCTGCATCATATGACCTGGCCTCCACAATCACCTGACCTCAACACAATTGAGATGGTTTGGGATGAGTTGGACTGCAGAGTAAAGGAAAAGCAGCCAACAAGTGCTCGCATTATGTGGGAACTCCTTCAAGACTGTTGGAAAAGCATTCCAGGTGACTACCTCATGAAGTAAGTCGCTCTGGATAAGAGCGTCTGCTAAATGACTTAAATGTAAATGTAAGTAGGTTGAGAGAATGCCAAGAATGTGCAAAGCTTTCATCAAGGCAAATGGTGGCTACTTTGAAGAATCTAAAATGTAAAATGACACTTTTTGGTTACTACATGATTCCATGTGTGTTATTTTATCGTTTTTGATGTCTTCACTATAATTTTACAATGTAGAAAATAGTAAAAATAAATAAAAACCCTTGAATGAGTATTAAGTGTCAACGTTTAACTGTTTTGTACAGATAATTATCAGACTCGGTTACAAACGCTGGTAAACACTCAAATAATTTCGTTAAAAACAATCGACAAAAGTAGTGCATTGGGCCTTTACTAGTTTTGTAGTAGAGGACCAATTTACATGTCTTCAAGGCGAGCAATCGTTATTTTATTGTTGCAATGTTTAGAATCCTGTTGACCTTGAACGTGGAGATTCATTTCCGGGTTATGTTTTTTCATGGCCTTCAAAATAAATGCCCTCTATAATTGAAAACTTGTATTTATTCAATAAATAGGCTAAAATATTTGTATGATGAATAATATTATTGTAACTATAAGGTACAAATGCACTTTGTGTGGTTGTTCGCTTTTCAATTTGATTTCCGGAAGTAACTTTTTTTTCTGCCTCAAACTTCCGACGAATTGTTTACGACGAGAACGTTTACCGCTTTTGTCAAATTAACGTCAGAGTTGATTTTTCGAAGCAGTTTATGAAAATTAACATAGCAGGTTAGCGTAATTTTATTGGCATTGTTGTGCATTTGGATCCCTTCTAACCATTACCAACTGATTTTGTTATATATGATATGGCGCTACCGGCTGTCAATCGTGCGCTCTTTGCTAATAGGAGTCAAATAAAACTATTTATTTCAGAGGTCTTACGCAACCTGTCATTAAGTAGCCGATTCAATTTTAAGACACAATCATTGCAATGTCTGAAAACGGTGACTTCTCAATCTAATGTTGTTACGGTGCACAGAAGGTCACAGCTATACCGGCGGATATGCGAAAGCAATGGGGATGAAAATAGTCGTGCTACGAGTAACTGGACTTATGCAATGTGGAGTGCAATTGGTAAGTAAGTTATTGTCATGTTAGATATGTTACAGTACTCTTCCTTAGTGGGTGTCATTGTCAGTATTTTAAATTGCAGTCAAAAGGCTATCATCAATCATCTTTTCCATTGATGTGCATATGATTTGCGTAGCTATGAGTGCTTCATGAAATGCAATTTCAAAAACATATATTTGTATTTCTACACGAGAATACTCATAACCGGCCATTTAAGTCATTAAGTGACATGAATGTTTTATAATGCATCCCTCCCTCTCCTTCGTGATAGCGTTTTCTCTCTTCAGCAAAGCTGAGGAGGACACCAGAACTGAGGCTCAGAAGAAAGAAGATGAGATCATTTTACTTTTGAAGAGAGCCAAGGTAGTTAATTGTCATCGCTGTAGGCAACTCCTCAATTTAGTTTTTTTTTAGCAGTCATCTAAACAAGAGGGCTACAGTAGCACATAGCCCTTGATCATGACTCTGTTAAATTACATTACACATAAGTCATTGGATGAAGGTGTCTTATGTATGTTAAGATCCCAGATGCTCAATCTGAACATTAACACACGCCGCTTGCGGTACGGTTTTGGGAGCGTAAGGACCTTTATAAAAAAATAAATACCTAAAGGATAAATTGATACACTCCTTGGTAGTGTTCTCCATGTTACTTGTTCATGAAAACAGACATAAGACGAGGTAACCACCTGTACTAATTAGCTATCTAGCTTGCTCCGAACATTTATCTGTAAGCCAACTCGGGAAGTGTAGCGGAAATGTACACTGAACAAAAATATAAACCCAACATGTAAAGTGTTGCACCCATGTTTCATGAGCTGAAATAAAAGATCCCTGAAATGTTCCATGTGCACAAAAAGCTTATTTCTCTAAAATGTTGTGCACAAACTTGTTTGTATCCATGTTAGTATTTCTCCTTTGTCAAGATAACCCATTCACCTGACAGGTGTGCAATAGATGTCTCAAGTTTTTAGGGAGCGTGCAATTGTCATGGTGGCTGCAGGAATGTCCACCAGAGCTGTTGCCAGAGAATTACATTTTCGTTTCTCTACCATAAGCCGCCTCCATCGTTGTTTTAGAGAATTTGGAAGTATGTCCAACCGGCCTCACAACTGTAGACCACGTGTATGGCGCCGCGTGGGCGAGTGGTTTGCTGATGTCAACCTTGTGAATAGAGTGCCCCATGTTGGCGGTGGGTTTATGGTATTGGCAGGCATAAGCTACGGACAACGAACACACTTGCATGTTATCGATGGCAATTTTAAAGCATTAAAAATACAGTGATGAGATCCTGAGGCCCATTTTTAGTTTTATTTAAACACGGTATTTTTGAGTATCAGATGCATATCTGTAATCCCAGCATTATGAAATCCATAGATTAGGGAAATAATTTCAATTGAGTAATTTCCTCATATAAACTGTAACTCAGTAAAATCAATAAAATTGTTGTTGCGTTTTTTATATTTTTGTTCAGTGTAGTTTCCTCGGATGGAGGCAACCATAGCTATATGGACCTGTGCAAAACTGCAATAGTAAGTGTATTTTTTTATTTTAATTGAAGGATTCTTTCTCACTGATGAAAGAAAAGGACCATATGTTTCGAAAGCTGTATCGCAAGTGATTTATCATTGATGTCTCTAAATGTTAAAATACAGTTTCAGAATTGTAGTTCACATGAGCCAGTTGTGGGCGACGCTAATGGCTGAAAACTGTAGGGAGAAGGCAGAATGCCACCTAGAGTTTGAGAGCTGCACTACCGGTCAAAAGTTTTAGAACACCTACTCATTCAAGAGTTTTTCTTTAGTTTTACTATTCTCTACTTTGTAAAATAATAGTGAAGACATCACAACTATGAAATAACACATATGGAATCATGTAATAACCAAAAAAGTGTTAAACAAATCAAGATATTTGAGATTCTTCAAATAGCCACCCTTTGTCTTGATGACAGCTTTGCACATTCTTGGCATTCTCTCAACCAGCTTTGAGGTAGTCACCTGGAATACATTTCAATTAACATGTGTGCCTTGTTAATTTGTGGAATTTCATTCCTCCTTAATGCGTTTGAGCCAATAAGTTGTGCTGTGACAAGGTAGGGGGAGTATACAGAAAATAGCCCTATTTGGTAAAAGACCAAGTCCATATTATGGCAAGAACAGCTCAAATAAGCAAAGAGAAATGACATATCATCATTACTTTAAGACATGAAGGTCAGTCAATTTCAAGAACTTTGAAAGTTTCTTCAAGTGCAGTCGCAAAAACCATCAAGCGCTATGATGAAACTGGCTCTCATGAGGACCGCCACAGGAATGGAAGACCCAGAGTTACCTCCGCTGCAGAGGATAAGTTCATTAGAGTTACCAGCCTCAGAAATTGCAGCCCAAATAAATGCTTCAGAGTTCAAGTAACAGACACATGTCAACATCTGTTCAGAGGAGACTGTGGATCAGGCCTTCATGGTTTAATTGCTGCGAAGAAACCACTACTCAAGGCCACCAATAATAAGAAGAGACTTGCTTGGGCCAAGAAAAACGAGCAATGGACATTAGACTGGTGGAAATTTGTCAAATGTGAGATGTTTGGTTCCAACCGCCCGTGTCTTTGTGAGATGCAGTGTGGGTGAATGGATGACCTCCGCATGTGTATTTCCCACTGTGAAGCATGGAAGAAGAGGTGTTATCGTGTTGGTGTGCTTTGCTGGTGACACTGTCTGACTTATTTAGAATTCAAGGCACACTTAACCAGCATGGCTACCACAGCGTTCTGCAACGATATGCCATCCCATCTGGTTTTTATGCTTAGTGGGAATATCATTTGTTTTTCAACAGGACAATGACCCAACACACCTCCAGACTGTGGAAGGGCTATTTGACCAAGAAGGAGAGTGATGGAGTGCTGCATCAGATGACCTGGCTTCCACAATCACCCAACCCCGACCAAATTGAGATGGTTTGGGATGAGTCGGACCACAGAGTGAAGGAAATGCAGCCATAAATGGCTCAGCGTATGTGGGAACTCCTTCAAAACTGTTGGAAAAGCATTCCAGGTGAAGCTGGTTGAGAGAATGCCAAGAATGTTCAAAGCTGTCAAGGCAAAGGGTGGCTTTTTGAAGAATCTCAAATATAACCTATAGTTTGATTTTGTATAGCACTACTCTTTGCCAAAAGATGATATGCAATGTCATGAACCAAAAGTGTCAAGTCAATGACATTTTTATTGCATCAATTCAGAGTGAACTGTTTATTTGTCAATGGCATTTGTATAATGTCTTTTACATTGTCCGAGTAACATTGATGTGTCTTCTGTCCCAGCTCAGTATAATGCGTGGGCAGCTGCATGGAGCCAATGGATTCCTTCACCAGGCAATTGCGCTGGCCCACCAGTCTCGCAATACACAAGCAATCATCTACACCTACAGCCTGGTAAAAGCCTTGATGATAAAAACTGATGTTTTTAAAGTCTCTTCTGTACTCATATTGTCAAGATGGAATAAGGTGTATTTTGCTTACGGAGGCATTTTTGTAAGCGTTTTTAATTTGTCATAGCAAAAAGGTTTGCATGAAAACTCTGCAGTAGATAATTTTCTTTTCCCCTGTCTCTACAGATGGCAAACCTTGCCTATGTCCAAGGTGAGCTGGATAATGTAAGTAATAGCAGAGGTTGCCATCTTTCTCGTTTCAGTGAACTATTTGCTCTCCCACTTTTGGTATTTACTTTTAAATGCAATATGACAATGTCAGTCGCCGCGTGGTAACTTCCTGCTGATCGAAACAACAAAGTTTAAATCTGGCAAGAAGAGCCACTATTTGCGCTTCCCTGTGTATGTATGCTTCAAAGGAGGGCAGAAATTAAGAGCCAATAGAGGAAGTCTTGGCATTTTTTATTTGGGTTGTCGATGTCTGTTAGCTAGAGGTCAAGGTGATGTCATATTGCGAAGTCTACCATAAAAATAAATACATTTATTTTATAAACATGTACAGTTGAGGTCGGAAGTTTATGTACACTAAGTTTGGAGTCATTAAAACTAGGTTTTCAACCACAAATTTCTTGTTAACAAACTATTGTTTTGGCAAGTCGGTTAGGACATCTACTTTGTGCAGGACACAGAAGTAGGGTCAGAAGTTCACATGCACTAAGTTGACCGTGCCTTTAAACAGCTTGGAAAATTCCAGAAAATGTCATGGCTTTAATAGGCTAATTGACATCATTTGAGTCAATTGGAGGTGTACCTGTGTTTGTATTTCAAGGCCTACCTTCAAACTCAGTGCCTCTTTGCTTGACATCATGGGAAAATCAAAAGATATCAGCCAAGACCTCAGAAAAATAATTGTAGACCTCCACAAGTCTGGTTCATCCTTGGGAGCAATTTCCAAATGCCTGAAGGTACCACGTTCATCTGTACAAACAATAGTACGCAGGTATAAACACCATGGGACCACGCAGCCATCCTACTGCTCAGGAAGGAGTGGTGTTCTGTGAACTGAACGTACTTTGGTGCGAAAAGTGCAAATCAATCCCAGAACAACAGCAAAGGACCTTGTGAAGATGCTGGAGGACACTGGTACAAACGTATCTATATCCACAGAAACGAGTCCAATATCAACATAATCTGAAAAGCCGCTCAGCAATGAAGAAGCCACTGTTCCAAAACCAGCATTAAAAAGTCAGACTAAGGTTTGCAGCTGCACATGGGGACAAAGATTGTACTTTTTGGAGAAATCAGCTCTGAAACCAGATTGCATAGCGGAGAAGGTATGGTCGGTAATCTGTTAGTTGACTTGGCTTTCGAAGACCTTAGAAAGGTAGGATAGATATAGGTCTGTAGCAGTTTGGGTCAAGAGTGTGTCCCCCTTTGAAGAGGGGGATGGCCGCAGCTGCTTTCCAATCTTTGGGAATCTCAGACAAGAAAGAGAGGTTGAACAGGCTAGTAATAGGGGTTGCAACAATTTCTACAGATACTTTTTTAGAAAGAAAGGGTCCAGATTGTCTAGCCCGGCTGATTTGTAGGGGTCCAGATTTTGCAGCTCTTTCAGAACATCAGCTGAACGGATTTGGGTGAAGGAGAAATGGTGAAGGCTTGGGCGAGTTGCTGTGGGGGGTGCAGTGCTGTTGACCGGGGTAGGGGTAGCCAGGTGGAAAGCATGGCCAGCCGTAGAAAAATGCTTCTTGAAATTCTCAATTATAGGGGTGACAGTGTTTCCTATCCTCAGTGCAGTGGGCAGCTGGGAGGAGGTGTTCTTATTTTCCATGGACTTCGGTGTCCCATAACTTTTTTGAGTTTGATGCAGGAAGCACATTTCTGCTTGAAAAAGCTAGCCTTGGCTTTTCTAACTGCCTGTGTATATTGGTTTCTAGCTTCCCTGAAAAGTTGCATATCACGGGGGCTGTTCGATGCTAATGCAGAACACCTTAGGTTGTTTTTGTGTTGGTTAAGGGCAGTCAGGTCTAGAGAGAACCAAGGGCTATATCTGTTCCTGGTTCTAAATTTCTTGAATGGGGCATGCTTATTTAAGATGGTGAGGAAGGTATTTTTTTTAAGCCAGGCATCCTCTACTGACTGGATGAGATCAGGATACCCCGGCCAGGTCGATTAGAAAGGCCTGCTCGCTGAAGTGTTTCAGGGAGCATTTGACAGTGATGAGTGGAGGTCGTTTGACCGCTGACCCATTACGAATGCAGGCAATGAGGCAGTGAACACTGAGATCTTGGTTGAAAACAGCGGAGGTGTATTTAGAGGGCAGGTTGGTGAGAATGATATCTATGAGGGTGCCCGTGTTTACGACTTTGGAGTGGTACCTGGTAGGTTCATTGATAATTTGTGCGAGATTGAGGGCATTAAGCTTAGATTGTAGGATGGCCGGGGTGTTAAACATGTTCTAGTTTAGGTCGCCTAGCAACACAAGCTCTGAAGATAGATGGGGGCAATCAGTTCACATATGGTGTCCAGAGCACAGCTGGGGGCAGAGGGTGGTCTGTAGCAGGCGGCAACGGTGAGAGACTTGTTTTTAGAGAGGTGGATTTTTAAAAGTATAAGTTCAAATTGTTTGGGTACAGACCTGGATAGTAGGACAGAACTGTGAACATTGAACTCAGAATTTAAAGGCAATGCTACCAAATACTAATTGAATGTATGTAAACTTCTGACCCACTGGGAATGTGATGAAAGAAATAAAAGCTGAAATCACTCTACTATTATTCTGACATTTCACCTTCTTAAAAAAGTTGACTTCAACTGTAGCTCTTTTCATTACAAACAATAATCTCAAAGTCGCTTTAAAAACAAACATATGTAGGGGTTTGGCAGTTCATAGTTGGTCTTCCACAGCTTCAGATGTCTAGGCAGTTTGGAAAGGCATTAAGTCAGTTGGTGGCTTGAGTGGAGGGAGCATCGACGATACAGACGGGTAGGGAGACAACATCAGTCAGATAATGGTAGACAGGCCCGGAGCTCTTCATCAGGCACCTTGTCTCCTTTTCCAGAAGTAGGCTCGGTCATCCACTATCAAAGCGTAGCACCACCTGGGTAATGTTTTGGCGACTGTAAAAGCGGCAGAAAAAACCACCACACTTCGACAATAGTCTGGAACAGGCGAGCCTCTGCCATTGCCTCACATCAGTCCCCCACATCCTTCCAGGAACCGGAACAGGTGGAACAAAAAGCCAGTGATGTGAAGCCATTCAGTTTTACTAAGCTCATAATGATGCATTAAGTATATTCTTAAAGAATCAATAGTATATCATTAATTGAAATGACCATTGAGCAGAGGTAAATATGCTAGATTGTACCATTTAAAAAAAAAAAAAAAAATTGGTGTTTTGCCTACTTCCAGTGGTCACCCCTGTGCTCTTCTCCCCCAGGCAGAGAAACTGTTCAAAGCGGCCATGAGTTTCATGTTGTCCGGAGGAACACCAGAGGTGAGGGTTGGTCATGTGTTTAAGTAATAGGATAATAGAAGAGGAATGTTGTGACAACTGGACAGTAGAGTCACTGGGTACTGTGGCATCTTTCTGATTTTGAAATGAAGAGGATAATCTGTCATTTTACATCTTTTGTCAATCTGAACAAAGGAAGACTGTCTGGAATAAACAGGCTTTGGCTCATTCTGTTTCAGAACCATTGGTGTTGAATTGTTGTGGTGTATGTTGTCTAGACACTCAATGCTACTTCAGTTTTTGTTCCTTTTCCTTCTTTTCAAAGGACGACAATGGGGTCATTGAGATGTCCTTGAAGCTTGCTACCATATATGCCGGCCAGAATAAGTAAGTGGACTTCAAAAGTGGAGCAATTGAATCAATTCTGTTCTTTTACAACCAAACGTTCAACAGTTTGGGGTCACTTAGAAATGTCCCTGTTTTCCATGAAAACATACATGAAATTAGTTGCAAAATTAATAGGAAAATATAGTCATGACGTTGACAAGTTTATAAATAATATTTTTTTTATTGAAATAATAATTGCTTCCTTCAAACTTTGCTTTTGTCAAATAATCCTCCATTTGCAGCAGTTACAGCCTTGCAGATCTTTGGCATTCTAGTTGTCCATTTGTTGATCTAATCTGAAGAGATTTCACCCCATGCTTCCTGAAGCACCTCCCACAAGTTGGATTGGCTTGATGGGCACTAATTACGTACCATATGGTCGAGCTGCTCCCACAACTGCTCAATAGGGTTGAGATGCGGTGACTGTGCTGGCCACTCCATTATACACACCAGCTGACTGCTTCTTCCCTAAATACTTCTTGCATAGTTTGGAGCTGTGCTTTGGGTCATTGTCCTGTTGTAGGAGGAAATTGGCTCCAATTAAGCGCCATCCATAGGGTATGGCATGGCGTGGCAAAATGGAGTGATAGCCTTCCTTCTTCAAGATCCCTTTTACCCTGTGCAAATCTCCTACTTTAGCACCCCCAGACCATCACATTGCCCCTACCAGATGGCGTCAAGCACTTCCCCAGTATCTTTTAATTTTTTCTGCGTCTCACGAATGTTCTTCTTTGTGACCTGAACACCTCAAACTTAGATTTGTCTGTCCAAATCTTCCTCTGTCCAGTGTCTGTTCTTTTGTCCATCTTAATCTTTTATTTTTATTGGCCAGGCTGAGATATGACTTTTTCTTTGCAACTCTGCCTAGAAGGCCAGCATCCCGGAGTCGCCTCTTCACTGTTGACGTTGAGACTGGTATTTTGCGGGTACTATTTAATGAAGCTGCCAGTTGAGGACTTGTGATGCGCCTGTTTCTCAAACTAGACACTAATGTACTTGTCCTCTTGCTCAGTTGTGCACCGGGGCCTCCCACTCCTCTTTATACTCTGGTTAGAGCCAGTTTGCGCTGTTCTGTGAAGGGAGTAGTTCAGAGTTGTACGAGATCTTCAGTTTCTTGGCAATTTTTCATCTCGCATGGAATAGTCTTCATTTCTTCAGAACAAGAATGGACTGATGAGTTTCAGAAGGAATTCTTTGTTTCTGAGCCTGTAATCGAACCCACAAATGCTGATGCTCCAGATACTCAACTAGTCTAAAGAAGCCCAGTTTTATTGCTTCTTTAATCAGAACAACAGTTTTCAGCTGTGCTAACATAATTGCAAAAGGGTTTTCTAATGATCAATTAGCCTTTTAAAATGATAAACTTGGATTAGCTAACAACGCACCATTGGAACACAGGAGTGATGGTTGCTGATAATGGGCCCCTGTACGCTAATATAGATATTCCATAAAAAAAATCTGTTTCCAGCTGCAATAGTCATTTACAACATTAACAATGTCTACACTGTGTTTCTGATACATTTGATGTTATTTTAATGGACAAAGAAATGTGCTTTTCTTTCAAAAACAAGGACATTTCTCAGTGACCCCAAACTTTTGAACGGTAGTGTATATATTTTTTTATGTAAATGGAAGGTTTTAGAAGTGTCCAGACACTTTTTGTTGTGGTTGTTGTTGATTTCACTTGTTTTTGACCAACTTATGCCAACGAGCGATTCACTTCCTCGTCCTCGTTGTGCAGTACGGGGGCTCTGAAAAAACCTGACCAAATGCTCCAAAAACACCCAAATACATCCTTTTAGAAAAGCATCATTTCTTCATACATTGATACAGGTATATTGTACATATGAAATTGTGTAATTCTGAACTTTATCCACAATGTTATATTTCATTTTGTGGCAACTCGAGTTATACCTTTCCGTCTAGCAGCAGGCGACACGGAGAATGAAATAGCTGGATAGGGAAAACCCCTTGAGTCGTGCCCAAATTGAACATTAGGAGGTACATTTGCTTCAAATTCCATTTATTAGATGTAAATGCGTTTAGGATAGGAGCTAGCCAGCTTAGTTGAAGAGTGCTGTATACACCATTAAATAGGCTTTCAAGCCAAGCTTTTAAGTTGAGAAATCATTTTCTGTGGTTGGCTATAGTCAGATGGGCAGTATTTCTATTACTTGTATTTGAAATAATTATTTGAATTACTTTGAGTATTTTGTATGTTGTATTACACTGGAATTAACTATACTCAAATGTATTTTGTAACAAGATACTTTCAAAAGCTGTATTTGTTTTTTCAAAATAGTTTTTTTTTTTTTTAAATAGTGGTTCTCAATTTTGTGGCCCCCTTTCACCCTACATTGGTATCAAAAGTCTGATGGCATGATGGTGTGGTAAGAGAATCTGCTAAATGAACTAAATTGAAGGACTATCCATTGCGCACTACAAATGAAGGTCATTTCCATTTGAGTCGACATAGGCAGCGTTTACCGTGTGCTTTGCAGTTGATTTATTTTTCGGGTCATTTAGCAGACACTCTTATCCAGAGTGACAGTGTATTCAACTAAGGTAGATAAACAACATATCGCAGTCGCAGCAAGAAAGACGTTTATGTAACTGAGAATGTTGCTGCTGTTCGGCCGGCAACTTGCAAATGTATTTTAAAATACTAAATACATTTTAAATACAATACTTTTGAAAAAGTATTGTATTTATTAAAAATATTGTATTTTGATAAATTGGTCATTTTGGGTTTTTTGTAGGTGTATTGTCATTTTATGCCCATCCCTGGTTATACTCCTGTAGTAGTATATTATTATATGACTACATTTCACGATCCACCCCCAAATTCTACATATCACAGTTCACCATATATGATGTGTAACCTTATATTAAATGTATGTTTTTTTCTTTCTTCTCAGGAATGATCTGGCAGAGACTGGTTTCCAGTTTTGCACTGAATCCCTTGAAGCCAAGTTAGAGAAATTCAAGGAACTTCCCGCTGAGGAACAGTCAGGTATCTAATGACCTAACCATCAAATTGTTATTTTTTGCTGTAATAGCATAAGATTCTATGTTTTGTGGGTGTGTGTGGCACAACTTCCTAATGGTCCGCCACACTGATCCTCAACAGGGGGGCCCCACAGGGTAGCGTGCTCAGCCACCTCCTGTACTCCCTGTTCACCCACATCTCCAACTCAATCCTCAAGTTTGCTGACAACACAACAGTGATAGGCCTGATTACCAACAACGACGAGACAGCCTACGGGGAGGTGGTGAGAGCCCTGGCTGAGTGGTGCCAGGAAAATAACCTGCACCTTCAAGACTGCTGTCTTATCTACATAATCATTGAACACTGGTCACTTTAATAATGTTTACATGCTGTTTTACCCACTTTGTGTATATGCTGTATTCTAGTCATGGCTCATCCTATATATACTACTGCTATACACACCTTTTACTATTCACGTACTGTCCATACTGTATACTCACATTTACATAAGTACTCAGACCCTTTACTCAGTACTTTGTTGTACCACCTTTGGCAGTGATTACAGCCTCAAGTCTACTTGGTATGACGCTATAAGCTTGGCACATCTGTATTTAGGAAGTTTCTCCCATTCTTCTCTGCAGATCCTCTCAAGCTCTGTCAGGTTGGATGGGGAGCGTTGTTGCACAGCTATTTTCAGGTCTCCAGAGATGTTCGATCGGGTTCAAGTCCGGGCTCTGGCTGGGTCACTCAAGGACATTCAGAGACTTGTCCTGAAGCCACTTCTGCCTTGTCTTGGCTAAGTGCTTAGAGTCGTTGTCCTGTTGGAAGGTGAACCTTAGCCCTAATCTGAGGTCCTTAGTGCTTTGGAACAGGTTTTCATCAAGGATTTCTCTGTAGTCTGCTCCGTTCATCTTTCCCTTGACCCTGACTAGTCTCCCAGTCCCTGCCATTGAAAAACATCCCCACAGCATGGATGCTGCCACCACCATGCTTCATTATAGGGAGGGTGCCAGGCTCCCTCCAGACGTGACACTTGGCATTCAGGCCAAAGAGTTCAATCTTAATTTCATCAGACCAGAGAATCTTGTTTTTCATGGTCTGAGTATCCTTTTGTTGCCTTTTGGCAAACTCCACACGGGCTGTCATGTGCCTATTTTACTGAGGAGTGATTTGTCTGCCCACTCTACCATAAAGGCCTGATTGGTGGCAAGCTGCAGAGATGGTTGTCCTTCTGGAAGGTTCTCCCATCTCCACAGAGGAGCTCTGTCAGAGTGACCAGGTTCTTGGTCACCTCCCTGACCAATGCCCTTCTCCCCCAATTGCTTAGTTTGGCTGGGCAGCCAGCTCTAGTGTCCCTTTGGCTCGGCCAAAGAGGGGATGGTAACGAGACCCGTAACATAACTCATGCAAAGTTAGTGACAGTAACGGTACAAACAAAAAAAAGACAACTTAATTACCGTCAAACACTCAGGGTTTATTTGAAAACACACGGTAAGGAGGGGAGCAGGAAAAGGAGCTGGACCCAAGGAAAGAAACATTTCCAAAAACACCCCTAAGCTAGACTAGCCTACTACTATACAGCTAACTAACTAACCAAAAATACAGTGGGTGGTCCACCCAGTTCTACCTAGTGTTCTTAGACAAAGTAGTCCTACGGGTAGTGTATGCCCATGGGCAACTTCGTTCCCCCTTTTCCCACCATCAAACAAACACCACAACAAAATAACAATACTCACAGGTGGGGACAAAGTGATATGCAGGTGCTAAAACAAAAGACAGATCTACAGAGATTGCATGACAGAGAGGTTGAGCTTTTGAGAAAACAACTGACAGGGTTTTTAAACCAAGGGAAAGGGGATGTGATTGGGTAATGGAAACAGGAGGAGGTGTGTCTTCTGATTAGCGACTGATTGGGGAATGATGATTGCCACCTGTGAGGGGAGAAGGAGAAAATAAATACACACACAGGATACTCACAGAATACTTGTATCCGTAACATATAGGAAGAGTCTTGGTGGTACCAAACATCTTCCATTTAAGATTGAAGGCCACTGTGTTCTTGGGGAACTTCAATGCTGCAGAAATGTTTTGGGACCCATCCCCAGATCTGTGCTTTGACACAATCCTATCTCGGGGCTCGACAGCCAATTCCTTCGACCTCACAGCTTGGTTTTTGCTCTGACATGCACTGTCAACTGTGGGACCTTGTATAGACAGGTTTGTGCCTTTCCAAATCATGTCCAATCAATTGAATTTACCACAGGTGGACTCCAAGTCGTAGACATAGCTCAAGGATAATTAATGAAACAGGATGCACCTGAGCTCAATTTCGAGGCTCATCGCAAAGGGTCTGAATACACAAATGTCTAAACCTGTTTTTGCTATGTTATTCCGGACATTGTGTGGAGATTGAGGACATTATTATTTAATACATTTTACAATAAGGCTGTAACAACATGTGGAAAAAGTTAAGAGGTCTGAATAACTATACATACAGTTGAAATTTACATACACTTAGGTTGGAGTCATTAACTTATTTTTCAACCACTCCACAAATTTCTTGTAACCAAACTATAGTTTTGGCAAGTCTGTTAGGACATCTACTTTCTGCACGAGTACTTTTTCACAGACAGATTATTTCACTAATAATTCACTGTTTCACAATTTTAAAAAAATGCATTTTACCTTTTTATTTAGCTAGGCAAGTCAGTTAAGAACAAATTATTATTTTAAATGCCGGCCTAGGAACAGTGAGTTAACTGCCTTGTTCAGGGGCAGAAGGACAGATTTGTACCTTGTCAGCTCGGGGAGTCGATCTTGCAACCTTTCGGTTACTAGTCCAACGCTCTAACCATTAGGCAACCCTGCCGCCAAATTCCAGTGGGTCAGCAGTTTACATACACTGAGTTGACTGTGCCTTTTAAACAGCTTGGAAAATTCCAGAAAATTACTTCATGGCTTTAGAAGCTTTTGATAGGCTAATTGACATCATTTGAGTCAATTGGAGATAGGCCTTGAAATACATCCACAGGTACAACTTCAAACTCCGTGCCTCTTTGCTTAACATCATGGGGAAATCAGCCAAGGAAAAACATTTTTTAAACCTCCACAAGTCTGGTTCATCCTTGGGAGCAATTTCCAAATGCCTAAAGGTACCACGTTCATCTGTACAAACAATAGTAATCCGGTATAAACACCATGGGACCACGCAGCCGTCATCCGCTCAGGAAGGAGCGCGTTCTGTCTCCAAGAGCTGAATGTACTTTGGTGAGAAAAGTGCAACTCAATCCCATAACAAAAGGACCTGCTGAAGATGCTGGAGGACACTGGTACAAATCATACTTTTTGGAGAAATGTCCTCTGGTCTGATGAAACAATAATAGAACTGTTTTGCCATAATGACCATTGTTATATTTAGAGGAAAAAAGGGGAGGCTTGCAAGCCCAAGAACACCATCCCAACCGTGAAGCACGGGGGTGGCAGCATCATGGGGGTGCTTTGCTGCAGGAGGGACTGGTGCACTTCACAAAATAAAGGGCATCATGAGGAAGGACAATTAAGTGAATACATTGAAGCAACATCTCACGCCACTTATTGTGGGAAGCTTGTGGAAGGCTACCTGAAACGTTTGACCCAAGTTAAACAATTTAAAGGCAATGCTACTAATTAGGTCTATGTGAACTTCTGACCCACTGGGAATGTGATGAAAGAAATAAAAGCTGAAATAAATCATTCTTTCTACTATTATTCTGGCATTTCACATTCTTAAAATAAAATGGTGCTACCTACGACAGGGAATTTTTACTAGGATTAAATGTCAGATTGTGAAACTGAATTTACATGTATTTGGCTAAGGTGTATGTAAAGTTCCGACTTCAACTGTGTACATACATACATATATACAATACCATTCAAAAGTTTGGACACATCTACTCTTTCCAGGATTTCTTTATTTTTACTTTTTTCTACATGGTAGAATAATAGTGAAGACATCAAAAACTATGAAATCACACACATGGAATCACATAGTAACCAAAAAAGTGTTAAACAAATCAAAATATATTTGAGATTCTACAAATAGCCACCTGCCTCAGGCAGGTGTAGGTTGTAGGGCCAGTATCGCGATACTCGTTAGTGTCGTTGCAAGGAAACAACACGATGCCCATTTAACACCTTTAGGAAAACATCCACAGTCACGTGGTTATTTTCCAAGCTATAGCACACAATACTTTACAATACAATACTTGAATGTATCAGCAGATTTTTAAAGGACCAAAGAATTTGGTCTGCTTCATGTGACGTGATCTTCTGAAAAGTTGTGAAACCTTGCTTTTGTATTCAACTTTCGTGACCCTTCCTTTTGATATTGAGCTTGCTTGCTGACTGCATCCCCTCCTCGTGTTTGTCTTTTCAGAGGAGTTGCGGATGGAGACCCGGCTGCTGCTGGGCCTGACCTTGGACTCCCACGCTCGCTACATGGCCGCCACACACCACCTGAGCCGGGCGGCACTGGACTACAAGCGAGCCCTACTGATCTGCCAGGAAGAGCAGGGAGAGACCCACCCACAGGTACCAGTTGTTAAATGTTTAGGCATTTTAGATAGAACGCCTGTTTTTGTTCTCTCCACAAAGTTTAATGGATTATTTTAAAGTATATATCTGAGTTCAAATGTTTTCTTTGTTTATTGCAACGTCGAGGAAATTAAGAAACAATGATTATACAACCTATTGGAACGTAGTGGGTTGGGACCTAAAGACTTACCGTCACCTCTACTGTGGTGTTAACAATATTACTTTCTTGTCAATTGTCTTTCTTGGTCTTCTACAGTCGCTGGTGCTGCTGAGTGACCTGGCCACCATCCTGGACCTGCAGGGCCGCCACGATGAGGCCCTGCCCCTGGTAAAGCAGGCCGTGGAGCTGAGCAGAGAAGCCGGGCACCCTGACCAGCACGTGTTGTTGGGAAACATGGCAGGCGTCCTACTGCACAATGGTAAGAAGGGCTAAAAATGAGGACTGAAATTCTAGGAGTGCCTTGGTTTCCTCTTCCCTCAACACAAGTCAGTTTTCAATGTCAAAACATTAACTTTTATTGAGAATTACTAAATGAATGTAGCTCAGTTGGTAGAGCATGACTTCTGCAACGTCAGTTCGTGGGTTCGATTCCCGGGTTCGATTCCCAGGACCACCCGTACGTAAAAATGTGGCATGTATGACTAAGTCACTTTGGATAAAAGTGTCTAAATGGCATGTTATATTTCTCTATGCACGTTATCCTTCTGGCACAGGTCAGTTTTATAATTCGGTGCTGCTCCATAAGTAACTGTACAGGCATTAACATTAATGGATAACATTTTGTTCAAGGAGGTACTGCGAAGTCTTATCGCTGTTAATATCAGAGAATATCTCTGTCGTGTTCATTACGGCATGCAACAGAAAACGTTTAACTATTTGTAATAGAAAATAAAACTGAGTTTCTTATTGGAGAAACCCAATTCCTAATTCAGTCCGTTTTCATTAATTTCATGTCAAATGAACACAATCTGTGTGCTCCTCCTGGTCCAGGTCTGTTTGAGGAGTCAGTGAAGCTGTACAAGGAGGCCCTGGCTCTGGCCCAGTCTGCAGGAGATGAAGAAGCAGTAGAGCAGATCCGGGAGGGGCTGAAAGAGGTGGGCAACAGGAGGAAAGCAAAGAAGGCGGAAACAGAAGCCCCCAAGACTGAGACCGACTGACCAGTTGGATCAACCAAACAAATATTAACACAACCCCAAGCCATCTCTGAACATTTCTGTTTGCAAATCTGAAGGGACTGAAATTAGATGGGTCATGTATGCACAAGATACGGAGCACATGGCTTATACAGTAGCTCAGGAGGAGGAGAAGGAGAAATGCAATAACACAATCACACTGTTTAAGACAACAGTTTATCTTTCTATGGGCATGCAACAATCTCATCTGTGAAACGCTGTAATGTGTTGTCTGTATTGTGTGAAATCTCTCTCCAATGAGGTATTCTTTTGTTGTCAGATTGGCTCAAGATGTAAGGGGAAAGACTCTGAGCTAAAATAAGTAAGACAAAGCCGGAATTCAGTCAAAGGTATGTTGTTCGACAAGCGTATTGCACATTTACTTTTAAATTGTTGCTCCTTTATATTTACGCTTGAGACAACATCCGCAGCGTTTATCATGAATGCGATCTCTTTACGAACGTCGGGGAAAATGCAATTTGTTGACAATCCGCTTTTGATTGAATCCCAGCCTGAATAATGGCATCTTAGGAGAATGGCAAGTCATGTGAATGACTATAAATAAAACTGTGTAAGACATGTACAATTTATGTGTATACAACACAATAATTTCATACAGACTTGAAGGTGACATGGGACTTAACTGTCAGCTTCAAGAGTAAAATGCCAAATCAGTAATTGTATTGTTTTCCCTTTGTTTCAACTAAGATGACTTAGTTTTTTTCCCGACTTTTCTGGACCCCGCTTTCCAGCGGCTGGGGTCCCGTGGCTTGTGCGCATGTGGGGGATAGTGTACTTTGCCCACAATTTCTGCTCAACTCGTTGATAACCTCCCCTTCACATTTCGCACTGTCAATCATGAATGATAATTCTTAACATTTTACAGGTGAAACGTCCATGCGGCATCTGCATACCGACGATTTGGTGTAAATCAGTTTCATGGGGATACAGTGCATTCGGAAAGTATTCAGACCCCTTGACTTTTTCCACATTTTGTTACGTTACAGCCTTATTCTAAAATAGATTAAAAAATAATAATAATCCTTAGCAATCTACCATCAATTCTCCATAAGGACAAAAACAGGTTTTTAGATTATTTTTGCAAATGTAAAAAATATACAACTGAAATATCACATTTGCATAAGTATTCAGACCCTTCACTCAGTACAGCATTGAAGCACCTTTGGCAGCGATTACAGCCTCAAGTCTTGGATATGATGCTACAAGCGTGACACACCTGTAATTTGGGAGTTTCTCCCATTCTTCTCTCCATATCCCCTCAAGCTCTGTCAGGTTTGATGGGGAGCGTCGCTGCACAGCTATTTTCAGGTCTCTCCAATAGAAGTCGACCGAATTGTTTTTTTTGTTGTTTTTTTCAACGCCGATACTAATTATTGGAGCACCAAAAAAAGCCGATACCAATTAATCGGCCGTTTAAAAAAAAATATATATAATATATTACAATTACACTGAATTTAACTTAATATAATACATAAATAATGAAACATGCTCAATTTGTTTTAACTAATGCAAAACACAGTGTTGGAGAAGAACGTAAAAGTGCAATATGTGCCATAGGCTTGAAGTCATAAACAGCGCTGTGATTCAAGCATTGCTAACAGCTGCTGGCAAACGCAGTAAAGTTTGAATGAATGCTTACAAGCCTGCTGCTGCCTACCACTGCTCAGACTGCTCTATCAAATCAGAATTATAATATAATGAACTCAGAAATACATGCCTTAGTTTCTGGATTTGACCACATTAATGACCTATCATTTTCGAAAACAAAACGTTTATTCTTTCAGTGAAATACAGAACTGTTCTGTACTTTATCGAACGGGTGGCAACCCTAAGTCTAAATATTGCTATTACATTGCACAACCTTCAATGTTATGCCATAATTATGTACAATTCTGGCAAATTAGTTCATTATGGGGTATTGTGTATAAATGCAGCAAAACAAGAAATGTCCCTTTTTCAGGACCCTGTCTATCAAATATAATTCATAAAAATCCAAAAAACTTCAGATCTTCATTGTAAAGGGTTTATACACTGTTTCCCATGCTTGTTCAATGAACGATAAACAATTAATGAACATGCACCTGTGGAACAGTCGTTAAGACACTAACAGCTTACAGACGGTAGGCAATTAAGTTATGAAAACTTAGGACACTAAAGGGGCCTTTCTACATACTCTGAAAAACACCAAAAGAAAGATGCCCAGGGTTCCTGCTCATCTGCGTGAACGTGCTTTAGCCATGCTGCAAGGAGGCATGAGGACTGCAGATGTGGCCAGGGCAATAAATTGCAATGTCTGTACTGAGAGACGCCTAAGACGGCGCTACAGGGAGACAGGACGGACAGGTGAATGTCCTCGCAGTGGCAGACCACGTGTTACAACACCTGCACAGTATCGGTACATCCGAAAATCACACCTGCGGGACAGGTACAGGATGGCAACAACAACTGCCCCGATTTACACCAGGAACGCACAATCCCTCCATTAGTGCTCAAACTGTCCACAATAGGCTGAGAGAGGCTGGACTGAGGGCTTGTAGGCCTGTTGTAAGGCAGGTCCTCACCAGGCATCAAGGGCAACAACGTCGCCTATGGGCACAAAACCCACCGTTTGTGCCCATAGGCGACGTTGTTGCCGGTGATGTCTGGTGAGGAATACCAATTTGCTTTTTTAATGTTTAATAATTTTTTTTTAAATGAAATTCACTGAGGATGGTCCTCCTCTGGCTAGCCTCCACTGGTGCATTATCATGCTGAAACATGAGGTGATGGCGGCAGATGAATGGCACGATAATGGGCCTCAGGATCTCGTCAAGGTATCCCTGTATATTCAAATTGCTATTGATAAAATGCAATTGTGTTCATTGTCTGCCAATACCATAACCCCACCACCAACATGGGGCACTGTTCACAATGTTGATATCAGCAAACCGCTCATCCACACAGCACGCGCGATCTGCCCGGTAGCGTGCCAGTTGCCATCGAAGGTGAGCATTTGCCCACTGAAGTCGATTACGACATCGAATTGCAGTCAGGTCAAAACCCTGGTGAGGACGACAAGCACGCAGATGAGCTTCCCTGAGGCAGTTGTGCAGAAATTCTTTAGTTGTGCAAACCCACATTTTCATCAGCTATCCGGGTGGCTGGTCTCAGATGATCCCGCAGGTGAAGAAGCCGGATGTGGAGGTCCTGGGCTGGCATGCTTACACGTGGCCGGTTGGACATACTGTAAAATTCTCTCAAATGACATTGGAGGCGGCTTATGGTACAGAAATTAACATTCAATTCTGTGGAAACAGCTGTCGTGATGTGACTCTCAATAGATGTGATGACTATTATTTATCGAATAATTACCTACTGTGTTTGTAACTGGATTAAATTAATCAACAACAACAATTAACTCATTAGGAGAGTTGTTTTTCCCGGGCACCACAGGAAAAGTTGTTTACCGGTAGTCTCCTGAATGAACTCAAGTCACATATTAATCATTTCCTCATATCAGTCTCATTCTGAATGTCACAGATATCTTGAATCTGCACAAACCTGAGTCTTACTGATTATTCCGTGCCACACATTGATTTGATTTATTTATTTACTAACAAACTAAGTGAAAACACAGGATACACACACGGTATAGGTTATTGATTAGAAACTTAATACAATGACAACAGGTCCATAGCGGACTAACACAATATGACACTTGTTACACAAGATGGAGAGTTAAAGAGAAGCAACACTTGGATAAATTTGGGAACTCCGCTCACAGTAATCCTCATACCTTGCCCCGAACTGCCGCTCTTATGGGTAAGAAGTAATGCATGTATTTACGTGTTGAAGGTCTTCATGGGTATCTCTGTTGGACCCAGGCCTTCATGGAAAGGGTTCCGTTTGGTGAGAAGGGCTCGATTGGGCTGCCGCCTTTGAATGGCCTTCTCCTTCATTCTCAGGTGTAAGGCTCTGATTGTCCACGAGGTCACAATGTCCTTCTTAGTTGTCTGTTTACTTGCACTCGTTCTAGAAGAGTGGACTTCTGAGCATGGTTAATCAGTGTCGATGATCCCCAGAATGGTGAAGAGAACAGTGTAGGTGATGATGATTTGAAGGGAATAACAGGATGGTCCTACTTAAAGTCACTTTCTTAGATACAGTACTTAGAACAGATACTCAACCGTAACATTGAATGTTAGAGGCTACTTCGTCTTCTTCAACCTTGTGTTGATTTCCAGGGTCGTGACTAATGTAGACCGAGCTGCAGCTTGTGGTCCATTTAATCTGGTATGTTTATTCTTAACTCAATCGTTTATACCCTCGGGTAGAAAGGGAGTGTTTTCGTCATGCTGACACGCTTTCTGAGCTCCCTGGCGCGTGGCTCGTTACGAGGCAAAGTATCATAATTACTATGAACTCATTAGAGAACTAAAATCACAATCCTATCGTCACAAAAACATTCTCTTCATCCTTGATATTTTCTACACCACGTAAAGGATATACACAGTTTAAAAGTTCAAGTTACAATGTTTTCATTATAACGTCTTTATACAATTTTTACAAAATACATTTTCCATCTCTCATCATTCTCAACATTTGGATGTTGAAATATATTGTCCCAATGTTCATTGTTGGATGTTGAATTTTTGGGTGGCAAAATCTTCTGTAACAAAGAGTCATTCCATTCACCCATACTAGAAACCAAAGGAATCGTCTGCTGCCTACAATTTACGATCGACGTGAGGTGTCGTAAACCCCCATATCAACCTGATCTCTGGATCCTCACAGGAGAGTCATGACACAGCTCTGGTGGACATTCCTGCAGTCAGCATGCCAATTGTACGCTCCCTCAACTTGAGACATCTGTGGCATTGTGTTGTATGACAAAACAGCACATTTTAGTGGACTTTTAATAGTCCCCAGCACAAGGTGCAGATGTGTAATGCTAATGCTTTTTAATCAGCCACACCTGTCAGGTGGATGAAATTATCTTGGCAAAGGAAAAATGCAAGCTAAGAGGGATGTAAACAGATTTGTGCACAGAATGAGAGAACAGATGATAAAAACCAGTGTATATTCAAGTCCCCAAGAAAGTAGACCTCTCTGTTTACATCACATACACTATCAAGCATTTAACACACAGTATCTAGATACTGACTGTTAGCACTTTGTGGCCTATAGCATCACTCTAAAAGAATAGGCTTTAGATGAGACAGGTGAACCTGCAACCACAGCACTTCAATAACACTTGACATGAGTAATTCTATAAGCATTGCATGGATATGGCTCTAAATATACAGTGCATTCGGAAATTATTCAGACTCCTTGACTTTTTCCACATTTTGTTACATTAAAGCCTGATTCTAACATGGATACAATAATATTTTTTCCTTGATGTTTCTTCAGCTTCACTGGAGTCTACCTGTGGTAAATTCAAATGATTGGACATGATTTGGAAAGGCACACACCTGTCTATATAAGGTCCCACAGTTGACATGCATGTCAAAGCAAAAACCAAGCCGCGAGGTCGAAGGAATTGTCCGTAGAGCTCAGAGACAGAATTGTGTAGATCTGTGGGAAGGGTACCAAACATTTCTGCAGCATGGAAGGTCCTCAAGAACAGTGGCCTCCATCATTCCTAAATTGAAGAAGTTTGGAACCACCAAGACTTTTCCCAGAGTTTGCCAGCTGACCAACCTGAGCACTCGGGAGAGAAGGGCCTTGGTCAGGGAGGTGACCAAGAACCCGATGATCACTCTGACAGAGATCCAGAGATCCTCTGTGGAGACGGGAGAATCTTCCAGAAGGACAACCATCTCTGCAGCACTCCACCAATCAGGCCTTTATGGTAGAGTGGCCAGACGGAAGTAACTCCTCAGTAAAAAGCACATGACAGCCCGCTTGGAGTTTGCCAAAAGGCACCTAATGACTCTTAGACCACGAGAAACAAGATTCTCTGATCTGAAGAAACCAAGATTGAACTCTTTGGACTGAATTCCAAGCGTCACGTATGGTGGTGGCAGCATCATACTGTGGGGATGTTTTTCACTAGTAGGGACTGGGAGACTAGTCAGGGTCGAGGGAAAGATGAAGGGAGCAAGGTACGGAGAGAAAAACCTGCTCCAGAGCGTTCAGGACCTCAGACTGGGACGAAGGTTCACCTTCCAACAGGACAATAAATCAAATAAAATGTTAATGGTCAAATACATGAGTTTAGCAGATGTTATTGCGGGTGTAGCTAAAAGCTTGTGGCTTCTAATTCCGACAATGCAGCAATATCTAACAAGTAATATCTAACAATTTCACAAATACCTAGTACACACATCTAAGTAAAGGAGTGGAATTAAGAATATATAAATATATGGATGAGCAATGTCAGAGCGGCATAGACTAAGATACAGTAGAATAGAACAGAATGCAGTATATACATATGAGATGAGTAATGCAAGATCTGTAAACATTATTAAAGTGACATTATTAAAGTGACTAGTATTCCATTTATTAAAGTGGCCAATGATTTCAAGTATGTGTATGTATGCAGGTAGCCTCTCTGTGCTAGTGATGGCTGTTTTAACAGTCTGATGGTCAGACCAGCGTTGAATCGTCCTGAGCATGGGTACTTCCTGTTTGAGATTCTGCCTATAGGAAGGGAGGAGCAAAATGGAGTTGTGGTCAGAATAGAATTTAGGTAGCCTTTTACTCAAATTTGCTTTGTTAAAATCCCCGGCTACAATAAATACAGCTTCAGGATATATGGTTTCTAGTTTGCATAATGTCCAGTGAAGTTCCTTGAGGGCCGTCGTGGTATCGGCTTGAGGGGAATATACACGGCGGTGACAATAACCGAAGAGAATTCTCTTGGGAGATAATACGGTCAGCATTTGATTGTGAGATATTCTTGGTCGGGTGAACAAAAGGACTTGCGTTCCTGTATGTTATGACATTCACACCATGAGTCGTTAATCATGAAACATAAACCCCCTTCTTCTTCTTCCCAGGGAGATGTTTATTCCTGTCGGCACGATGAACTGAGAATCCATATGGCTGGACCGACTCCGACAGTATATCCCGAGAGAGTTTCCGTGAAACAGAGTGTGTTACAATCCCTGATGTCTCTATGGAAAGAAACTCTTGCCCTGATCTCGTCAACTTTGTTATCTAGGGACTGAACATTAGCGAGTAATATACTCGGAGGCGGTGGGTGGTTTACGTCTGACTAGAAGACCGCTCCGAGTTCCTCTTCTTCACCGGCGTTGTTTTGAGTCGGCCTCTGGAATCAGTTCAATTGCTCTGGGTGGTGCGAACAAAGGATCCACTTTGGGAAAGTCATATTCCTGATCGTAGTGCCGGTAGTGGTGGTGAGTTGCCACCGCTCTGATATCCAATAGTAAATCATACATAAGAAAACAAAATACTGCAAAGTTTCCTAAGAACTAGAAGCGAGCCAATAACCCTAAGTACACAGCCAAGACAACACAGGAGTGGGTTCGTCTCTGAATGTCTTTGAGGGGCCAAGCCAGACCCTGGACATGAACCCGATCGAATATCTCTGAAGATATCTGAAAATAGCTGTGCAGCTGCGCACCCCATCCAACCTGACAGAGATGGGAGGAACTGGAGAGAAGAATGGGAGGAACTTCCCAAATACAGGTGTGCCAAGCTTGTACCGTCATACCCCAGAAGACTCGAGGCTATAATTGCTGTCAGAGGTGCTTCAACACAGTACTGAGTAAAAGGTCTGAATACTTATGTAAATGTAATATTTTCGTTTTTTTAAACTGTTTTTGATGTGTAATTATGGTGTATTATGTGTAGATTAATGAGGGGGAAACAAACAACTTAAATAATTTTTAGAATAAGGCTGTAACGTAACAAAATGTGGAAAAAGTCAAGGGGTTTGAATACTTTCCAAATGCGCTGTACCTCTTTCCCCTTGTCTTTTACACTCTCTCATACCTCTCCCCACCACCTCTTTCTTCCTCTGTTTTTACAATGCACACTGGATGTGCATTGAAGTACAGATTGAACTTGTTTTTGTAATATAATATTACAATTATAATATTCATAATGCATGTATGATGTATTTATAACAGTTGGATAATGAACTTCTTTCAATAAAGCGTTTTACATTCTCTACACTGGTTGAAATTAAGTCTCATTTGATGAAATGTTACACATATCCTGTGTCTTCAGATCAGTGCAGATGAAGGAAGTTAGATATTGAGATGAACCTTTACATGATGCATAGGAAGGGTAGTGTTCTGTTTTTAAAATTGTTTTGGTATATGTATTACAAATCAGCCTTTAACTAGTTAAATCATGTTTCTAGTCTGTTGCATAGTTACAATGTGTAACCTTTGATGTCCCAGGATCAGTAAGCATAATTGTAAAAGACACAGCATCATTCAAAGACTGGTGTTTGATACTCATTCATACCTGAACCGCACCTTTATTTGCCAAGGAAGAGTACATGCTCAGCAAATATATACAATGTACAGGCTACAATGTGGGGATCATGCTTGGTAATAACTACATATATATAGCTGAGGTTCATAGCTAGGTTCTGAACTAATATGTATACCAAACGTTTTAGCTTCCACACACAGATCGGCTACGTAGCTAGCCACACATCCATAGGCATACAGGTATTTTTATCCTCTACCACACAATAAGCAAGAAAAAGTTAGCTAGCTACGTTAGTTCAGCTGCATTGCATGGCAAATATGCAGTGAACACAAAGGGTGAACACAAAGGGTTTATACCCTTCTCCCGGCTGCTAATCGCCCTGCTCCGAAGCACCTCTCACTCAAATGGCTTTCTGTTATCTCAATTATTAGCCATGTCCAGTCACGTTATTGGGTCCTTCTCACAGACACATCGGGGATGTAATGGGGCAATGGGGCAAATTCTGAGGCGCATATTGAAGATGTTAGAAGAACTGTCCACATTTACTTTCCGTCAGCCAACAAGATGAGTAACGAACAGCGGCGCCGACAGAGATGGCCGCCTCGCTTCGCGTTCCTAGGAAACTATGCAGTTTTTTTTTTTTTACGTGTTATTTCTTACATTAGTACCCCAGGTCATCTTAGGTTTCATTACATACAGTCGAGAAGAACTACTGAATATAAGAGCAGCGTCAACTCACCATCAGTATGACCAAGAATATGACTTTCGCGAAGCGGATCCTGTGTTCTGCCTTTCACCCAGGACAACGGAATGGATCCCAGCCGGCGACCCAAAAAAACGACTCTGTAAAAGAAGGAAACGAGGTGGTCTTCTGGTCAGACTCCGGAGACGGGCACATCGTGCACCACTCCCTAGCATTCTTCTCACCAATGTCCAGTCTCTTGACAACAAGGTTGATGAAATCCGAGCAAGGGTAGCATTCCAGAGGGACATCAGAGACTGTAACGTTCTTTGCTTCACGGAAACATGGCTCACTGGAGAGACGCTATCGGAGTCGGTGCAGCCAGCGGGTTTCTCCACGCATCGCGCCGACAGAAACAAACATCTTTCTGGTAAGAAGAGGGGCGGGGGCGTATGCCTTATGGCTAACGAGACGTGGTGTGATCACAAAAACATACAGGAACTCAAATCTTTCTGTTCACCTGATTTAGAATTCCTCACAATCAAAAGTCGACCGCATAATCTACCAAGAGAATTCTCTTCGATTATAATCACAGCCGTATATATTCCCCCCCAAGAAGACACATCGATGGCTCTGAACGAACTTTATTTGACTCTTTGCGAACAGGAATCCATACATCCTGAGGCTGCATTCATTGTAGCTGGGGATTTTAACAAGCCTAATCTGAAAACAAGGCTCCCTAAATTGTATCAGCATAACGATTGCGCAACCAGGGCTGGCATAACCTTGGATCATTGTTATTCTAACTTCCGCGACGCATATAAGGACCTGCCCCGCCCTCCTTTCGGAAAAGCTGACCATGACTCCATTTTGCTGATCCCTGCCTACAGACAGAAACTAAAACAAGAAGCTCCCACGCTGAGGTCTGTCCAACGCTGGTCCGACCAAGCTGATTCCACACTCCAAGACTGCTTCCATCACGTGGACTGGGATATGTTTCGTATTGCGCCAGACAACAACATTGACGAATACGCTGATTCGGTGTGCGAGTTCATTAGAACGTGCGTTGAAGATGTCGTTCCCATAGCAACGATTAAACAATTCCCGAACCAGAAACCGTGGATTGATGGCAGTATCGTGTGAAACTGAAAGCGCGAACCACTGCTTTTAATCAGGGCAAGGTGACTGGTAACATGACCGAATACAAACAGTGCAGCTATTCCCTCCGCAAGGCTATCAAACAAACTAAGCGTCAGTATAGAGACAAAGTAGAATCTCAATTCAACGGCTCAGACACAAGAGGTATGTGGCAGGGTCTACAGTCAATCACGGACTACAAAAAGAAAACCAGCCCAGTCACGGACCAGGATGTCTTGCTCCCAGGCAGACTAAATAACTTTTTGCCCGCTTTGAGGACAATACAGTGCCACTGACACAGCCTGCAACGAAAACATGCGGACTCTCCTTCACTGCAGCCGAGGTGAGTAAAACATTTAAACGTGTTAACCCTCGCAAGGCTGCAGGCCCAGACGGCATCCCCAGCCGCGCCCTCAGAGCATGCGCAGACCAGTTGGCTGGTGTGTTTGCGGACATATTCAATCAATCCCTATACCAGTCTGCTGTTCCCACATGCTTCAAGAGGGCCACCATTGTTCCTGTTCTCAAGAAAGCTAAGGGAACTGAGCTAAACGACTACCGCCCCGTAGCACTCACTTCCGTCATCATGAAGTGCTTTGAGAGACTAGTCAAGGACCATATCACCTCCACCCTACCTGACACCCTAGACCCACTCCAATTTGCTTACCGCCCAAATAGGTCCACAGACGATGCAATCTCAACCACACTGCACACTTCCCTAACCCATCTGGACAAGAGGAATACCTATGTGAGAATGCTGTTCATCGACTACAGCTCGGCATTTAACCTGTTGAAACTCTGGGGGCGCTATATCATTTTTGGATAAAAAGACGTGCCCGTTTTAAGCGCAATATTTTGTCACAAAAAGATGCTCGACTATGCATATAATTGGTAGCTTTGGAAAGAAAACACTCTGACGTGTCCAGAACTGCAAAGATATTTTCTGTGCGTGCCCTAGAACGTGAGCTACAAGCAAAACCAAGATGAAACGGCATCCAGGAAATGAGCAGGATTTTTGAGGCTCAGTTTTCCATTGTCTCCTTATATGGCTGTGAATGCGAGAGGAGTGAGTCAGCCCTTTCTGTCGTTTCCCCAAGGTGTCTGCAGCATTGTGACGTATTTGTAGGCATATCATTGGAAGATTGACCATAAGAGACCACATTTACCAGGTGTCCGCCCGGTGTCCTGCACCGAAATTGGTGCGCAAAAGTCAGCTGCAAGTATTTTTCCACAGAATTCAGAGAAGAATGCAGGCTTCCACGAACGATATATCAATGAAGAGATATGTGAAAAAACACCTTGAGGATTGATTCCAAACAACGTTTGCCATGTTTCGGCCGATATTATGGAGTTAATTCGGAAAAAGTTTGACGTTGTAGGTGACTGAATTTTCGGTTCGTTTCGGTAGCCAAATGTGATGTACAAAACGGAGCGATTTCTCCTACACAAAGACGCTTTCAGGAAAAACTGCACATTTGGTATGTAACTGAGAGTCTCCTCATTGAAAACATCCGAAGCTCTTCAAAGGTAAATGATTTTATTTATTTGGTTATCTGGTTTTTGTGAAAATGTTGCGTGCTAAATGCTACTCAAAATGCTAAGCTAGCTTAGCATACTCTTACACAAATTAGTGAATTGCTATGGTTCAAAAGCATATTTTGAAAATCTGAGATGACAGTGTTGTTAAGAAAAGGCTAAGCTTGAGAGTAGGCGCATTATTTTCATTTTATTTGCGATTTTCAGAAATCGTTAACGTTACATTATGCTAATGAGCTTCAGGCTATAACTGTATACAGGTTTTTTTCATAGCCAAACGTGAACAAAACGGAGCGATTTGTCCTACACATTTGCTATGTAACTGAGAGTCTCCTCATTGAAAACATCCGAAGCTCTTCAAAGGTAAATGATTTTATTTATTTGGTTATCTGGTTTTTGTGTAAATGTTGCGTGCTAAATGCTACTCAAAATGCTAAGCTAGCTTAGCATACTCTTACACAAATTAGTGAATTGCTATGGTTCAAAAGCATATTTTGAAAATCTGAGATGACAGTGTTGTTAAGAAAAGGCTAAGCTTGAGAGTAGGCGCATTATTTTCAGAAATCGTTAACGTTGCGTTATGCTAATGAGCCTGAGGCTTTAGTCACGATCCCGGATCCGGGATGGGGAGTTTCAAGAAGTTAACACCATAGTACCCTCCAAGCTCATCATCAAGCTCGAGACACTGGGTCTCGACCCTGCCCTGTGCAACTGAGTACTGGACTTCCTGACGGGCCGCCCCCAGGTGGTGAGGGTAGGCAACAACATCTCCACCCCGCTGATCCTCAACACTGGGGCCCCACAAGGGTGCGTTCTGAGCCCTCTCCTCTACTCCCTGTTCAACCACGACTGCGTGGCCACGCATGCCTCCAACTCAATCATCAAGTTTGCGGACGACACAATAGTGGTATGCTTGATTACCAACAACGACGAGACGGCCTACAGGGAGGAGGTGAGGGCCCTCGGAGTGTGGTGTCAGGAAAATAACCTCACACTCAACGTCAACAAAACTAAGGAGATGATTGTGGACTTCAGGAAACAGCAGAGGGAACACCCCCCTATCCACATCGATGGAACAGTAGTGGAGAGGGTAGTAAGTTTTAAGTTCCTCGGCATACACATCACAGACAAACTGAATTGGTCCACTCACACAGACAGCATCGTGAAGAAGGCGCAGCAGTGCCTCTTCAACCTCAGGAGGCTGAAGAAATTCGGCTTGTCACCAAAAGCACTCACAAACTTCTACAGATGCACAATCGAGAGCATCCTGGCGGGCTGTATCACCGCCTGGTACGGCAACTGCTCCGCCCTCAACCGTAAGGCTCTGCACAACGCATCACCGGGGGCAAACTACCTGCCCTGCAGGACACCTACACCACCCGATGTTACAGGAAGGCCATAAAGATCATCAAGGACAACAACCACCCGAGCCACTGCCTGTTCACCCCGCTATCATCCAGAAGGCGAGGTCAGTACAGGTGCATCAAAGCTGGGACCGAGAGACTGAAAAACAGCTTCTATCTCAAGGCCATCAGACTGTTAAACAGCAACCACTAACATTGAGTGGCTGCTGCCAACACACTGACTCAACTCCAGCCACTTTAATAATGGGAATTGATGGGAAATGATGTAAAATATATCACTGGCCACTTTAAACAATGCTACCTAATATAATGTTTACATACCCTACATTATTCATCTCATATGTATACGTATATACTGTACTCTATATCATCTACTGCATCTTTATGTAATACATGTATCACTAGCCACTTTAACTATGCCACTTTGTTTACATACTCATCTCATATGTATATACTGTACTTGATACCATCTACTGTATCTTGCCTATGCTGCTCTGTACCATCACTCATTCATATATCTTTATGTACATATTCTTTATCCCCTTACACTTGTGTATAAGACAGTAGTTTTGGAATTGTTAGTTAGATTACTTGTTGGTTATTACTGCATTGTCGGAACTAGAAGCATTTCGCTACACTCCCATTAACATCTGCTAACCATGTGTATGTGACAAATAAAATTTGATTTGATTTCAAAAGCACTAGCATATGTCAATCTACTATCCCCCTAGTACAAAAGTTGACTTATTCTATTGGTCAGCTTGTCGTTCTGTGCGAGAAATGAATATTCCAAACAGACTCTGGGACGATAGATTCCAAATGAATACAACCACTGTACATCATGTGAGAACTTTTATCTTAAAGTTTGATCATTATTATGCTATTTCTTCACATTATAAGTACAGCAAATCGCACATGGCAGTAGGCCGAAGGCTATAAGTGTGAATGTTCTAAAATACAATTTGCTGGAAAACACTGTTCTCCCAAAGTCCCCCTGCAAATGCAAGCGGTTTCATATGACAGATGAAAATATATCCTTTAGAAATTTAGAATGAGGGAAGATACAACAACTGGCATGAGTTTTAATATGACTAGGATTGTGTATGCTGGATAACGAAAGAAAGTTGAGAACATTATATATATATTTGTATAAAATAATCCCCTTAACGTTCCTGTGGTTGGAACACGGTAAGACATGCCTCATAAAATGACCAAAAAAACATCCAGGTTTTAAACAATGAAATTTATGGTTAAATAGTTTCCAAATGTTGACTGTCTCCGCTCAGATTGCAAGATGGGTGATGTTGCTGTGTGCAACAGGTACTAACATTTCTCTCCAATCTGATCGAACAGAGCCTCGAGTATGTAATATCAATTATCCTACATTATATTTGTTAAACATGACTGACATTTAACATATATATATATATATATATATATATATATATATATATATATATATATATATATATATATATGTGTTATATAAAATCTCATTAAAGTTTGGCTACAATTTCTGGCGCCTCCCTCCTGTCAGCATCGATCTGGACATGACAGACTGTACTCAATACCCATAGGCTATCACCTACACCTTGACATTTAGGCTAATTATTTATGTGCATTTACATACACGTGTTTTTCTTAAAAGAATAGCAAGTGTTTTTCAGTTTAATTTGCTATTTTGGTTCATGTCCTTGTTGCTCTAGCACGGCTAATCCCAAACTGGGGTTCACGCAATGCCGCCGGGGGTACGCCAAACACAAATCTGATTCACATTTCCAATCAGTCCTTTTAGATTTTCCAATGGGGCTATACATTTGGGTAATGTTTATTTTGTTTCACAGCCTAAAATAAAATGAAACCATCTAGTGTTCAGCGAAATAACAACACAATGTCAAATACAGGTAGCCGAGTCAAATAATTAACATCCAATCACATTAACCGTAACTCTCTCGTGGTAAACCTTCACTCTTGTGCAGACATTTAGAAACGAAGAACGGCAATTAGAAAAATAAGTCACAGGAGGTTTTTCTGCAGGAATTAAGACGACTTTCGAGTAGTACGACATGTATAAAAGCAACAGATACCATTAATAAGAAGGGTCTAGAAGCGTTTTAGAATGTGAGCGAGCAGCTAGGACAGGCAAGCCCCATACTATTGTGGAGGACGTCATTCTTCCGCGTGTGGCTGCGCAACGACAGCTACCTGGTCATCGACAAGGATGGTGAGGAGGTGTGGAAATCTGCCTCCTCCAAGGGTCAGAAGTGAAGTGGTTGACTGCAGCTCCTCCAGAGATTTAGCGAAACAAACCTTCAATTTACATTTTAGAGGAGTGGTCTCAACACTCTTGTCGACAGAGCTCATTCAGTAAAGAGAATGTTAAAAAGTATATTTTCTGTGTGCTTGTGTTTGTTTCCTGGGGTCTTTATCTTTTACTTGATAATGAAGTAATTTGTAAAACATGCAATTGGATATATGCAGGTAATAAAGCATATAATGTTGCACCGAAAATATTGAGTATATAAATAGACTAATAGAACATCTGCTATAGTCAAGTTTTCCTAGCCACCTTCTACATCTGCATTGCTCACTGTTTGGGGTTTTAGGCTGTATTTCTGTGTAGCACTTTGTGACATCTGCTGATGTGAAAACGGCTTTATAAATTTGATTGAAATTTGATTGATTAGACTGCCCTGGTGCAGGGTTAAGAACGTCCCTTGAAGGAAAAAACAATAACAGTATCTCCA
Organism: Oncorhynchus masou masou; assembly: GCF_036934945.1. NCBI lineage: Eukaryota > Metazoa > Chordata > Actinopteri > Salmoniformes > Salmonidae > Oncorhynchus > Oncorhynchus masou. The sequence continues at coordinate 48,804,161 of NC_088214.1, forward strand.
AAATGTTAAGGGACTTTTATGAAGGACAGAGTGTTATGGATTGTCATTATTACGCCACCATAAGCAAATAAAATGATAAATTATGTGCCCAAGCATTTCTTCAACACATTGTACTTTGCTGTTATATTATTCTATTATCGTCTTCACATCATTGTTCGATCTGACACTTCACACCTGAATGTGAAAATTAACAACAATGTACACGGTGTAGTAGAGTATTAGTTTATATCATCTCTATAAATACATTTTCAACTGAAGTCCATCTTCAGATTTGCAGACAGGTTAAACGACTACAGCCTGCCAGAGACATGATCCCATGTTCCCCCCTCACCCCATTCTAACTGAATTTGCACAGATAGTGATGCTCTCATAATGTCCTTTTTGATTACACTTCAGTGAATTAACAGATAGCTAGAGCTGGATCTCAATGCAGAGAACAGGTATCGTTTTCTTTCATTTTCACAGATAAAAACCTTGTGCATGTTGGATCTAATCATATTCACAAACAAGTCAGACGCCTCTCGCAAATCTAATCAGATTATTTTAAATTACACCTTGAAAGAAGCTTGTCTATTAGTCTGGAAGGAATGCTGACTTCAGCAGAAGAGCAACAGCATTTCTCAAATAAAGGGAGAGCTACAGTTTTCATTTGATTTCATATTAATCGTGGGCAAATATTATTACGCGGTCAAATATTATTATTGATGTTGACAGTTAAATGCTGGCCCTTACTCAGAGGGAAAGAATGAACGGCGTAGCTATTTTGTAGTAACAGAACATTTCATTTTACAATAGCCTATGCTTTCATACCTAACCCTTCAGAGTTTATTGGCAATTGAAAATGTGCGCTCGTACTTGCTTGGTGATCGTTCCACACATTACATTAAAGTATCTCTTTCAAACAAGAAACAGATGTGAAAGGCCTTCATACAAAATTATGTTATCAGTGATTTGGTCTTCACCCACATCTTCAATCACAAATAAATACTTGTGATTATTTGTTTTTATCTTCTCCAACAGAATGTTTACTGTAGGGGAAAGTGCACCTTCATCACAAAGGTCAGGTTCTGATGGAAGCTGTTTTCAAACATCAAAAGATTAAAATATAAATAAATAAGAAAATACAATTGATTGATTGATTGAAGGGAAACTTTCCAACATTTCCAACAACTCCTTGGAAGTGGGAAATACAAGGTTCCAACTGGAAAATAACCACTTGAACAACTGTCCCAAGTTGGAATTCCAAGGGGAAAGTAAGAGATAACGTTGATACCCCGAGTTTACAAGTTGTGACATCATCACTGACCTTTCACCTTTTCAACCAAAAGATGATCAAGCAAATCCATTGACAGTGTCAAACTTATCAATGTGGATAATGTAGCTCGTGTGACCATACTCTCAATGTTAGCTAACTTTATCATGAGCAATGTTAGATAGCTCATCTACCGAGCTAAAATCTCCTTGGTTGAATCATTTTATCAACTTTAACACGATCACGTCAAATTTATGACTCATAACTGGGAGATTTCCCAGTTCCGATGAGCATTTGAAGACAGCATTAATGTGCTTGCTGAAGGCCACACCGTTAGTGATATTTCTTATCCAATCTGAAGCACGACCAGTACTGGTACCTCAAAAAACTAAATAGGACACATCAAAGTAACAATATACTGTAATGATCGGCTAAAGGTAGATGGTGTTAAAACAACATTCAATACTTATCTAGAATGCAAAGCATGCCTACCAGCTAACACTTTTTCAGTAGCTAAATAATTCCCCAAAAATGTAGGGGCTAATTAGTCACTACTATAAACGAAATTCAGAGGAACACTTGGCCACCAAAAATCAAATGTAACTTTAAAAACGATTTGATCTTTTAAAAGGTTATCACAAGACCAGTTCAAAACAAGTATTTAGCACCCTGAATGTGTCCAGCCAGATCCACCAGCTGAAGATGATTCAAGTCTAACCCAATCTAATCCAAACTATGAAAGCATCTTATTTTTCAAGATTCCAGTCCAATTAATTACCACACGTTTTACTGGGTTCATGGGTGTCTTATGCATCTCAGTGTCCATTCAGCCATGAAAGAAACCTGTATTCTGCTTTGCTTCAATCTCCTCCTCCACTCTCTCCATCTTGCCCTCTTCTCCGTGGGTATAAAAAGGACAGTTCTTTACCAGCTTCACTTCATCTGGAACCTCGAGCCTTATCAATCCAAACTACTGAACCACACACCACCTGTGAGTATCATAACGGGGGTTAACAACTTAAGTATCTGGGTATAGCATGTATCCTGCTAAATGTTGCATTACGGGAGATAACTCCAAGCAGTGATTTCAATCATCTAAAAACGGAAATGTCAAATTTCACTTAAATTCTTGCCAACTGTCAAAATGTCTCATGTGAAGTGTGCTATTCAACTTTTGAAAGGTGGTCCACTGAATGGCCCATTATTGTACTATTTCAAAAGCTGTTCATTTATACATTTTTGCCATGGAAATATTTGCTAAGGGAATTTAGAAAATGTAAAGGTATATATTACATTTTTTGCTAAGCAGGGTTTATTTACTTATTCTTTATTTCAGAATCATGAGCAGGAATTACATGTCCAAGTATGATGAGATGCGTAAGGGAGACATCATATGGTCCAATAACAAGGAATACAAGGCTGTTTTCCAGGTAGGTTTAAAGCGTCTTAAAAGCTGCTATATAAATACATTTACAGATAGACAGACAATGTGTCATCTGCAGTCAGCTGAACTAGGGTAGTGTCTCCCAAACGGTTTGTGTGTTTGCACCTACCTAAAACCTTTTAAATTGCTGTGCATACCACAATCGTTTATCTCTCGTCTACACAGGAGGACGGTAACTTTGTCATCTATGGCTGGAGGCAGATGTGGTCCTCTGACACGGCCGGCCAGTGTGACGCCTACCGCCTGTGCATGCAGGACGACTGCAACTTTGTCATGTACAAGAGGGATAACAAGATGATGTGGCAAACCAAGAGCCAGGGTCAAGGGTTCAAGATGTGCCGCATGTACCTGCGTAACGACGGCAACCTGGTCGTTGAGAAGGACGGAGAAGAAATGTGGAACTCTTCTTCCTCCAAGGGCCACAAGCAGTCCTGACCTCAACAGGCTCTGTCCTAAGGGTCCTCAAGGGAGATGACTACTCACACTCTGTACCATAAATCACATCCCTGTGTTCCAATACATTAACATACCACTTAGAATGAAGTGATGTGCTGTGTATGAGTTGTAAGTGGTATGCTAGTGTGTATATCAGAACATAGCCTGAAGGTATCTGACTCACAGTGAAAAGATTATGCAATAAACAATTTAAATGCCCCAAAACCTTCTTGTGAATCATATGTTTTTCAGTTCCTGATGCTTGTCCACATGATGTTTGAGCCCGATGAGAAATGAATCCTTCTTTCCATTAAGTAATCACTGGTCTGAAAAAGTTGGCAAGAGGAAAGCCTCAGGTTGCTAAGTTGGTCACACTTTATTTTGATAGTTCCCTATAGATTATCTAATTTGTTCACTTGTAGCTTGCTGTTTGGACAGTCAGTATTCCAAATACAGATTTGAAAAACAAAACTGATTTGAGCATTAAGGCCCGCAGTGTGAACACAGCTTTGGACTCCCCGTGTCCAATCACTGTGGTTCAAACCAATTAAATACATCAAGGAAAAGAAACAAGCTCTCTCTCGATGGTCCCACCTTCACGAAGTGAATTTCCAGCAAAGATCCAAATATGACAAGGAAGGAGCTTCCAAAAGAACAGAGTTAAGGTTCTTGAAAGCTGTAAAACAAGGCAGGCTCTCTTAACCTGACTGGCCTTCAAACCTGTCAATCACTTAACAGAATTCCAACCAATCAGGGTGCTTGGATGCACACCAGGGCTCCACCCCACACACCTCAAGAAGATGCAAATTGTGTAGTGATGGACTCTCACATGGTGGTTTTCTATCTTGAAGTGTTGTGCATCCATCAAACATAACCACAATCATATGAAACATCTTCAAATGGAAACAGGTGTGTGTGTGGGTGGGTGGGTGGGTGTGGTGGTGACTATCAAAAGTACAGTGATGGGCCTCAACATCATGTTCTAACTGGACAGCACTATAGTGGGCAGAACCAAACCAATCAGCATTAATTATATAGTGGGTGAGGGAATATCCAGCCAACTGCTCAGACGAGCTCCAGCTCGCCGTTGTTTTTCATGGTCCTAGGTCTTGCCGGATTTAGCGACCAACAGTTTTTTCATGGTCCTTTGTATCGTCGGATTCTGACCTGCTATAGTTGATATGTTGAGGTGCCCCAAAGAAGAGTCAAGAGACAACTGTAACCACCCGCCTCAGCCCACACCGCCACACAAACCCATCATGCACCTGAGGAAGGCCCTACACACCTCTCTCCTAGACTACCAGGCCTTCTCTAGTTGGAAGCTGCAGAAGGAATACGAGGACCTGCGTCATAAGCAGGAAGAGCTCAAGAGGGCGTACTCTAGGCCCCCGCGGCCTGAGTAACCACCGTGTGAGCACCATTTCCACCGCTACTCTCCTGACTGTCACCTCTCTAGGGCCCCCTTGACTAGAGCCATCGTCATCGTCGCAGAAGTGCCACCACAGCCGATACTCCCTTAGTTGGCCCGGTTAGCTCTCCAGAGATGTCCGGCTTCCCATCAAATGAACACAACTCCAGAGTGGACAGTCCACCACACAGTCCACAGCTGCTGCCATTGGTCCTGTACTGGTTGCCGTTGCAGAGTCGTCCTCTCCTCCCACTGGGGACCCCCTGCTGTTCGAGCCAGATGCTTGGGTGCCCAAGGTTCAACTGTCTGCTACCCTGGGAACTTCAGCCACAAAGACTCCACCTGCTCTCCCTCACGAGCCTCTCCCTGTTCCTGGCCCAGAGCCCAAGCCTGTGATGCTCCTGCTGGCCTGGCCCTGCCAACCCCTGCCTGGTGGGACATACCGGTCCCAGGCCCTGCAGTCCCCACCTGCTAGTGTTGCGTGGTTCGTTCTGCGTTGTGTACTTTTAATTAGGACGCTGCCACAACTGGAGGTCTGCTAGTTGAATTATTTTTATTTGCCCTGCACACGAAGAGACAACACACATTATGTGTTAATAATAATTATATAATAATTAATAATAATAATAATAATTATAACCCTTGGCGCGGTCCTAGCTCTCAGGCATCTTGCTAGCTGTACTTCATATGGTTGTTCCACCTCACTTCCATCAGCTGGGACTTCCTCTTGGAGTATCCTCCCAGAAAACTCAAGAAGGCCTGCTACCCAGTGGACAGTCCTGGCGTCACTCCCATCCATTTGGCTGGACTCTGCCGACATCTCAGAGGTCACGTCACCATTCGATAGAGATCTGTGACCCTCAGGTTCCTCCCACGAAGGCAACGGCAGAAAGTTGACTGGCATAATCAGGTTCCTATGCACAGTTTTGATGCCTCCAGTGGTAGGGTGTTGGATACGATATATGTTGAGTGAGCTGTTCTTCGCAACCACTATGTACACCACACTCTCCCAGCGATCAGCCAGTTTCTTCTTGCCCCTCTCCCCCTTGTTAGCAAGTAGAACTCTGTCTCCCTTCTGCACAGAGTGACCCTTAGACCGTTTGTTGTAGACCTCGGTTGTCTCTTTTGTTGCTTACTGGCATGCTGCTGGGCCACTGTCATGGCTTCTCTCAGATCTTCACCCAGCGACTGGACAAACTTATCCACATCTACTGTGTCCCTATCCAACAGCACACTTTCAAACACAACATCTACCGGCAACCTAGGGGTGCGTCCGAACATCAAGAAGAAGGGTGGAAACCCAGTAGTCTCGTAAACAGTGCAGTTATAGGAGAATGTCAATGTGTTCAACATCTGAGGCCATTTAGCCTTGGACCTAGCTGGCAGAGCTCTAATCATCCCACCCAGTGTGCGATTCAGACGTTCTGCTTGACTGATATCCATGGGATGATAAGGTGTCGTGTGGGACTTTTCAACACCAGATAGCTGAAGTAATTCTGCAATAAGTGAACTCACAAGGTTAGCACCCCTGTCAGAATGGATACAATCAGCGAACCCATAAATGCAGAATAAATTATTCCAGAGAACACAAGCAACAGTCTTAGCAGACTGGTTTGGACATGGATACTCACAGGCCAGCTTAGTAAAGTGATCAGTCACTACTAACACATCAATAGACTTGTTGTTTGAATCTTCTGCAGTCCAGAAATCAATACACACAAGTTCTAAAGGTGGCCAGTGGAGCTCTTGCTTCAGGCTCAGGTGCTTTACTCAATACACATCTCTTACAGTGGGCCACGTAATCCTTGACATCCTTCTCCATAGATTCCCAGTAAAACCGCTGTCTCGTGAGCCACAATGTGCGCTGCTGACCCTGATGACCAGCATCATCATGAACTCCCTTCAACACAAGGCCTCTCAAAGACACAGGTACGACATATTGGAATATTTTCTTCTTACTCACTGGGTGCTTTGAGACACGATACAGAATCCCTAACCGCGTGGTGAGTTTTCCCCACTGTCTTAGAGTATAAACTGTTTCTTTAGCTTCAAGGACTCACTCTCTCCTAGATGGGCGCTAGCCTCTATCTACAAAGAACATGACTCTGCTGATGATAGGATCCAGTGACTGGTTATCATACAGCTCCTTGTGTGTAAGGATAGGTAAAGGGCTCTGACCCATGGACATCAACTTCTCAAGGTGCTGCACATGTGAACTGTGGCACCATCATCCCATCAGCGGTGAGCATGGAGGACAGCAGACACCTCTTCACAGGAAACCAACCCACTGACTTCATCTCCAGGAGCCATAGACATTCTACAGCCAGCCTTGGGCTTTTCACAGGAGAGACGGAACATGTCTTGTACATCATCCACTCGAAGACCTCTGGCTTCCTCCAGCAGGACATCATATGGAATTCTTGTCAGTCGGTGCAGAACTTTGGAGCGGACAAATGGCTCTCTGCTCAAAGCATCAGCAACAACATTCTTGGGCCCTGGTATGTACTGGATATCAAAATCAAAGGGTGCCAGCTTTGCAACCCATCTCTGCTCCCATGCATCAAGTCTCGGCTTTGTAAGAATATATTTGAGTGAATTCTTGTCGGTCCACAGTAAACTTCGCAGCCAATGGCTGAATTTATCAGGAATGGCCCATTTCATGGCTAGAAATTCCTGCAGGTGAACAGTATACTTGGATTGTGCATGATTAAGAGACTTACTAGCAAAAGCTATTGGCCTGGCTACGGCCTTCCTATCTTGCACTTGGGATAGTACAGCTCCCAAACCACTAGTAGATGCATCAACAGAAAGTAAAAATGGCTGAGAGAAATCTGGATGAGCCAGCAGAGCCTGGTCAACTAGTGCTGCTTTCAAAGCTTCAAAAGAGAGTTGACATTCGGCAGTCCAGTCTGCAGCAGTGAGCCTGTGAGAGGGACCAGGCCTCTTTCTGACCTTGCCTCTCCTAGGCTTCTTCTGCCTGTAGTCAGCTGAAACAATGGCCTAGCAACCATGGAACAATTCTCAATGTAGTGTTGATAGTATACTACCATACCAAGGAAAGAACGGATGTTGCTAGGAGACGGAGTGACACCATCAGCTTCCATCATCTCACTCTGTCACATTTACAATGGTTTGAACCTTAGCAGGGTCAGTGGCTATGCCCTCCTGAGAAATGATGTGGCCCGAAAACTTAAAACGAATCAAAATATATTTAGAATTTTTATCTGTTATTTTACCAGGTAAATTGGGAATTTAGCCAGGACACCAGGGTTAACACCCCTACACTTACGCGATAAGTGCCATGGGATCTTTAATGACCTCAGAGAGTCAGCACACCCATAGTGCACAACTACCGGTCCAATTGGTAGGCAGGTTAGGGTACAGTCTTACACCTCCAAAAACCAGTAGACCTCCACTCTAGGCCTTTCATCTGCCAGTCATGTCCCTCATTGTCTTGTCGGTTGTAACATTCTCTGTCCTATTGCATGTTCTTACTTCCCCTATGTCCCATCTGTGTGTGTTGGAGCGAGCCATACAATAATAATGTCCTCCTGTAATCTGTGAAAGGGGGAAGTCTGGATGCAATGGGCACATGGGGATACAGATAACACAGATCAATGCAACTGTCATTGTCCGGCTTCCCTGCCCTCATGAACAGCTTTACCACACAGGCCATTCCCCTGGCTATATCAATTCCATCAAATGGAAAGGGAATGGTTGTCAACTGAGGTTTTGCTGAGGCGCAGGCCTAACATTCTTCTTTCGCTACTGATCTAGCTTTATACTGAATCCATTCTAACCATAGGTTAGAATCCCCATAACCCGTTTCCACCTCAATCACTTCCTTAAGATCTTTTGTCTGCACTATCCTCACCGGCCCTTGGCTCTGGACGACTCAACGGTCAGTATCTGCTTCATCAGGGGCTCTGCTTGTATTCTGGCAGACTATAGAGCTATCACCTGCCCTAACCTCTTCTACCCGGAATGGCACTAGGGTGTCAACCGAAACCTTTACCTTCACTACACTCCCTGTTTATCCAGATCAAGTGATCTTTTATGCTTGGTTAATACAAAATCCTCATTGTCTAACTATGGATCATGTTACTACCTTCTAAATTCTTGGATGGGTCCTGGTATATTAAGGAATATTGCTCCCACAATAAGACAGCTCAGAGCAATCAGCACTCCTGTAAAGCTCCAAACCCACCCAGAGAACATATCATCAGCCAGAGGCCAGCCCACACGTTCACTTCAATGAACGCTCACAGTGGGGAAAAGACTGGATCAGGGAACCTTCATTAGAGAGATGACAGCCGAACCCTGTTGGTTACGGTTCTCCTCTCTAACACTGTGATTGTTTGACAGTGGTAATGTGTCTTACCCTTTTGCAGTGTGTGATATGAACCCAGGTAACTCTTTCAGCTATTCTCACCCTCCCAACGGGGCTGCTTCCCGTCTATTCTCCCCAGGGGCTGGATTGAGTGAATCACCTTCTCCTGTAATTCACCTGTAGTGCATAAAATCTTGGACATACAGGTTTGGTTAACAAACAGTTTCTCATTTGTTCTATCTGATTATATCTTCAACTTCTATGCCTACTTGTTAGCTAGAATTGTATTTATTTATTAGTTTATTATCCAATAGGCCACAAAGTGTCCTATCCTAGACCACAATTTACCCATCCCCCCTTTGATACATGGCTCTGCCCAGGTAACAACTTTGTGGCAATATCTAAACAATGACTTAGGTAAGATTAGTAAATTATCCTCGTCTGACATTATCATGTAGGAGCGCCGCTTTCATTCTCCACATGTCCAATTCTTCCTCGGGCGTCCATTCACGTCTATCCTGTATCAATTCTTTGTCAAGTGTCTTATCTAGTTTAAGAGTTATCTGTGCTGCTTTGTATGTTCTTCCTGTAGGTGTGTTTGTATATTTAAACAGTAACCTTTCTTTAATTTATTATTTCACAGACACAAGTTGATGCTACTATTTCGGCCTGATTGTGCAGAATCATTTCTGGGCAATGCTTCCGTGTTTAACACCTTAGTTCCTGAAACCAACTAAGCATTCATTCCCCTTTTTACTCCACTCAGTAACAGTTATCTACCTATTCTATGTCACTCCTATCTTGCTCATTTCCTGGCTCCCCTTCTCCTCTCTGCTCTCAAACCTTCAAGGTCTCAGCAGTGCGGGGAGGGCTCCTCCGTCTGCCTTTTCCCCTATCTGTCTGTAGCTATTTTTCTCATAACAGTCAGTAACAACTAAGTGTTGTTTCCAAATATTAACTAAATGTCTCACTGTTTGGCTTTATCTAAACTCATGGATTTTTGGGAAAAAAATGTCTATGGTGGCAATTTCTAAAGTCCTTACATAGGTTAATTAAGGTCATCTCGATCCTATCAATAATCCTGAATCACCACAGATGTCATATGTCCCTGTCCACTTTATACTATTTAAATAAAAAATATTCTAATGATCAAATAAAGCCAAACGAATGCTAACCATATCATACTGTATCCTTTCTGTACAAATGAGCTCTCTCCTTCAGGAGTCCACTGTATTTCATCTAACAATAACATGGGTTAACCTTAAAATCAGTCTCATCGATAATTTAATATATGTTGCATAGTGTGGGATACCTTATCTACAGTAATTTACCATCCCTAAGAATGGCAACTTGTTTATTTTCATAAATAATTTTAATGCTTATAAAATCATTATTTTTCTATCTATGTATTTTCCTGCCCTATTTGCTTAAAATATGTCCTGTCCAAACCTCAATGTACCATGTCTTCCCCTATTTATTATCGATGATAAGTAGGATTTCTGTTCCTGTTGTAATACCAAATCAATAGTAGCCAATTTGAAACCTTCACAGTGTTCACAACAGAATCCTGAACCTATTTCTTATCTCACTTATCCTCACTTTGTCCTCTGTGGTTCAAACTACAATTATGTCCAAGAGCTATAAACTCCATCATAATTCATTTACCTTGAAATCAGTATCACAAATGACCACAAATTCATTATCCAAATGGCCCTCCCCTGAGGCTGATATGACCACAAGGGAAAGCCGTGATAGAGGTCATACTATATTAGACATATTAAAGAACCCTTTATCTAAAGAATTCACATGTTTAATTAAAACCCAGAAAATAAAACTCCTAATATTCCATATGTGAGTGTACCCCTTTAAGATATCTTGTCTCTGGGAACATGGAAATCCCCTTAAACCCAAAACATTTACTACAAATAAAACCTAATAATTATAATAATACCCTCAAATCAATTGTTTTAAATTTCCTCGATGTTTCATGTAACTCATTCAGTCTTTCTCCAAATTGTCTCCCCAAAATGCTTTACCCTGCCATTAACTCACACAACTGTGATAAACGTGCACTGTCCCTTTAAAATAAAACACTCCCAGCCAGCAATACCACTTTGCGGGCCTTTCATTGTTCCCCATAATGAAAACAGGTCATGTTTACAGATAATGTTTAGAATACGTTAAATTCTTGTTCAAATTCACTGGTGTTACCTAAACAATCAAACCAAAAATCAATAACCGGGAACTACCACAACTTTTTACGACCTCCCTCTCTTATAGCCAAATATAGCCCAATGAAACGCCTAGCAATTTTGTTGCTATTTTTAGCATGTTTTCAGACTATCCTGACGATATTCAGCTACTTTAAAAAAATGTATTTGGAACCTTTAGCCACTTTTGAAAAGTGACTCAAAGCTATAATGCACACATTTTCCCTCTAAATGACACAACCAATTTTCTCTGTCATCATTTGAGGAACGTTATTGTGTATTCAATGTAATGACGCAGTAAGTCAACCTGCCTCTAGTCAAAGATATATCCCCTATTCAGATTGAGTTCTGCTTTAAATTCTATCGAAAAAGTAACACCAACCGAACTTCCCAACTTTCTATACCCCAAAATTTAAACGTACCTTTTACTTTGCTAAATTTATATCGTATGTCAGTCGATTCATAAAAAAATATAACATCCTGATGGGCACAAAACTTCGTATCGTATCTCTCCGTTATTCCTTAGAATTCATCAGGTTTAGGTAACTTTCTCTTCTATGATACATTTATTTAAATACGACTCGTCTCAATAATTATTCCAGCAGATCATTTGGGAAACACAACGTACTACATATAAATTGCCTCGCCATTATTTTGAATGAATTAGTCTCTCAATTCAACCCAAACAACATATTAAAACATTCAGTTCATATCTTGAACAAACACTAACAACCGTATCTTTCCGGGCAAAACCTATAAATATGTGAATCCGAATTAATTTTAGTCTATCGATGTCAAGGCTGGGATACGAACCCCAGTCTCCCGCGTTGAAGGCAAAAACTTTACCACTGAACCACCAACATTATTGAGATTTTGAATTTCCCCGCCAACAAGGATATTACTATAATTGTCTGTATTCGCAAACTCCGGCACCGAGACAATTCCCAGAGAATATGACAATTCAAAGGTCCAAGCTTTTCCCCAGCGAGGATTCTCCTTATTCTCTCTATCTACTCCGAATTGGTTGTATATGTTTTCCGTTTTAGCGTCTCCAATATCCAACCAGGTTCCCACTCGACTGGGAGCCTGTTGGGCGCGGCGATACTGCCCTCTTCTGTTCATTTAACATTTACATTTAAGTCATTTAGCAGACGCTCTTATCCAGAGCGACTTACAAATTGGTGAATTCACCTTCTGACATCAGTGGAACAGCCACTTTACAATAGTGCATCTAAATCATTTAAGGGGGGGGTGAGAAGGATTGCTTTATCCTATCCTAGGTATTCCTTGAAGAGGTGGGGTTTCAGGTGTCTCCGGAAGGTGGTGATTGACTCCGCTGTCCTGGCGTCGTGAGGGAGTTTGTTCCACCATTGGGGGCCAGAGCAGCGAACAGTTTTGACTGGGCTGGGCGGGAACTGTACTTCCTCAGTGGTAGGGAGGCGAGCAGGCCAGAGGTGGATGAACGCAGTGCCCTTGTTTGGGTGTAGGGCCTGATCAGAGCCTGGAGGTACTGCGGTGCCGTTCCCCTCACAGCTCCGTAGGCAAGCACCATGGTCTTGTAGCGGATGCGAGCTTCAACTGGAAGCCAGTGGAGAGAGCGGAGGAGCGGGGTGACGTGAGAGAACTTGGGAAGGTTGAACACCAGACGGGCTGCGGCGTTCTGGATGAGTTGTAGGGGTTTAATGGCACAGGCAGGGAGCCCAGCCAACAGCGAGTTGCAGTAATCCAGACGGGATTAGGACCTGTGCCTGGATTAGGACCTGCGCCGCTTCCTGTGTGAGGCAGGGTCGTACTCTGCGGATGTTGTAGAGCATGAACCTACAGGAACGGGCCACCGCCTTGATGTTAGTTGAGAACGACAGGGTGTTGTCCAGGATCACGCCAAGGTTCTTAGCGCTCTGGGAGGAGGACACAATGGAGTTGTCAACCGTGATGGCGAGATCATGGAACGGGCAGTCCTTCCCCGGGAGGAAGAGCAGCTCCGTCTTGCCGAGGTTCAGCTTGAGGTGGTGATCCGTCATCCACACTGATATGTCTGCCAGACATGCAGAGATGCGATTCGCCACCTGGTCATCAGAAGGGGGAAAGGAGAAGATTAATTGTGTGTCGTCTGCATAGCAATGATAGGAGAGACCATGTGAGGTTATGACAGAGCCAAGTGACTTGGTGTATAGCGAGAATAGGAGAGGGCCTAGAACAGAGCCCTGGGGGACACCAGTGGTGAGAGCGCGTGGCGAGGAGACAGATTCTCGCCACGCCACCTGGTAGGAGCGACCTGTCAGGTAGGACGCAATCCAAGCGTGGGCCGCACCGGAGATGCCCAACTCGGAGAGGGTGGAGAGGAGGATCTGATGGTTCACAGTGTCGAAGGCAGCCGATAGGTCTAGAAGGATGAGAGCAGAGGAGAGAGAGTTAGCTTTAGCAGTGCGGAGCGCCTCCGTGATACAGAGAAGAGCAGTCTCAGTTGAATGACTAGTCTTGAAACCTGACTGATTTGGATCAAGAAGGTCATTCTGAGAGAGATAGCGGGAGAGCTGGCCAAGGACGGCACGTTCAAGAGTTTTGGAGAGAAAAGAAAGAAGGGATACTGGTCTGTAGTTGTTGACATCGGAGGGATCGAGTGTAGGTTTTTTCAGAAGGGGTGCAACTCTCGCTCTCTTGAAGACGGAAGGGACGTAGCCAGCGGTCAGGGATGAGTTGATGAGCGAGGTGAGGTAAGGGAGAAGGTCTCCGGAAATGGTCTGGAGAAGAGAGGAGGGGATAGGGTCAAGCGGGCAGGTTGTTGGGCGGCCGGCCGTCACAAGAAGCGAGATTTCATCTGGAGAGAGAGGGGAGAAAGAGGTCAGAGCACAGGGTAGGGCAGTGTGATCAGAACCAGCGGTGTCGTTTGACTTAGCAAACGAGGATCGGATGTCGTCGACCTTCATTCTCTGTATAATATTCCCCCTTGTTTCTTCCAATCGTTCCCAATTTTACTCCATTGGTCTCTAATGCTGATTTCAATGTTTTCAACACCTTCTCTGCCTCCTGACTAGCCATTGTCTAATGTATTCCAATTACTTGTTTCAATTTGAATACAATAGAAATTATCAGGTTCAATTATGTGCTGCCTTAGAATGTGTCTCAATCTAGCCACTGTCTAGTAAACACCGTGCACTTCTCCTTTGCCATTTCAAAACATAACCTAGGTCTCACACCTGTTATTTACCCGAAGGTCATACAAACTTGGTATTAGTACATCGACTTAATACCTAATGTACTACAATCACACGGTTCGACTCTCTCAAACCTTCAAACATACACGGTTGAATCACTCAAACGTTTTGCATTGTTGCCAAAAAGTTCAATTTTGGTTTCATCTGACCAGAGCACCTTCTTCCACATGTTTGGTGTGTCTCCCAGGTGGCTTATGGCAAACTTTAAATGACACTTTTTATGGATATCTTTAAGAAATGGCTTTCTTCTTGCCACTCTTCCATAAAGGCCAGATTTGTGCAATATAATACTGATTGTTGTCCTATGGACAGAGTCTCCCACCTCAGCTGTAGATCTCTGCAGTTCATCCAGAGTGATCATGGGCCCCTTGGCTGCATCTCTGATCAGTCTTCTCCTTGTATGAGCTGAAAGTTTAGAGGGACGGCCAGGTCTTGGTAGATTTGCAGTGTTCTGATACTCCTTCCATTTCAATATTATCGCTTGCACAGTGCTCCTTGGGATGTTTAAAGCTTGGGAAATATTTTTGTATCCAAATCCGGCTTTAAACATCTTCACAACAGTATCTCGGACCTGCCTGGTGTGTTCCTTGTTCTTCATGATGCTCTCTGCGCTTTTAACGGACCTCTGAGACTATCACAGTGCAGGTGCATTTATACGGAGACTTGATTACACACAGGTGGATTGTATTTATCATCATTAGTCATTTAGGTCAACATTGGATCATTCAGAGATCCTCACTGAACTTCTGGAGAGAGTTTGCTGCACTGAAAGTAAAAGGGCTGAATAATTTTGCACGCCCAATTTTTCAGTTTTTGATTTGTTAAAAAAGTTTGAAATATCCAATAAATGTGGCAAAAGGTCGCAAAGTTCAAGGGGGCCGAATGCTTTCGCAAGGCACTGTACAACATTAACAATGTCTACACTGTATTTCAGATCAATTTGGTGTTATTTTAATGAAAATGTGGTTTTCATTCAAAAACAAGGACATTTGGAACAGTAGTGTATATCCAAGCCTTTTTTGAGATACTTAAAGCTCCATTATTAGCTTGTTTTAACTACTCGTATAGAAATGGTAGTCTGTCATGTACTCAACAGGAAAGTATGATTTCGTTATTATTAAAACAAGACCCAGATGGCAAATATAAAGATCCAGTGTATCTAAAAACAAGAATGGAAGCCTCTTACACTTCAATGTTGTGATGCAAAAATACTAGCAAAATGCATAGCACTCAGAATTGAAAAGGTTTTACCAGGTATTGTTCATCCTGATCAGACAGGGTTTTACATGGACGATACATTGGAGATAATATACGACAACTACTAGAAACATCTAAGAAGTCAGGCCTGGTATTTATAGTAGATTTTGAAAAGGCCTTTGATAAAGTAAGCCTGGATTTGATTTATAAATGGCTGTATTTTTTCGCGTTCGGTGAGTCTCTTATAAAATGGGTAAAAGTAATGTATAATGCAACCCCAGGTGTAAAATAGTAAATAGAGTAAATAGTTCTTCGACTTTAGAATTGTCAAGAGGAGTTGAACAAGTGTGTCCGTTGTCACCATATCTATTTGTTGTGGCCATCGACATGCTAGCTATTAAAATTTGATCAAATAGCAACATTAGAGGATTAGAAATCCAAGACTTAAAAACAGAAGTGTCCATGTATGCCGACGACTCAAATTCTATATTAAGTCCGCAAGCTAGATCCCTGCAATGTCTCATTGAAGATCTGGATAACTTTTCTGGTCTCTCTGGACTAAAACCTAATTAGGATAAGTGTACAATATTACGTATTGGAAGTTTTAAAAAAAATACAACTTTTACATTACCCTGCAGTTTACCTATAAAATGCACTGACGGTGACGTAGACATAATTGGTATTTATATCACAAAATATATAAATGAGCTCTCCACAATGAATTTCAATAGAAAACTAGTAAAAATAGATCCTGCATCCATGGAGAGGTAAATACCTGTCTATTTATGGAAAAATTGCCCTGATTAACTCCTTAGTCATATTTCAATTGACTCACTTACTTATGGCGCTGCCTACTGCTGATGATTAGTTTTTCAAATCATATGAGTAAAATATATTTAGCTTTATCTTGGATGCTAAACCAGACAAGATAAAGCATGCCTATCTATATAATGAATATGAACTGGGTGGGTTGAGATGATTAAATATAAAAGCACTAAACCTCTCCCTAAAAGCTTCACTTATTCAAAAGTTTTACTTGAACCCTAAATGGTTCTCAATTAGATTACTAAAACAAGCTCATCCATTGTTTAAAAATGGTCTTTTTGCCTTAGTGCAGATTGCCATGTCTCATTTTCGATTAATTGAAAATTAAACCTTTTTCAAAGTATCTCTTTTTCAAATTGCATTGTAGAGCAAATATTACAACAAATATAATGGCTGAACTTAAATGTGCAGGTTGATAAAAGAGCTGTATTGTTTTTTAAATTATATTGTAAATTGAAATGGGAGAGTTATTTCATGGAGTTATCATAATTGTATCTTAGTAAAAGTATTTAGCTTCAACTCTGTTGATTCTATTCAATTATATAGATTCAAATTGTACGTAAATCATCACTGCATAGTTGAAAGGAATATGGTGCATAGAAATCCAAAGAGGGTGGGCAGCAGAGACATATGGGATTTATTTTACCTTTATTTAACCAGGCAAGTCAGTTAAGAACAAATTCTTATTTTCAATGATGGCCTGGGAACAGTGGGTTAACTGCCTGTTCAGGGGCAGAACAACAGATTTGTACCTTGTCAGCGCAGGGATTATGAACTTGCAACCTCTCAGTTACTAGCCCATCACTCTAACCACTAGAGCCGCCCCAGCTGAGGGAATTTGAGGGTTGGGCTGTGGTGTCGCCCTGACTATAGAGAGCTTTTTATTCTCTATGTTGGTTAGGTCGGGGTGTGATTAAGGGTAGGTTATCTAGGTGAATTATATATCTATGTTATATCTATGTTCACCTGGTATAGTTCCCAATCAGAGGCAGCTGTTAATCATTGTCTCTGATTGGGGATCATATTTAGGTAGCCATTTCCCCATTGTGCTTTGTGGGATCTTGTCAAGGTATAGTTGCCTGCGAGCACTACATTGAGCATCACGTTTAGTTTTTTTTCACTTTATTGTTTTTCATTGAGTTTTTCTTCCTGATAAAACATACCACACTGCATCTTGGTCCACTCCTTATAACGATCATGACATGTGGAATTGAGACAAGTGGGAGTGGAGTTGCTGGGCAGGGGATAGAATGATGGTCAAAGATAACGTTTAAAAAAATAAAGTCAGAACAAAAACTACATTTGAATGACACTGAGGGGCAATGGTGTTACATCTAATGCTTGTTTGCCTGAGGCTGATTTTGCGCAGGTGTTTGTACGCGTGTACACATGCATATACACACTCATTCAAACGAACACACATGCACATCCACACGTAAATAGGAGGAGACCAGACAGATCTTGCAGAGGAGTCTTGTTCTGCGCACAGACCGTGCAAGCGGCGACGAATGCAAAGACGTCAGGCATCATGGTAGGCCACCAAAAGTGTTGTCGCACAAAAGCCAGAGTGGAGATATTCCAGGTTCTTGTGGTCGGTCCACACAATGAAAGGATGTTCCGCAACTCCAGCCAGTGGAGACTCCTTCAACGCCATCTTCACCGTGAGAAGCTCACAATTCCCCACATTGTAGTTCCTCTCCATGGTGTTGAGGCGGTTTGGGTCCGGGTGGGACTCAGACCGCTGGGACTCGGGGTCAGAGCAGGCAGGGGTCCATAATCCAGTGTGGTGTGGAAATGTACAGAGCGGGAGGTAGGCTCAGGGCAGGCAGAAAGGTCAAAACCGGGAGAAACTAGAAAACAGGAACTAGAACAGACAGGTGCAAGGGGAAAAACGCTGGTAGGTTTCACGAAACAAAACTGGCAACAGACAGACAGAGAACACAGGTATAAATACACAGGGGATAATGAGGAAGATGGGCGACACCTGGAGGGGGTTGGAGACAACACAAAGACAGGTGAAACAGGTCAAGGTGACACAAATGTATTAATTTGGCCTTGCTGTTATGATTTTTGATGTCCTTGATGTCTTTTGTTTTTTGCATTGTTGTTTTCTGTTTACCTTTGTCTTTGTCTTTTTTCTCTTTTGTTCGTTTTGTTGGTTGTTGGTGCATTGGGGAATGGGGGCTTGGGGATCTTGGGGGTGGGGCATTTAATTATTTAATTTTATTCTGTCTACGTGCCCTTGAGCAGGACATTGACCCTGGTTGCTCCTGTGGGGACCTCTCGGGAGACAAAGGCAGAAAGGCAATGCTGCTCTCAGATCAGCTAAATTCATTCAAATTTTAACCTTCAAATTATAATTATTCAACAATAGGTTACTGATGACGGATCAGCTCCAAGAAAGATTATATCACCTATGGCCGCAAATATTGAGTCTGCTTATTTTAAAGCTTACCCTATAATAATGCACTAAATCAAGACTTGGCACATCATTTTGCACATATTGTTACACATCACGAAAGATACTGAGGAAGAAAATTACATACAGTAGCCAACAATTAGCAAAATAGAACTCAATTGAATGTACATGAAATTGATTTACATGTTATTAAATTATGTAGCCTATACTGTAGACTATTTACATTTTAATGCCTTCATCTCAGTTTTCAGTTTAATCTTTCACTTGTTTGTAACAATTGCAAAGACGTTGGGAAACTTTGTATTTCTACTCAACTTTGTTGTGAAGATATTGGCGGTGACAGAGAGAGAGATAGAATAAATATTTATGTTTAGTAGAGCTCGTCTGTGTATAAGGTAGTTGTTGTACGCGTGGTCAGAGGCAGTCGGTAAATAACGAGAGTTTTAAAGTTGCACATTTTGGGGAATATTCAGAGATAGAAACTTTCCGTGGGAATTAGCAGAAATATATGGGAATTAACAGGAATATATGGGAGTTAACGGAAATATATGCTAATTAATATTAATAGCATTTAAATGTAGATGTTTGGCTGCTTGTTTTGAGCGCTGAGGGAACTTTATGCACTTGGCCAGATGATTCTGCATCTTTGTTGCATTCTTCACATATGATTTGGCACAGTATTTGCAAATGTACACAGCTTTTCCTTCTACATTAGTTGCAGTGAAATGTCTCCACACATCAGATAGTGCCCGTGGCATTTTCCTATAAAGATTAGAAAAAATAGTTTAAAAAACCCCAAATACAATTCCATGTACAGATAAATAGTTAAGCAGTTAGATTAACAACTCCTTTGTAAGATAAATGTCAAAAATCTCTGACGGAGGCTGTGAGGCCGATACGTAAAGCTTATTAAAGATCAGTGATACTATCAAGAGCAGTGTGCGGTTTCCTTTTTCATTCATCTTGTTCAACTGTTGCCATGCACTTGCAACAAGAGTGCCTTTTGAATTTTAAAATAAATGTTTTAAAATGAAACATGTATGGAAACAGGTGAATTAACACTCCTCAGTTTGCGGGCTCAAGCAAGCTAAACCCACATGGAAGCAAAAACTAACTAGCAGAAATTGTTAACAAGTTAGAAATCATTTAAACACACTTTACTGTAGGCTACTATTTACTAGTTAACAAAAAACACATGTATGTCATATAAAATATATTCACCCCACCCAGTATTGTAATCAAAACTTACCAGAAAGCATGTAGTCCTTGGCTCAGACAGTGTAGTAGTGTGGGCTCAATAGCATCTCATTAGTGTGCAAGATCTTGAGAATCAGCTGTACATGTGATAGAAGAACGCACTGTGCATGCAGTGTTGCAATCCCATTGAATTGGGGACAGTTTAACCAAAATATGCCACAAGACCTAGAATTGCCAAAATTCCTCAAACTCCCGGGCTTAACTTCCCAGTAACTTCCCAAAATTCTGGAAATTTACCGGAAAGTTTCCGACCCTTTGCAACCCTAAGTACAACTTTAGTAATGATGGTGTTGGGAAACAGATCCTTCTTCATTTGTTCAAATTGTAGTTTTATTTGTGAGCTATGTTGAATTTATTACACATCATAGATTTATTTGTGATTTATGGTGGTTTTATTGCAGTCAGATGGAAAAGAATAAATAGTCATTTTAGGGTCATAGATTTAGCTGGTGGTAACTTCTTGTTAAGAAACTGGGTGGCTCGAGCCCTGAATGCTGATTGGCTGACAGACGTGGTATATCAGATTGTATACCATGGGTATGATAAAACGTCTATTTGTACTGCTCTAATTACGTTGGTAACCAGTTTATAATAGCAATAAGCCCCCTCGGAGGTTTGTGGTATATGGCCTATATACCACGGCTAAGGGCTGTATCCAGGCACTCAGCGTTAGGTCATGTTTAAGAACAACCCTTAGCCGTGGTATATTGGCCATATACCACACCATTCCTGCCTTATTGCTTAAATAGACACACCGCTGGAATATGGTTTTAACCAATCAGCATTCAGGATTAGACCCACTCCTTGTATAAATGGTGAATATTTGTGAAATATTTGTACACATTCATGGTTTAATTTGTGAAATGTCTTTTTTAATATTTACGTTGATGGTTTTATTTACTAAATATATCATTATATACACAGATCATAGTTTTACCACGGATCGTGGTAGACATATTTACAGAATAAAGAAACAAATCTCACTCCATACTTATCAAACAGCAGAATATATCAATACAGAAGCGTAAAAAAGACATTGACTATGCACCACTGAGCTACCAGCAGTCTGTCTTTCAGTCTCGGGCTAGGCTACAAAACCACATTCTTATGCGCAAAACATGCGCAGCTGTGAGCGCAAAATAAATAGTTCCGCACACAGACCCAGAGAAAAAAGTTCTCATGCTGGGCTGGACCGAACACCACCCTGAGTACCTAGCTAACGTTACGAGGATTGGGAGCACGCAAAAGACAGCTAACGTAAACTGGGCTTCATCAAATCTGGAGGTCCTTTTAACCCTATAAGATTTGCTAGCCAAGCAGCGAGAGAAATTGCAACTTATAATGGCCTCGGAAGAGCTTTATGAGGTGAGTTAGCTACTATCTACTGCTAGCTAGCTAGCTGAAATGTTTTTTTGTTGTTCGTGTAGTTAGCTAAATTAGCTTCTTAGCCAGCCACCTGGCTTGAAAGACACCTCATATTAGATTGAGCTTCATAAAAATTTCAGCCCAGGAAGTTGCCTACTAAATCGAAATTGGGCCACCTTAACGATAGCTAGCTTGCTGACTGTTCGTTAGCCAACGTTAGTTAGCAGTGATACCGACGATGCATGTCATGTGTTCTTTGCTATTTTACCCGACCAACTTGCTTAAGCTAAGCTAGTGAGTGAGCTACCTAGCTAGGGATTGGGTGCTACAGTCTCTGCAGCAAGAGGGTTTTGCCTCACCTCTAACTTCGGTCTTGTGGCCAGGTTTTTAAACAAATCAATGGAGCATAGGTTTATGCTTTCACAGAGGTACTATTCTATATGTAATTATGTGAATGCTTTCCAGTTATTAACGTTCGTAGTAGTCCAGGCAGTTATGTGCCACATTTTAGGTGATATGTGAACTTTTTCATAAAAGCATGAAACTTGGTACAATTATATAGTTTGGGGCCCAGAACATTTTCAGATTTAAAACGCCTCCTGGTGGCTATTGTCCGTTCCGAGGAGTAAAAAGTAGAGGTAGACTTACCAATTAGTTTGTGTTTTTACGAATAACAATTTTGAGTTATTAAGCAATTAAAACAAGTCACTGTTACTAATGAATGACTGCAATTGAATTGGCCACAAGGGGATATCAGTCACAAACCACAGTTAATATAATATTAATAATATTACATCGTATTTAAATGGTCTTTATACTGTATTTCACTAAATTTTATGAATGTTTTATTTAATTTACAATGACGGCCTACCAAAAGGCCTCCTGCGGGGCCTGGGATTAAAAAATAAATATAGGACAAAACACACATCACAACAAGAGAGACAACATTACATAAAGAGAGACCTAAGACAACAACATAGCAAGGCAGCAACACATGACAGCACCCCATGGTAGCAACTTAACAACAACATGGTAGCAAAACATGGTACAAACAATATTGGGCACAGACGACAGCACAAAGGGCAAGAAGGTGGAGACAACAATACATCCACACAAAGCAGCAGCAGGAGTGTCCATGATTTAGTAAGAGTGTCCATGATTCTTTGAATGAAGAGAAACTGTCCAGTTTGAGTGTTTTCAGTCACTAGCTGCAGTGAACTGAATAGATGAGCGACCCAGGGATGTGTGTGCTTTGGGGACCTTTAACAGAATGTGACTGGCAGAACGGGTGTTGTATGTGGAGGATGAGGGCTGCAGTAAATTTCTCAGATAGGGGGGAGTGAGGCCATAGAGGGTTTTATAAATAAGCAACCAGTGGGTCTTGCGGCGAGTATACAGATATGACAAGTTTACAGAGGAGTATAGAGTGCAATGATGTATCCTATAAGAATCTTTGGTGGCAAATCTGATGGCCGAATGGTAAAGAACATCTAGCCGCTCGAGAGCACCCTTACCTGCCGTTCTATAAATTATGTCTCCGTAATCTAGCATGGGTAGGATGGTCATCTGATTCTGGGTTATTTTGGCAGCTGGGGTGAAAGAGGGGTGATTACGATACAGGATACCAAGTCTAGATATAACTTTAGCCTGCAGCTTTAATATGTGCTGAGAGAAGGACAGTGTACCGTCTAGTCATACTCCTAGGTACTTGTACTTGTAGGTACCGTGCTTCTACACCTGCATTGCTTGCTGTTTGGGGTTTTAGGCTGGGTTTCTGTACAGCACTTTGAGATATCAGCTGATGTACGAAGGGTTATATAAATTGATTTGATTTGTATGAGGTGACTACCTCAAGATCTAAACCCTCATAGGTAGTAATCACACATGTGGGAGGAGGGGCATTCTTCTTACCAAACCACATGACCTTGTTCTGAGCACCTCCAAAATAAAGGTAAATGGTAGAGAAAGCTTGTTGGACACTAAGAAAGCTTTGTTGTAGAGCATTTAACACAACTTCTGGTGAGGGGGCAGCTGAGTATAAGACTGTATCATCTGCATATAAATGGATGAGATAGCTCAGGCAGTAGGAAGCTATGTTGTTGATCTAAATTGAGAGAGTGGGGCTTAGGATCAAGCCTTGGGGTACTCCCTTGGTGACAGGCAGTGGCTGAGACAGCAGATTTTCTGACTTTATACACTGCACTCTTTGAGAGAGGTAGTTAGCAAACCAGCCCAAAGACCCCTCCGACACCAATACTCCTTAGCCGGCCCACAAGAATGGAATGGTCTACCGTATCAAAAGCTTTGGCCAAGTCAACAAAAATAGCAGCACAATATTGCTTAGAATCAAGTGCAATGGTGACATAATTGAGGACCTTTAAGGTTGCAGTGACATGTCCATAAACTGAGCGGAATCCAGATGGATTGCATACCCGAGAGAATACTATAGACCTCAAGGAAGCCATTCAGTTGATTAGAAATAGGCCTATAACAGTTAGGATCAGCTTGATCTTCCCCTTTTAAATAAAGGATGAAGCGTGGCTGCCTTCCAAGCAATGGTAACCTCCCCATAAAGGAGAGACAGGCTTGGTTATAATAGGGGTAGCAACCTTAAAGATAGGGTCTAAACCATCTGACCCAGTTGTTTTTTGGGGGTCAAGTTTAAGGAGCTCCTTTAGCACCTTGGACTCAGAGACTGCCTACAGGGAGAAACTTTGTAGCGGGGCAGAGGGATAAGTATCAGGGATAGTCGTATTAAAGGGGTGGGAGATGAGGAAGTGTTGGACGGGCAAGAAGGCATGGCGGAGTCAAATAGGAATCCTGACTTGATGAAGTGGTGATTAAAGAGCTCAGCTATGTGCTTATTGTCAGTAACAACCACATCATCAACATTAAGGGACATGGGCAGCTGTGAGGAGGGTTTATTCTCCAGGTATTTAACTGTTTTCCAGAACTTCTTGGGATTAGACCAACAGAGAGAGAACTGCTCCTTAAACTAACTTTGGCCTTCCGGATAGCCTGAGTGCACTTATTTCTCATTTGCCTGAACGATTGCAAGCATCTATGACATCAGGACAGGTCGTTTCACTGAGCAGCCATTACGAACACAGGCTGTAAAACAGTGATCACTAAGGTCGTTACAGAAAACAGCAGACTGATACCTATCAGGATTATTTGTGAGGACAACATCGAGGAGAGTAGCCTTTTCTGGGTGTTTGGAGTCATACCTTGTGGGATTGGTAATAATCTGAGAAACATTTAGAGAGTCCCATTGCTTTAGGACTTGGTCAGGTTGTTTTAAGCATGTCCCAGTTTAGGTCACCAAGCAGGACAAATGTAGACTTTTGGTAAGCGGCCAGGAGAGAGTTTAGGGCAGGTAGGGGCCGGTACAGGCCGGTGCAGATGGAGGACGATAACACCCAGCAACAGTCAACAAAGAGGTATTTGAAAGTTAAATGCTTAAAACCAGCAAAACGGAAAAGGTTAAAACCAGAAAGGTTAACGTCAGTATTCAAAACACTCTTCCTTAACCACGTCTCAGTAAGGACCGGACCAACACATCTGGATTGGAGCCGTGAACCCGCACTTTCAATTGATCCATTTTAGGTAATAAGCTTCTAACGTGCAGAGAACCCAGGCTTTTACAAGAGCAGAAATCAGTGAAGCAGAGTCTTGAATTCAGAAGTCAGAATTGGCGCTAGCAACAGTAGATGGGCCAGGGTGTACATGCATATTTCCAGATATCATCAACAGTAATACAATCAAGGCACGGCAGAGGACAGGGAGAGCTCTGCAGTGCTGATTCATGACATCTGAATGTGCATCAGGTGGCAACAAGATCATATTGTAACAACAATTTCATCAGGTAACATGAATATAAAGCTGGCGAGAGGTGAGAGGTAGGATGAGAGGCCAAAAGTCTGTGTAAACAATTAGTCAGAGTCCCGAGTGTGGGAACAAACAGTCTGTCCCACGGTTGGGTAAATAAAGTTTGTAGTCAACAAAGTATACAGGAGTAATGGGGCAAAATGCACAAGAACAAAAAAATAGAAGAAAAAAAATATATATATAATATCGACTTGGGGCTAGTCATTCTAAGTTCAGAGTCACTCGCACCAACATGACAGTGCATTCTAACACTGTAAAAGGCCCTTAGTTGGCTCTTGTGTATTTTATGACAATTTGAAGAGAAGGAAGTTATGTGTTTAAAGATTCTCTCATGGGACCCTATTTCAAGTTTTGGAACCACTGTACTACTAACCTTTCTCTCGGCTTGCTTCCCCTCTCTGTCTCCTTCACCTCCTGCATTGCAGCCTGCCTCAGCTTCACCACTGTCTGCCTCACCACTGGTACGCAATATAATATTATTTATGTTGATTTGAAAATTGGATTACACTTTTTAAATCTTACATAATGCTTGAAAATGAAGCTCGGGTTTGGGGTAATGCAGAATCAACCATTTCGGATTCTGCTTTACTGAAAATGTATGAATGGAGTCAACCATTGATACCAAGCTAAGGCAGGAGCAACTGCACACTGCTAACCCCAAGAATGACATAAGGAGGATGGAGTCTTTCAGCAGTTGATGTCGCAACAGAATCTGCTGCATCTTCTGGCCGAATAAAATGCACAGCAGTAAGCTATACAAGAAGACAATATGTCACACAGCCTATCAAGAGACTGATTTTGATGACATGGCCACATTCTCAGAATGCCCATATATAGACTCATTATCGAATTATGTCCATATGGGGATGAAGTGGATTGAAGCATAGAATATTAGATCTTTGTCGGCCTATGTGGACAGCTCCTCTGGCTAGAGAGTCATCTTCTATGACCCTGTTGGTCATCCATGCCATGAATCTTCATCACATACTCTACCATACTCTCTTGCCTAAATTGACAATTTGTCTGGCCTAGATGGTCATATGCATTCCAACCTTCTACTTGGTACAGCTGAAGGAGGTTCCTTCCATCTTCTCTTTATTTCCTTTGCTGCTGCTTGGTCTTAGGGAGTCTAGGCCGGGGTGTTGATAATTGTTGTGAAAAGTGCTATATAAAGAACATTAGTATTCAGTGAGTTTGAAAGGCTGCACCAATGCATAATTTGTGGGAGGATTTGCTCATTTTCTGGTTTTTCTTCATGAATATTTCAACATGAGCTTTAGTCCATAAAGTAAATTTGTGAATTGCTCCAAAATGGACATGTTCTCTTCTGAAAAAGAATTTGGCGAGTGGCATTTGCTTTCTTAGCCTGGCAGTCCATCGTTTTATATAATAATCTGAACTGTTTGTGATTGTAATCCTTGACCATCGAAACATAGGGGTAGATATGACTTTCCATTTTATGTTTGGTACAGGAGATATGACGCAAAATATTATTATATATATATATATTTTGTACCTTTTTATTTAACTTGGCAATTCAGTTAAGAACAAATTCTTATTTTCAATGATGGCCTAGGAACAAGGGTTTAACTGCCTTGTTCAGGGGCAGAAAAACAGATTTTTACCTTGTCATTTCGGGATTTGCTCTTGCAACCTTTCGGTTACTAGTCCAACGCTCTAACCACTAGGCTACCTACTAAACAAAATATAAACGCAACATGAAGTCTTGGTCCCATGTTTCATGAGCTGAAATAAAAAGATCCCAGAAATGTTCCATAAGCACAAAAAGCTGATTTCTCTAAAATCTTTGTTAATATCCCTTTGGTGAGAATTTATCCTTTGCCAAGTTAATCTAGCCATCTGACAGGTGTGGCATATTAAATGGCATGATTATTACACAAGTGCACCTTGTGCTGGGGGCAATAAAAGGCCACTAAAATGTGCAGTTTTGTCACACAATGCCACAGATGTTTTGAGGGAGCATGCAATTGGCATGCTGACTGCAGGAATGTCCACCAGGGCTGTTGCCAGAGAATTGAATGTTCACTCTACCATAAGCCACCTCCACCGTCGTTTTAGAGAATTTGGCAGTACGTCCAACCGGCCTCACAACCGCAGACCACGTGTAACCACGCCAGCCCAGGACCTCCACATCCGGCTTCTTCACCTGCGGGATCGTCTGAGACCAGCCAACCGGACAGCTGATGAAACTGAGGAGTATTTCTGTCTGTAATAATGTCATTTTATAGGGGGGAAAACATTCTGATTGGCTTGGCCTGGCTCCCAAGTGACTGCGCCCCTGCCCAGTCTTGTGATATCCATGGATTAGGGCCTAATTCATTCATTTCAATTGACTGATTTCCTTATATTAACTGTTGCATTTTATAGTTTTGTTCAGTATACATTTTTGTAATGGGAAATGGCAGCTATGAGCTGTTTTTGGGATAGCTCCATATCTGAAAGTTTTTCATGCTTTTATGAAAAGGTGAACATTCATTTTCACATATGTCCTGGATGATAGGTGAACTGTTACAAGTTGCCAGCCTATCCTATCTATACTATACGAGGTAATGGATTAAAGTTACATTGAACATTTTAGTTTCAAACTCAACATGCTGATGTTGTCTTTTGTTCAAGTTTGCCATTTACCTGTAGTTAAATTGCCTACATTGACAATCTTACACACAGACAGTTCGGGTTAAACACACAAATAACTAAAATAATCAGCAATATATCTTTGAAATCAAAACTTATAGGAGGAATATCAGAAAGTAGGCCAATACAAAAAAACTGGCCCAATTAGCCATGAAATCTTCTATTCATTAGTCACTGCCTGTGGATATAAACAGCCTTTTTGGAGCTGGTGGTCTATGGCTAATACTATGGCTAGACCATTGGGATGAAAACAGTTCATGACTTGTGGCTGGGTCCTTGATGATACAGAGGGCGGCAGTGGTTAATGAAAATGTCCTTAATAGATGGCAACTCTGTTCCTAGGTACCTCCTTCTAGGCTAGGTCAACATATGTTACCTTTTATTTAACTAGGCAAGTCAGTTAAGAACAAATGTTCAATTTCACATCCCTGTCATCTCAGTCCAACGCTCTAACCACTAGGCTACCCTGCCGCCCCTATGTGGGGCTGCCTTATTTTTGAGGTCTACCCCGAGTTAGAAACATCCTACTGGAGATCTTAGGGTGTTAGAAGAAGCTATAGCAGGGTCGTATTCATTAGTGCAAATGGATAACAAAAACAAGCATTTCTTATTGGACAGTTTAGAGAGTCCTGCCTTGTTTGTCCTTTTTTGTCCATTTGGGTGTCTGGTGAATACGACCCTGGAATATCACAGATGATTTCACCATATGGCTGATTTGTTTCTCACGTCACGTAGTCCATTGTATGCTATAGCCGTTACGTTTTAGTTTCATGATTTGTGACTTAGTGACTGCCCTAAATCCCGTCATTGCCACTGCCAATTATTTTTAAAATTCTGTTACAGGTTGAGAGAATTGTGGACAAACGGAAGAA
This sequence comes from Oncorhynchus masou masou, assembly GCF_036934945.1. Lineage (NCBI taxonomy): Eukaryota > Metazoa > Chordata > Actinopteri > Salmoniformes > Salmonidae > Oncorhynchus > Oncorhynchus masou. The sequence continues at coordinate 48,832,933 of NC_088214.1, forward strand.
CAAGAAAGGAAAGATTGAGTACCTGGTGCGCTGGAGGGGCTATGGCTACGAGGGGGACACCTGGGAGCCCGAGACGCACCTCTCTGCCTGTGTGGAGTTCATTCACGATTTTAATCGGCAACACGGCGAAAGACAGAGAGACAGTACTTTACTGCGCTCCACTCGAAGCACTCCCAGCACGACCCACAGTTCAAGAAACAACGCCCGCAAACAGATCTGCAGGCCTCAGCCACACAGTGGAGCAGGAAGCCATGCTCTAGTAAAACCCGGGAATGCCTCTTCCCCCACCGCAGCAGCTACGGCCATCTCGAAACCGTTGCCACCACTTGACCCTGGTGTGGCACACACTAGAACGAATATGCAGCTTAACTTGAGCCAAAAGTACAGTGTTTCGGCCACCGGTGACATTTGTAGACCTGGCTTCACAAGTGGGCCTGCGGCTTCTCCGGTGGGCACGGTGCGTCGGAGCATGGACCTGGCAAAGTCCGGGATCAAAATCCTAGTACCCAAAAGCCCCATGAGCAGCCGGGCGGACTCTGAGTCGTCGCCTAGCGAGGCGGCCCACTGTCTGGAGCAAGGGGGTCAGGAGCAGGACTCTGTGCCCCCAGAGGTAGCCCTTTTGGAAAAGCCTCCAGGGTTGTTGCTGGGGCCTGGGGAAGAAAGAGCGCGCATGGGGACCCGGCCCAGGATTCAAAGCCAAAGCCCATTAATTCCTCAGCAAGTCCCCATCACCCCCGCATCAATACGCACACTCAATGGGAAAGGTAAGGCTCTAGGGAGATTCCACGCCAGCGGAAAATATTTTTGGGTATTGCAGATTTTTCTGGCAATTCTCACAACTTCACGAGGAGGAAAGATGTTTGAAATGTTTTTTACATTTATCATGATGAAAGTGGCCATTTTAGGCCCTTTTTAGACCTATACAGTGGGGAGAATAAGTATTTGATACACTACCGATTTTGCAGGTTTTCCTCCTTACAAAGCATTGAGAGGTCTGTAATTTTTATCATAGGTACACTTAAACGGCGAGAGACGGAATCTGAAACAAAAATCCAGAAAATCACAGTGTATGATTTTTAAGTAATTCATTAGCATTTTATTGCATGACATAAGTATTTGATACATCAGAAAAGCAGAACCTAATATTTGGTACAGAAACCTTTGTTTGCAATTACAGAGATCATACGTTTCCTGCAGTTCTTGACCAGGTTTGCACACACTGCAGCAGGGATTTTGGACCACTCCTCCATACAGACCTTCTCCAGATCCTTCAGGTTTCGGGGCTGTCGCTGGGCAATACGGACTTTCAGCTTCCTCCAAAGATTTTCTATTGGGTTCAGGTCTGGAGACTGGCTAGGCCACTCCAGGACCTTGAGATGCTTTTTACGGAGACACTCCTTAGTTGCCCTGGCTGTGTGTTTCGGGTCGTTGTCATGCTGGAAGACCAAGCCACGACCCATCTTCAATGCTCTTACTGAGGGAAGGAGGTTGTTGGCCAAGATCTCGCGATACATGGACCCATCCATCCTCCCCTCAATGCGGTGCAGTCGTCCTGTCCCCTTTGCAGAAAAGCATCCCCAAAGAATGATGTTTCCACCTCCATGCTTCACGGTTGGGATGGTGTTCTTGGGGTTGTATTCATCCTTCTTCTTCCTCCAAACATGGCGAGTGGAGTTAAGACCAAAAATCTCTATTTTTGTCTCATCAGACCAGATGACCTTCTCCCATTCCTCCTCTGGATCATCCAGATGGTCATTGGCAAACTTCAGACGGGCCTGGACATGCGCTGGCTTGAGCAGGGGGACCTTGCGTGCACTGCAGGATATTAATCCATGACGGCGTTACTAATGGTTTTATTTGAGACTGTGGTCCCAGCTCTCTTCAGGTCATTGACCAGGTTCCTGCCGTGTCGTCCCTCACCTTCCTCATGATCATTGATGCCCCACGAGGTGAGATCTTGCAAATCAAATTTTATTTGTCACATACACATGGTTAGCAGATGTTAATGCGAGTGTAGCGAAATGCTTGTGCTTCTAGTTCCGACAATGCAGTAATAACCAACAAGTAATCTAACTAACAATTCCTAAACTACTGTCTTATACACAGTGTAAGGGGATAAAGAATATGTACATAAGGATATATGAATGAGTGATGGTACAAAGCAGCATAGGCAAGATACAGTATATGGTATCGAGTACAGTATATACATATGAGATGAGTATGTAAACAAAGTGGCATAGTTAAAGTGGCTAGTGATACATGTATTACATAAGGATGCAGTCGATGATATAGAGTACAGTATATACGTATGCATATGAGATGAATAATGTAGGGTAAGTAACATTATATAAGGTAGCATTGTTTAAAGTGGCTAGTGATATATTTACATTTCCCATCAATTCCCATCATTAAAGTGGCTGGAGTTGAGTCAGTGTCAGTGTGTTGGCAGCAGCCACTCAATGTTAGTGGTGGCTGTTTAACAGTCTGATGGCCTTGAGATAGAAGCTGTTTTTCAGTCTCTCGGTCCCAGCTTTGATGCACCTGTACTGACCTCGCCTTCTGGATGATAGCGGGGTGAACAGGCAGTGGCTCGGGTGGTTGATGTCCTTGATGATCTTTATGGCCTTCCTGTAACATCGGGTGGTGTAGGTGTCCTGGAGGGCAGGTAGTTTGCCCCCAGTGATGCGTTGTGCAGACCTCACTACCCTCTGGAGAGCCTTACGGTTGAGGGTGGAGCAGTTGCCGTACCAGGCGGTGATACAGCCCGCCAGGATGCTCTCGATTGTGCATCTGTAGAAGTTTGAGTGCTTTTGGTGACAAGCCAAATTTCTTCAGCCTCCTGAGGTTGAAGAGGCGCTGCTGCGCCTTCTTCACGATGCTGTCTGTGTGAGTGGACCAATTCAGTTTGTCTGTGATGTGTATGCCGAGGAACTTAAAACTTGCTACTCTCTCCACTACTGTTCCATCGATGTGGATAGGGGGGGTGTTCCCTCTGCTGTTTCCTGAAGTCCACAATCATCTCCTTAGTTTTGTTGACGTTGAGTGTGAGGTTATTTTCCTGACACCACACTCCGAGGGCCCTCACCTCCTCCCTGTAGGCCGTCTCGTGGTTGTTGGTAATCAAGCCTACCACTGTTGTGTCGTCCGCAAACTTGATGATTGAGTTGGAGGCGTGCGTGGCCACGCAGTCGTGGGTGAACAGGGAGTACAGGAGAGGGCTCAGAACGCACCCTTGTGGGGCCCCAGTGTTGAGGATCAGCGGGGAGGAGATGTTGTTACCTACCCTCACCACCTGGGGGCGGCCCGTCAGGAAGTCCAGTACCCAGTTGCACAGGGCGGGGTCTCGAGCTTGATGACAAGCTTGGAGGGTACTATGGTGTTGAATGCCGAGCCGTAGTCGATGAACAGCATTCTCACATAGGTATTCCTCTTGTCCAGATGGGTTAGGGCAGTGTGCAGTGTGGTTGAGATTGCATCGTCTGTGGACCTATTTGGGCGGTAAGCAAATTGGAGTGGGTCTAGGGTGTCAGGTAGGGTGGAGGTGATATGGTCCTTGACTAGTCTCTCAAAGCACTTCATGATGACGGAAGTGAGTGCTACGGGGCGGTAGTCGTTTAGCTCAGTTACCTTAGCTTTCTTGGGAACAGGAACAATGGTGGCCCTCTTGAAGCATGTGGGAACAGCAGACTGGTATAGGGATTGATTGAATATGTCCGTAAACACACCAGCCAGCTGGTCTGCGCATGCTCTGAGGGCGCGGCTGGGGATGCCGTCTGGGCCTGCAGCCTTGCGAGGGTTAACACGTTTAAATGTTTTACTCACCTCGGCTGCAGTGAAGGAGAGACCGCATGTTTCCGTTGCAGGCCGTGTCAGTGGCACTGTATTGTCCTCAAAGCGGGCAAAAAAGTTATTTAGTCTGCCTGGGAGCAAGACATCCTGGTCCGTGACTGGGCTGGATTTCTTCCTGTAGTCCGTGATTGACTGTAGACCCTGCCACATGCCTCTTGTGTCTGAGCCGTTGAATTGAGATTCTACTTTGTCTCTGTACTGACGCTTAGCCTTACGGAGGGAATAGCTGCACTGTTTGTATTCAGTCATGTTACCAGACACCTTGCCCTGATTGAAAGCAGTGGTTCGCGCTTTCAGTTTCACGCGAATGCTGCCATCAATCCACGGTTTCTGGTTAGGGAATGTTTTAATCGTTGCTATGGGAACGACATCTTCAACGCACATTCTAATGAACTCGCACACCGAATCAGCGTATTCGTCAATGTTGTTATCTGACGCAATACAAAACATGTCCTAGTCCACGTGATGGAAGCAGTCTTGGAGTGTGGAGTCAGCTTGGTCGGACCAGCGTTGGACAGACCTCAGCGTGGGAGCTTCTTTTTTTAGTTTTTGTCTGTAGGCAGGAGCCCCAGACCGAGCGTGATTGACCGTCATCTTGAACTTCTTCCATTTTCTAATAATTGCGCCAACAGTTGTTGCCTTCTCACCAAGCTGCTTGCCTATTGTCCCGTAAGCCATCCCAGCCTTGTGCAGGTCTACAATTTTATCCCTGATGTCCTTACACGGCTCTCTGGTCTTGGCCATTGTGGAGAGGTTGGAGTCTGTTTGATTGAGTGTGTGGACAGGTGTCTTTTATACAGGTAACGAGTTCAAACAGGTGCAGTTTATACAGGTAATGAGTGGAGAACAGGAGGGCTTCTTAAAGAAAAACTAACAGGTCTGTGAGAACCGGAATTCTTACTGGTTGGTAGGTGATCAAATACTTATGTCATGCAATAAAATGCAAATTTAATTACTTAAAAATCAGTGTGATTTTTCTGGATTTTTGTTGTATATTCCGTCTCTCACAGTTGAAGTGTACCTATGATAAAAATTACAGACCTCTACATGCTTGCTTTGTAAGTAGGAAAACCTGCTGATTTTGCAGGTTATCAAATACTTGTTCTCCCCACTGTACATGCATCCTATAAGACCCTATGATCTGTAAACTGTACATGATACAGACATGTGTGTCATTATACTCCTAATAGTGTGCTCTAACATATGGAGTATGTCTAGATTCTGAGATACAAATTTTCACATTAATTTATTCAACATTAGAACTATTTTAATGGATATCAAAACTACCCATTTTGATTTAGCTTATTTTTAGATATACTGTTTGGAACAATATACTCTTCAAACGCATCACATTTCCAGAGTGGGCTTTCTTGGTACTTGTAACGATGTGACCCATTTTTTTTATACATGAACATTTACATTATAGGTCATTAACCAATCTCAGCCCTCCTTTAGGATTGCACATTCAGCAAGTCACCAGCAGAGGGCATTCCTTGTAATCCATTCGCTGTGTTGGTGGTGCCCATAAAATTGATCAAAACTTCAGAATAGGCGGAGAGCCCACTCTGGAAAAGTGATATACTCTACAAGTACATCGTTCCAAACTATATGTCTTTTAAAATGAACAAAATCAAAAAGGGTTGTTGAGATTAATGTTAAATAAATGAATGTGTATTTCAAAATATAACATACTCCTTATAGTGTGCTCTATGTACGGTTCACAGATCATAAGGTTTTACAAGAGGCATGTATTCGTACCCCCTGACTTATTCCCAATTGTGTTACAGCCTGAATTCAAAATTGATTAAATAAATACATCTCACCCATCTACACACAACCCCATAATGACAAACTGAAAACATGTTTTTACAAATGTTAGATAATTGATTGAAAACGAAATACAGAAATATCTAATTTACATAAGAATTCAGTCAATACATGTTAGAATCACCTTTGGCAGTGATTACAGCTGGGAGTCTTTCTGGGTAAGTCTCTAAGAGCTTTGCACACCTGGATTGTGTCATTTTTGCACATTATTCTTAAAAAAAATATTCAAGCTCTATCAAGTTGTTTGTTGATCATTGCTAGACAGACATTTCTAAGTCTTGACAATTTTTTGTATTTATTATGGATCCCCATTAGCTGATGCCAAAGCAGCAGCTACTCTTACTGGGGTCCAGCAAAATTAAGGCAGTTTATACAATTTTAAAACATTACAATACATCCACAGATTTCACACCACACTGTGTGCCCGCAGGCCCCTTCTCCACCACTACCACATGTCTACAGTACTACATCCATGTGTATGTATAGTACGTATGTTACCATGCGTGTGTCTGTGCCAATGTTTGTGTTGCTTCACAGTCCCGGTTGTTCCATAAGGTGTTTTTTTTTTTTGTGTGTGTGTGTTTTTTAAATCAAATTTTACTGCTTGTATGAGTTACTTGATGTGGAATAATAGACTTCAGTGTAGTCATGGCTTCATGGCTGCATCAATATGTTTTGACCATGGCAGTTTACATTCTAGTGTTACTCCAAGCAGTTTAGTCATCTCAACTTGCTCAATTTCCACATTATTTATTACAAGATTTCGTTGAGGTTTAGTGAGTGTTTTGTTCCAAATACAATGCTTTTAGTTTTAGAAATATTTAGGGCTAACTTATTCCTTGCCACCCACTCTGAAACTAACTGCAGCTCTTTTTTGAGTGTTGCAGTCATTTCAGCCAGTGTGTGTTTTCTAACTGAGTCTAAACTCCGGAACATTCAATATCGTCTTGGTAAGCAACTCCAGTGTGTATTTTCTAACTGATTTAGTCTAAACTCCGGAACATTCAATATCGTCTTGGTAAGCAACTCCAGTGTGTATTTGTCCTTGTGCAGCCACCATCATACTTGAAAATATGAAGTGGTACTCCGTGACGTGATGTTGGATTTGGTTCAAACATAACGCTTTTTATTCTGGGCATAGTTAATTTATTTTCCAAATGATTGGCAGTTTTACTTTAGTGCCTTATTGCAAACAGGATGCATGTCTTGTAATATGTTTTATTCTGTACCGGCTTCCTTCTTTTCACTCTGTCATTTGTTAGTATTGTGGAGTAACTACAGTGCATTTGGAAAGTATTCAGACCCCTTCACCTTTTCCACATTTTGTGACATTTTAAAAGCCTATCCTAAAAAATAAATGTCCCCCTCAATCTACACACAATACCCATAATAACAAAGCGTTAACAGGTTTTTAGAAATGTTTGCAAATGTAAACATTTTTAAACAAATACCATATTCACATACAAGTATTCAGCCCCTTTGCTATTCGACTTGAAATTGAGCTCAGGTGCATCCTGTTTCCATTAATAATCATTGCTGTTTCTACAACTTGATTGGTGTCCACCTGTGGTAAATTCAATTGATTGGACATGATATGGAAAGGCACACAACTGTCTATAAGGCCCCACAGTTGACCGTGCACGTCAGAGCAAAAACCAGGCAATGAGGTCGAAGGAATTGTCCGTAGAGGATTGTGTCGAGGCACAGATATGGCGAAACTAACCAAAAAATGTCTGCAGTATTGAAGGTCCCCAAGAAATGGAAGAAGTTTGGAGCAACCAAGACTCTTTCTAGAGCTGGCTGCCTGGCCAAACTGAGCAATCGGGGGAGAAGGGCCTTGGTCAGGGAGGTGACCAAGAACCCGATGCCGTCGGGGATACGCCAAATATGATTCACATTTTCAAACAGTCCAGATTTTCCAACGGGGCTATAGGGCGAGTTTTTTTTTCTCTCGCCTGATTAGCCTCATTTCACTGCCAAAAAATGTAATCATCTTGTGTTCAGCGAGATAACAACAGGTAGCCTAGTCAAACAATTAACATCCAGTCACATTAACCGTTACTCTCTCGTAGGAATTCCACTAACGGTCCATATGTAGCCAATATTGATGCTGCTGTAAGGCCCATGTCCATAGAAACACATACCAGCTCTACTGGTAGTACTGCTACGACCAGCAGCACTGCAGCTGTCCATGACAAGTTGTTCTGCTTCCACGAGCACATCCAATGCTAGCATCAGTAATTCTACATTTGTTGTTAGCCAGCATGGACACTGACAGTTGTGAAATGGATGCGGACGAAGAGCTACTGCCCCCTTACCCGGGAAAGCACCAAACAACAGACATGGATGTTGGACCATCGAAGAGTTGCAAATATGATGAACTACATTGATTTGGGGTTCACTTATATTGGGAGTAGTGCCTTTCCTCAGCCACAGTACTCTTGCACATAGTGTGTTATATCTCACAACTCGATGAAACCTTCACTCTTGCACAAGCATTTAGAAACAAAACATGCCACGGGAGTTTTTTGAGCAAGAATTAAGATGACTTTCGAGTAGTAAGACATGTATAAAAGCAACAGATACTCTTAATAAGAAGGGGCTAGAGGAGTCTTATATTGTGAGCTACCGAGTGGCTGGGACAGGCAAGTCCCTTACTATTGTGTAGGACTTAATTCTTCCTGATGCCGCAGATATGGCTGGGGCCAAAGCTGGGGAAAAGGCCCCAAAAAACTATACAGACAATGACTTCATCAAACACTGTTTCACGACGCATCAGTGACATGGCAGGAGATGTTTTGAAACAGTTAATGCTTCGCATACAAGCCAGTGAATTCTATGCGTTACAGCTGGATGAGTCAACAGACATGGCGGTCCTGGCACAGTTCCTGGTATATGTCCGTTACGTTCATGGGGGGTCAATTAAGGAAGACTTCCTCTTCTACAAACCACTGGAAACCAGGACAACAGGAGAGGATATTTTTAAAGTAATGGACAGCTTTGTGACATCAAATGGACTGGTGGTCAAGATGTGTTGGTATCTGTACTGATGGCGCAAAAGCCATGACAGGGAGACATAGTGGAGTAGTAACGCGTGTGCAAGCAGTTGCTCCCGACGCCACTTGGTTACACTGCAGCATCCACCGAGAGGCTCTTGCTGCAAAGGGAATGCCTGACAGCTTGAAAGACATTTGGACACTACAGTGAAAACGGCTAACTTTTTTCTGCACTATGCAATGATATGGGCAGCAACCATGTAACGCTTTTACAACATACAGAAGTGTGCTGGTTATCAAGGGGTACATTTATTTTTTTATTGAGAGACTAGCTCATTTTACTGACCATAATTTTCACTTGTCTGACCGCTTGCATGATGACGAGTTTCTCACACAACTGTCCTATCTTGGGTGATGTTTTTTCTGGCCTGAATGATCTGAATCTAGGATTAGAGACTCTCCGCAACTATACATATTCAATGTGCTGGACAAAATTGAGGCCATGATTAAGAAGTTGGAGCTCTTCTGTCTGCATTAACTAGGACAACATATAGGTTTTTTTGTGTGCAAATGAAGTCAAGCTTACGAACAATGTCAAATGTGATATAGCGAAGCACCTGAGTGAGTTGGGTGCGCAATTACGCAGGTACTTTCCCATAATGGACGACACAAACAACCCAAAGAACTGGATTCGTTATCCCTTTCATGCCCTGCCTCCAGTTCACTTAACGATATCTGAACAAGAGCCTCATCAAAATTGCAACAAGCGGTTCTGTGAAAATGTTATCAGAATTTACTGCCAGATATGGCTGCGCTGAGTTTCCTGCTTTGGCAAATCTCGCTGTTAAAACACTGATGCCCTTTGCAACCATGTTACCTATATGATAGTGGATTCTTGGCACTGACTAGCATGAAAACGAAATCCAGGCACAGACTGTGTGGAAAATTATTTAAGACAGAGACTCCAATACAACCCAACATTGCAGAGTTATTTACATCCTTTCAAGCACACCCTTCTCATTCACAATTTGATGAGAAAATAAGGTTTTATGTAAGATTAACTAAATAAAGAGCAAAATTATTATTATTTGTGCCCTGGTCCAATAAGAGCTCTTTGTCACAGCCCGGCTCGTGGGAAGTGACGAACTTCTTATGTTTAATTAATGTATCGTATAGTGTGTGTGGCAGGCTTACAATGGTGGCAAACAAACAATATTTGAGAGTGTGCTGACCCTGGAGCTAGAGGGGGTACGCAGCTGGAGGTTGAATGTTTGAAGGGGTACGGAACTATAAAAAGTTTGGGAACTACGGATCTATGCAGCACTCCACCAATCAGGCCTTTATGGTAGAGTGGCCAGATGGAAGCTGCTCCTCAGTAAAAGGCACATGAGACAGCCTGCTTGGAGTTGCCAAACGGCACCTAAAGGACTCTCAGGCCATGAGAAACATTCTCTGGTCTGATAAAACCAAAATGTAACTCTTTGGCCTGAATGCCAAGTGTCACGTCTGGAGGAAACCAGGCCAATACCATCCCTACAGTGACGCATGTTGGTGGCAGCATCATGCTGTGGGGATGTTTTTCAACGGCAGGGACTGGGAGACTAGTCAGGATCGAGAGAGAGATGAACGGAGCAAAGTACAGGGAGATCCTTAATGAAAACCTGCCCCAGAGCGCTCAGGGCCTCAGACCGGGGCGAAGGTTCACCTTCCAACAGGACAACAACCCTAAGTACACAGCCAAGACAAAGGAGTGGCTTTGGAACAAGTATCGTAATGTCCTTGAGTGGTCCAGCCAGAGCCTGAACTAGAACCCGGTCGAACATCTTTGGAGAGACCTGAAAATAGACTTTGGGGGGGCTTTACTTGGCTCATTGCGCTCTAGCAACTGCTTGTGGCGGGCCGGGCGCCTCCATGCTGGTTTCCGGGTTAAGCAGGTGGTGTTAAGGACTGCGGTTTGGTGGGTCATGACTCGACCTTCGCCTCCCCTGAGCCCATTGGAGAATTGGAGCAATGAGACAAGATCATAATTGAAATTTGATATTTTTTTATGGTTGAATTAATAAACTAAACTAGCCAAGAAGACTCTGTAATCACTGACAAAGGTGCTTCAAAGTACTGAGTAAATGGTCTGAATACTTATGTAAATGTGATACTTTTAAAACAAAACAGCAAGATTTTTAAATTTAAAAAAACATTGCTTTTTCATTATGGGATATTGTTTGTAGATTGGGGGGGTAAAAACATTTTAATCCATTTTATTTATATACATTTGCAAAAAATCTAAACCTGTTTTTGCTTTGTCATAATGGGGTATTGTTGCCATTAAAGGGTTTGAATACTTATTGACTGCAGACATTTCAGCACTTCCTTTTAGGAAATTTTACAAATTAATTAAACAATTCCACTTTGCTATTATGGAGTAGTGTGTGTGTGTGTGTGTGTAGGCCAGTGAAAACATGTCAATTGATTCCATTTAAAATTCCGGCTCTAACGCAAGAAAATGTGGAAGAAGTCCCGGGGGTGTGAATAGTTTTCTGAAGACACTGTAGGTCTGGAAAGGGCCTAAAATGGCCACTTTCATCATGATTTCATAGAAAAGGATTGTTTGATACGAATGTAAAAAACATGTGTAACATCCTTCCTCCCAGTTTCTATCTGAGAATTGCCAGAACAATCTGAGATGCCAAAAATATTTTCTGCTCCCGCTGGCATGTAATCGTCCTCTAGGCTTTTTCAATAGACTTCAATAACTGTTGTTGTGATATATACTGAACCTAGGTCTCGGTGAATTAAGATGTTAGAAGTAGTTTGAGGATTTTTTAAAATATGTAGCCTACAACTTCTCGCTCTGGTCTAAGTAGACCACAATCGCAGAGGTGAGTGATTGTGGACATTGCCATGCAAACAGAGTTCTTTACAATGTTGTTTCTTCCCCTTCTCCACAAACAAATGAGTACACAGTTATGTCAATTAAGTCAGTTGGTGGACTGTTCATCTGCTGTTGAGTAGAACCTAAGTAAACCATTCAGGTAGTACCAAAGATTTAATTTACCTGGTTATTTAAACAGACCATGTTAAAGGCTGTGTCACCATTATATTTTGTCACCATTTTTTTATCCACCAGGTACATCAACACTCATGGAGGCTCTGGCGGCCAATGGGACAGCTAGCCTGCAGAGTGCAGTGGCAGGAGTCACTGCAGTCTCCGGGGTGGCCGGGAAACGGCGCTTCGAGGAGCAGCGCTCAGTCTTCGACAAGCGCCTTCGGTTCAGCGTCCGGCAGACTGAGAGTGCCTACCGCTACAGGGACCTTGTCGTCAAGAAGCAGGATGGCTTCACCCACATCCTGCTCTCCACCAAGTCCTCGGAGAACAACTCACTTAACCCCGATGTGAGTCATGCCTGTCTTGTCTTTGCCCTAACAAAAATTGTTACACTTCTGATCTTGTGTGAAGATAATGTTTTATACACTGATCTTTACAGGAAGCCTACTGATCGTAACAGTTTGTTGAGGGCTGATAGTTGTCACCCACTTCCCTTGAAAAACAGTTTGCCCTACAGCCAATTCTGTCGAATCAAAAGAATTTGCAAAAAACAGTCCGATTTCGACAGAAATATGGCTGAGACGCAAAGCAAGTTCAAGGAGAGGGGCTACAAGAATGATCAGATTAATATTGCCATTGAGAAAATTCAAAACAAAACGAGACATGACCTTTTTAAGGTAAGTCTCGCAAAAAGACGCATTCTTGCGTTCTAACTACCCGTTATTCAAAGTGCTCTGAACAAATTTAAGGGAATTGTTCAAACATTGGTACATCCTAAAATTCGATGATAGTCTTGGTAATGTGTTTTCGGACCTTCCCTTGGTCGTATTCTCGCGGGGCAGAAATCTCAGAGACCAATTGGCACACTGATTTACCACCACAAGATATTCCTGAACAACGTCTATTTGCACCCCTACTGGATGGAAATTACAAGTGTAATGGCTGTGCTCAATGCAATGGCACTTATAAATGTAGATCCTTCAAACACCCACAAACAGGGAAATCGATCCCAATAAAAGGTGTTATTACGTGCTCCACTAAGGCAGTTATTTATCTTTGACTTGTCCTTGTGGTAAAAATGATGTAGGTAAAACAAAGCGCGAATTTAAAGTACGTATCTCAGAGCACCGTAGCACCATTAGGTGTAAAAACTTGACTTATCCAGTTGCGGCCCACTTCTTGGAGGCAGGCCACTCGATTTTGTCTCTGCGTTATATTGGCATCGAACATGTCACCCTCCCTAGGAGAGGGGGTGACCTTGATAATTTATTGTTAAAACGAGAGGCTGCCTGGATCTTTAATTTAAAGACCCTTGCGCCCTTCGGTCTCAACGTAGACTTTGATCTGAAGCCATTCTTGTGATTATTGTGACTTTGCCATTGTAATTGTGTGTAAGCTTGTGTAGTCAAATTAATCTATGATCGTATGCTATCCATTTGTTTGTATGCTGTTCTTTGTATGACATTTTAATATTTGATTATTAACCAATGATATTAGGCCACTCCTGGCCATGATTACAGACACCTGTGTCCTTTGACACTATATAAACGAGTCATCCCGCAGTGCTTGTGATTATACCCTGATGAAGACAGCTTGGCTGTCGAAACGTTGGTATTAAATTTTTGCATCTGAGCTCCAAGAGTGTGCGGCACTCATTTTTATTTTCAAGTTTCTACTCCGCTAGCCAGCACCTCGTCTTTGTAGGTGTGCGTTTCTTTCTTTTTCTTCTACACTGTATGACAGGCCAAAAATAGTAGTACTTCATTGTTTAGTTATGCCAACTTTTCCAAACAATTGGTAGTCAAATATAAATGTATGCAAAATATCTGAAACGAAAGTCAAATACTGGTCCTATAAAAAATATTGGGTTGGTGTCCTGGATTAAGCCTTGTACTGTACCAAAAATGTATTTCCAATATTAACTCCATCTAAAGTGCTTCTTAATCTCAGACTAAGCTTCATCTGTGTCTAGGTAATTGGCCTAATTGTCTCCCTCATGGCTGCCTCAGGTGATGAAGGAGATGCAGAGTGCCATGGCCACAGCAGCGGCAGACGACAGCAAGCTGGTCCTGCTGAGCGCCGTGGGTAGCATCTTCTGCTTCGGCCTGGACTTCATCTACTTCATTAGACTGCTCACCGACGACCGCAAGAAGGAGAGCATCAAGATGGCTGAGACCATTAGGTAGGTCAGAAGGGTGTACTTTTGTTTTCTATTTTGTATGTGGATTGTTTTCAGAGGGAAAAAAAAGAAATGAAAACAAAAACTTTGTCCCTTTCTGACGTTTGAAGGCTCACGTTGGCCCTTTCTCGATTGTCTAAAAATGTGTCGTGTCCTTGTCCCTCTTACATCATCTGCACTGACTGGAGAAAACAAAATGGTGGAATGGTTGATTTCATCTCTGGTCAGTTCTTTCAGATCAGTGCAAGTGACAGATTTGTAGACAATTGTCTCGAATAATCGGTTATTTTGAACAGGTGGAATAAATGATGAGTAGAACGTTAGCTGTGTGTTGTAGGGGCAGTCTTTGTAATAAAAAACATAAGGCATTGTGATGCCCGAATGAAATTACTGGGAGTTTATACAGTTGAGGTTGGAATCATTGAAACTCGTTTTTCAACCACTCCACAAATTTCTTGTAAACGAACTATAGTTTTGGCAAGCCGGTTAGGACACAAGTCATTTTTCCAACAATTGTTTAGACAGATTGTTTCACTTATAACTCAATGTATCACAATTCCAGTGGGTCAGAAGTTGACTGTGCCTTTAAACAGCTTGGAGAATTCAAGAAAATTATGTCATGGCTTTAGAAGCTTCTGATTGACATCATTTGAGTCAATTGGAGGTGTATCTGTGGATGTATTTCAAGGCCTACCTTCAAACTCAGTGCCTCTTTGCTTGACATCATGGGGAAATCAAAAGATATCCAAGACCTCAGAAAAAAAATTGTAGACCTCCACAAGTCTGGTTCACCCTTGGGAGCAATTTCCAAATGCCTGGAGGTACCACGTTCATCTGTACAAACAATAGTACGCAAGTATAAACACCATGGGACGACCCAGCCGTCATACCGCTCAGGAAGGAGACGCGTTCTGTCTCCTAGAGATGATCTACTTTGGTACGAAAAGAACAACCGCAAAGGACCTTGTGAAGATGCTGGAGGAAACGGGTACAAAAGTATCTATATCCACTGTAAAACGAGTCCTAGATCGACATCTATCAGCAAGGAAGAAGCCACTGGTCCAAAACCGCCATAAAAAAGCCAGACTACGGTTTGCAACTGCACATGGGGACAATGATCGTACTTTTTGTAGAAATGGCCTCTGGTCTGATGAAACAAAACTGTTTGGCCATAATGACCATCATGTATGGAGGTAAAGGGGGGGGGCTTGCAAGCCGAAGAACACCATCCCAACCGTGAAGCACAGGGGTGGCAGCATCATGTTATGGGGGTGCTTTGCTGCAGGAGGGACTGGTGCACTTACAAAATAGATTAAATTATGTGGATATATTGAAGCAACATCTCAAGACCTCAGTCAGGAATTAAAAGCTTGGTCGCAAATGTGGTTTCCATATGGACAATGACCCCAATCATACTTCCAAAGTTGTGGCAAAATGGCTTAAGGATAACAAAGTCAAGGTATTTGAGTGGCCATCACAAAACCCTGACCTCAATCCTATAGAAAATTTGTGGGCAGAACTGAAAAGGTGTGTGCAAGCAAGGAGACCTACAAACCTGACTTGGTCACACCAGCTCTGTCAGGAGGAATGGGACAAAATTCACCCAACTTATTGTGGGAAGCTTGTGGAAGGCTACCCGAAATGTTTGACCCAAGTTAAACAATTGAATGGCAATGCTACCAAATATTAATTGAGTCTATGTAATCTTCTGACCCAGAATGTGAATGAAAGAAATAAAAGCTGAAATAAACCATTCTCTCCTATTGTTCTGACATTTCATGTTCTTAAAATAAAGTGGTGAGCCTAACTGACCTAAGACAGGGAATTTTTACTAGGATTAAATGTCAGGAATTGTGAAACTTGAGTTTAAATGTGTTTGGCTAAGGTGTATGTAAACTTCTGACGTATATGGAGTGTGTGCCACTTTATTTTGATTTAGTTTAGTCTTTGTAAGAATGCTGTTCATCGACTACAGCTCGGCATTTAACACCATAGTACCCTCCAAGCTCGTCATCAATCTCGAGACCCCCGCCCTGTGCAACTGGGTACTGGACTTCCTGACGGGCCGCCCCCAGGGGGTGAGGGTAGGCAACAACATCTCCACCCCGCTGATCCTCAACACTGGGGCCCCACAAGAGTGCGTTCTGAGCCCTCTCCTGTACTCCCTGTTCACCCATGACTGCGTGGCCACACACGCCTCCAACTCAATCATCAAGTTTGCGGACGACACAACAGTGGTAGGCTTGATAACCAACAACGACGAGACAGCCTACAGGGAGGAGGTGAGGGCCCTCGGAGTGTGGTGTCAGGAAAATAACCTCTCACTCAACGTCAACAAAACAAAGGAGATGATTGTGGACTTCAGGAAACAACAGAGGGAACACCCCCCTATCCACATCGATGGAACAGTAGTGGAGAGGGTAGTAAGTTTTAAGTTCCTCGGCATACACATCACAGACAAACTGAATTGGTCCACCCACACAGACAGCATCGTGAAGAAGGCGCAGCAGCGCCTCTTCAACCTCAGGAGGCTGAAGAAATTCGGCTTGTCACCAAAAGCACTCACAAACTTCTACAGATGCACAATCGAGAGCATCCTGGCGGGCTGTATCACCGCCTGGTACGGCAACTGCTCCGCCCACAACCGTAAGGCTCTCCAGAGGGTAGTGAGGTCTGCACAACGCATCACTGGGGGCAAACCACCTGCCCTCCAGGACACCTACACCACCCGATGTCCCAGGAAGGCCATAAAGATCATCAAGGACAACAACCACACGAGCCACTGCCTGTTCACCCTGCTATCATCCAGAAGGCGAGGTCAGTACAGGTGCATCAAAGCAGGGACCGAGAGACTGAAAAACAGCTTCTATCTCAAGGCCATCAGACTGTTAAACAGCCACCACTAACATTGAGTGGCTGCTGCCAACACACTGACTCAACTCCAGCCACTTTAATAATGGGAATTGATGGGAAATTATGTAAAATATCACTAGCCACTTTAAACAATGCTACCTAATATAATGTTTACATACCCTACATTATTCATCTCATATGTATATACTGTACTCTATCATCTACTGCATCTTTATGTAATACATGTATCACTAGCCACTTTAACTATGCCACTTTGTTTACATACTCATCTCATATGTATACTGTACTCGATACCATCTCGATACCATCTACTGTATTTTGCCTATGCCGCTCTGTACCATCACTCATTCATATATCTTTATGTACATATTCTTTATCCCTTTACACTTGTGTGTGTGTGTATATAAGATAGTAGTTTTGGAATTGTTAGCTAGATTACTCGTTGGTTATTACTGCATTGTCGGAACTAGAAGCATTTCGCTACACTCGCATTAACATCTGCTAACCATGTGACAAATAAGATTTGATGCCACAGAAGACGGTTATGCAGACAGTCTCATCTCCATCCTCAGGACATTCGTGAACACATTCATCCAATTCAAGAAGCCCATCATCGTAGCCGTGAATGGACCGGCGGTGGGCCTCGGAGCCTCTATCCTCCCGCTGTGTGACGTTGTCTGGGCCAACGAGAAATCCTGGTTTCAGACGCCCTATACCACCTACGGACAGACACCCGACGCTTGCGCCTCCCTCACCTTCCCTCGCATCATGGGCGTGGCCTCGGTGAGTTCATACGGCATTGTCTGAAAATCCGAGGGGGAGTGGTCCAGATGTAGTGGGGAACTATTTAAGTGGAGCACTCACTGGGCTGGTTTTCCTGCCATGGAGAATATCCTGTCAGTGGGACAGCCCCACTCCCTTTTAAACTATTAATACTATTACCATACCAGTACTTTTTCCTGCTTAACCCCATCCTCTCCCCTACTCTTGTCTTCTCCCAGGCCAATGAGATGTTGCTGAGTGGGCGGAAGCTGACAGCCCAGGAGGCCTGCGCTAAAGGCCTCGTGTCCCAGGTGCTGTGGCCCGGGACTTTCACTCAGGAGGTGATGGTTCGCATTAGGGAGCTAGTCACTTGTAATTCAGTTGTAAGTCATCCTTTTCATTTTATTTTGAATTGTTTTTATATTTTGTGGCGTCTCTTTTCCACACAGTATGACCCTGCCCCTCTCCCTCACTTTGGTCTTTTGTTCTCTTGCTTTTTATGTCTCATCAAAAAACATTTTCCCACTGACACTCATTTACAGTGCCTTCGGAAAGTATTCAGACCACACATTGTTACGTTAGTTTTATTCTAAAATTGATTTTTTTTTAAATTCCCTGCAACCTACAAACAATACCCCATAATGAAAAGCAGTCGTTTTTTTTGCAAATACGTTTTTGTTTTTAAAATTATCACATTTACATAAGTGTTCAGACCCTTTACTCAGTACTTTGTTGAAACACCTTTGTCAGCGATTACAGCCTCAAGCCTTCTTGGGTATGACGCTATAAGCTTGGCCACCTGTATTGGGGGAGTTTCTCCCATTTTCCTCTGCAGATTCTCTCAAGCTGGATGGGGATCGTCACCGCACAGCTATTTTTAGGTCTCTCAAAAGATGTTAAATTGGGTTTAGGTCAGGGCTCGGGCTCAGAAGCTTGTCCCGAAGCCACTCCTGCGTTGTCTTGACTGTGTGCTTAGGGTGTTTGTCCTGTTGTAAGGCGAATCTTTGCCCCAGTCTGAGGACCTGAGCAGGTTTTCATCAAGGATTTTTGTACTTTGCTCCATTCATCTTTCCCTTGATCCTGACTCGACTTCCAGTCCCTGCCGCTGAAAAACATCACCACAGCATGATGCTGCCACCGCCAGGTTTCCTCCAGACATGATGCTTGGCATTCAATCTTGGTTTCATCAGACCAGAGAATCTCGTTTCTCATGGTCTTGAGTCTTTTAGGTGCCTTTTGGTAAGCTCCAAGCGGTCTGTCGTGCCTTTTACTGAGAATTGGCTTCTATCTGGCCACTCCACCATAAAGGCCTGATTGGTGGAGTGCTGCAGAGATGGTTGTCCTTCTGGAAGGTTCTCCCATCTCAAGAGGAAACTCTGGAGCTCTGTCGGTGACCATCAGGTTCTTGGTCACCTCCCTGACTAAGGCCCTTCTCTCCCAATTGCTCAGTTTGGCCGTGCGGCCAGCTCTAGAACGAGCCTTTAGGTTCCAAGCTTCCATTTAAGAATGTGTTCTTGGGGACCTTCAATGCTGCAGACATTGTTTGTCCTTCCCCAGATCTGTGCCTCGACAACAATCCTGGCTTGGTTTTTGCTCTGACATGCACTGTCAACTGTGGGACCTTATATAGACAGGTGTCTTTCTAAATCATGTCCAATCAAATTAATTGGCCACAGGTCAAGTTGACCAATCAAGTTGTCGGGACGTCAAGGATGATCAAAGGAAGTTGGATGCACCTGAGCTCAATTTGGAGTCTAATAGCAAAGGGTTTGAATACTTATGTAATTAAGGTATTTCTATATATATTTTCAAAAATGTATACATTTATTTTTGCTTTTGTCATTATGGGGTATTTTGTGTGTAGCTTGAGGATTTTTATTATTTAATCGATTTTAGAATAAGGCTAACGTAACAAGGGGTCTGAATAGTTTCCAAATGCTCTGCACACACACACACTCTCCTAGCCGTAGTGTTCGCTTGAATTGTTATATTTTAGTCTCCCGGGATACCAGTATCACCATTTTTTTTGTCCATGGCAAAACAATTCAACAAAACGCAGTCCAAACTCTTTGGTCCATTTTTAAAAACCTTCCGTATGTAAAATATTGTGTGTCAAACTTGGAAAATAAATAAATGTGACTGGATGACAACATAATGATTTGTTTCCAACATTAGGGCTGTTTTCCTAAAGAAGTTAAATATGCTTTGTGTTTTGTTTCCTTGCCATGATACAAATGAGTATTGCGATACTGGTATCATCCTGGCCCTAACCAAGAGTGTGTTTTTAAATGAATATAATGCTTTTAGCAATACGTTAAATTGAGATCATGTCACCAATATCTGGATGTTATGGAATTTCTCCTGAATCTTTTCATTGTTGACAAAAAGGGGATCTTGTGTCATGTCCCAGAGTTAAATGTTAAACAAATCTATGCCAATATCCATATCCATAAGTCATATTCCTTTCCTTTTGCTTTTTTTTTGCCGGGTGGGGGGGGCTCTGTTTGTTGCACTGTAGGTCCTGCGGGAGTCCAAAGCACTGGTGCGAAACGCGAACCGGGCCGCCCTGGAGCAAGCCAATGAACGTGAGTGCGAGGCGCTGAAGAGAGTGTGGGGCTCTTCGCAAGGGGTGGACTCCATCCTCAAATACCTGCAGAAGAAGATTGATGAGTTTTAAGGAAAGCACGTATTCCCCCTACGTTCCCAAATAACCAGAAAAACATGGCACTAGCAGTGCATGGCGTTCAATCTGTAGCCTCTCAATATCCCACCATCCCTCTTGCATGTATGAGAGTACAGTGCATTCGGAAAGTATTCAGACCCCTTGACCTTTTCCGTTTTGTTACGTTACAACCTTATTCTAAAATGCATCAATTAAAAAAAAAAAAAATCCTCAATCTACAAACAATACCCCATAATGACAAAGCAAAAAGTAGTTTAGAAATTTTTGCACATTTATTACAAATAAACTACTGAAATATCCCATTTACGTAAGTATTCAGACCCTTTACTCAGTACTTTGTTGAAGCACGTTTGGCAGCGATTACAGCCTTGAGTCTTCTCTGGAGCAAGTTTTCATTGAGGATCTCTGTACTTTGCTCTGTCCATATTTCCCTCGATCCTGACTGATCTCCCAGTTCCTGCCGCGGAAAAACATCCCCACAGCATGATGCTGCCACCACCATGCTTCACCATAGGGATGGTGCCAGGTTTCCTCCAGATGTGATTCTTGGAATTTAGGCCAAAGAGTTCAACCTTGGTTTCATCAGACCAGAGAATATTGTTTCTCATGGTCTTTGAGAGTATAGGTGCCTTTTAGCACACTCCATAGCAGGCCGTCATGTGCCTTTTACTGATGAGTGGCTTCTGTCTGGCCACTACCATAAAGGTCTGATTGGTGGAGTAGTGCAGTGATGGCTGTCCTGCTGAAAGGATCTCCCAGCTTCACAGAGGAACTGTGGAGCTCTGTCAGTGAACATTGTGTTCTTGGTCACCTCCCTGACCAAGGCCCTTCTCTCCCGATTGCTCAGGTTGGCCGGGCACCAGCTTTAGGAAGAGTCTTGGTGGTTCCAAACTTCTTCCATTTAAGAATGATGGCGGCCACTGTGTTCTTGGACCTTCAATGGGTTCTCTGCTTCTCCGAGCTAGAGGCGTCACTACAGACCCTGGTTTGATTCCAGGCTATATCACAACCGGCTGTGATTGGGAGTCCCATAGGGCAGCACACAATTGGCCCAGCGTCGTCCAGGTTTGGCCGGGGTAGGCAGACATTGTAAATAAGAATGTATTCTTAACTGACTTGCCTAGTTAAATAAAATTTAAAAAATACTGCAGAAATTTTTGGTACCCTTCCCCAGATCTGTGCCTAGACACAATCCTGTCTCTGAGCTCAACGGACAATTCCTTTGACCTCATGGCTTGGCTTTTGCTCTGACATGCACTGTCAACTGTAGGACCTTTTTATATAGACAGGTGTGCCTTTCCAAATCATGTCCAATCGAGTGAACTTACAACCAGTGGACTCCAAGTTGAAGAAACATTTACATTTAAGTCATTTAGCAGACGCTCTTATCCAGAGCGACTTACAAATTGGTGAATTCACCTTCTGACATCAGTGGAACAGCCACTTTACAATAGTGCATCTAAATCATTTAAGGGGGGTGAGAAGGATTGCTTTATCCTATCCTAGGTATTCCTTGAAGAGGTGGGGTTTCAGGTGTCTCCGGAAGGTGGTGATTGACTCCGCTGTCCTGGCGTCGTGAGGGAGTTTGTTCCACCATTGGGGGGCCAGAGCAGCGAACAGTTTTGACTGGGCTGAGCGGGAACTGTACTTCCTCGGTGGTAGGGAGGCGAGCAGGCCAGAGGTGGATGAACGCAGTGCCCTTGTTTGGGTGTAGGGCCTGATCAGAGCCTGGAGGTACTGCGGTGCCGTTCCCCTCACAGCTCCGTAGGCAAGCACCATGGTCTTGTAGCGGATGCGAGCTTCAACTGGAAGCCAGTGGAGAGAGCGGAGGAGCGGGGTGACGTGAGATCAAGGATTATCAATGGAAATGGGATGCACCTGAGCTCAATTGAGTCTCATAGCAAAGGGTCTGAATACTTGTGTAAATAATCAGATTTTTATTTTGAATAAATTTAAACATTTCTAAACCTGTTTTTGCTTCGTCATTATGGGGTATTGTCGATTGCTGAGAAAAACATTTTATTTAATCAATTTTTAGAATAAGACTGTAAAAATGTGGAAAGTCAAGGGGTCTGAATATTTTCAGAAGGAACTGTATGTAATGACTTGTATGTGCACACATTGAAGGGGACCAGCTAAAAATAACATTTGTAGGCGTTCCTGCTAGACCTTTAAATCCCGCCTTCCTTGCATCCTGATAACCTTGTGTTGACCCTTTACCCAATAACCCTGACTTACGAAATACAATTTCCCATGCTGCATTACAGGTTCAACTAAATTGAAGGGATTGGAGGAGGAGAAGACATTGAATACACAATGTGTCTTACATAGCAGGGTATCTGTCCTACTCAGCTCGGGATTGATTTGAGTTGGATGTTGTATCAACATGGATCAGCATTTATTTATGACGTAACGAAAGAGCAAATGTAAACATTCAACAAAAACCCAAGCGACTTCCATTGTGGAGCTTTGCACTAAGATGTGATGCTCTGAACTCAATTAAGCTGTGTTGGAACTAACTCTTGGGAAAACAGTGTAGCCCAGTGGATTGGTGTCTTATTGGATTCTCTACATTAACTTTTTTCTTTAGACTCCTGTAAGACTTTCCATACAAAGGACTTATTGCTATTAAGTTGAATAGCGCCTGGGATTCAATCAAAGGCCCGTTGTTGATAATCGTAGAGCACTTCACTTTTGAAGGTTATTTACGCCCGAGACGCGATCTTCGAACGTCAGGGAAGTTTGTCAACAGTGTAGTGCCTTAACAACGTGCCTTTTAATTGAATCCGGTCCAAAGTCTGTCTCAGACTAACTTTTTTTAAAAGCTCTCGACTGTATTTAGGTTTGTCTAACTGATATAGTCTCTAGATATTTCACCCAGGTAGTCTTTTTATTTATCTTATTTGGCTTTGGGGACGGTATGTGCTACCAAACAGTTTCTATGGTAAATTATTTTGTTTTAAGTTAAGACTTTTATTAGAATATTATAATTAAATATTCTGCAGCTTCTGAATTATTCCTTCCATGAAACATGCCCGCAAGGGAGAGACAATTACAAGATTCTAATGCAATATTTGTATGCAGTTGTGATGAGGCTAGGGTACACATTAAGGCTCTAGCTAAGCTCCAAAGCAGTGCCTTGTCCTTTACTTATTTTTCCATGACTTCACAAATTGTGGGTTCTGATCTGACGCGATTATCAGTGAGAATAGCCTGTAATGTTATTGCAGTGAAATCGGGCCAATGCAGTGTGATAGTTTATGAAAACTATCCAAAAAAAAAGGCACATGCCAAGACATGTTTAATAAATACATCAGGGAAAACATGTCATTTCTCAGTACCATGAATATAGTACCATAAATACATCAGGCACATGCTTACCCTGATGTATTTGTTAAACATGTCTTGGCATGTGAGCCTTTTGGATAGTTAATATTCATGGTACTGATTTTAAAATGGTGGAAAATGTAATTATTTATATTGTCTGAAAGTATATGAAGTATTTAAATATTTAAAGTGCAGCTGGTTTGGACAAAGTAGTTTGTTTTTGAGTCATTGCTCATGGTTTGTAATTGCTGTTACTTCACATTTAAAAAAAAAAAATATATATATATATATATACCTCTTCTTGGGTCAGTCTCACTATCCAGGTCAGAATTCAGTTTTGGCATTCATACATACTGTGCACTCTGAAAGTATTCAGACCTTGACTTTCTCCACATTTGTTACATTACAGCCTTGTTCTAAAATGTATTTAATAGTCCCCCCCCATTCTACACTCCTCATAATGAAAAAGCAAAAACCGGTTTAGAATCTTAATTTATTACAAATAAACATAATTCACATTTACATAAGTATTCAAACTGTTGAAGCACCTTTGGCAGCGTTTACAGCCTCGAGTCTTCTTGGGTCTGACGTTACTAGCTTGGCACACCTGTATTTGGGGAATTTCTCCCACTCCATGGGGAGTGTCGATGCACAACCATTTTCAGGTCTCTCTAGAGATGTTCGATCGGGTTCAAGTCCGGGCCACTCAAGGACATTGAGACTTGTCATGAAGCCACTCATGCGTTGTCTTGGCTGGGTGCTTAAGGTGTTTGTCCTGTTAAAGGTGAACCTGCTGAGTAAGTCGCTCTGGATAAGAGCGTCTGCTAAATGACTTAAATGTAAATGTAAAATCAGGGGAGAAGGACCTTGATCAGGAACCTGATGGTCACTGGCAGAGCTCCAGAGTTCCTCTGTGGAGATGGGAAGATCTTCCAGAACGACAACCATCTCCGCAGCACTCCACCAATCAGGCCTTTATGGTAGAGTGGCCCGACAGAACCACTCCTCAGTAAAAGGCACGACAGCCCACTTGGTGTTTGCAAAAAGGCACCTAAAGGACTCTGATCATGATAAATATCAGGTTCTCTGGTCTGATGAAACCAAGAATGAATACTTTGGCCTGAATGCACCATGCCTACGGTGAAGCATAGTGGTGGCAGCATCATGCTGTGGGGATGTTTTTCAGCTTTAGGAAGACTCTTGATGGTTCCAAACTTCATTTAAGAATGATTGTGGACATTCAACTCTTTTTGGTACCCTTCCACAGATCTGTGACTTGACACAATCCTTCCTGTCTCTGGCCTCTACGGACCATTCCTTTTGACCTCATGGCTTGGTTTTTGCTCTGACATGCACTGTCAACTGTGGGACCTTATATAGACATGTTTGTGCATTTCCAAATCATGTTGAATCAATTGAATTTACCACAGGTGGACACCAATCAAGTTGTAGAAACCTCTCAAGGATGAGCAATGGAAACAGGATGCATCTGTGCTCAATTTCGAGTCTCGTAGCAAAGGGTCTGAATACTTGTCCTTTTACTCCTTTTAATACATTTGCAAACATTTCTAAAAACCAGTTTTTTGCTTTGTCTCATTATGGGGTATTGTGTGTAGTTTGAGGAAAAACTATGTATTTCATCAATTTGAGAATAAGGCTGTAAAGTAACAAAATGTGGAAAAAGTCGAGGGGTCTGAATACTTTCTGAATGCACCGTAGGTGGTGGGCTGTAGCAAGCTATCTGCTATAGTTTTTCAGATGATTGATTTATGAGGGGGGAAAACTAAGTAATTTATTTTAGAATAAGGCTGTAAAGTAACAAAATGTGGATAAAGTCAAGGGGTCTGAATACTTTCCGAATGCACTGTATAGGTATCCGATTGTTACCACTGCACATTTCATTCACATTACAGATTAAGGGCTGGATAACATTTAAAGATACTTTTTTTGTCTTTGACCTATACCCTCTCCAGGAAAGATGCAATCTGCCCCCAAATATTGTGCCTGATAAGCATGTCATATCTCCTTGTTTTATCTTGTTTCATTAAACATTTATCACTGAAGGCTGATTTAGAAATATTAGCAGCCATTTAACACTTGGACCAGAGTAGCTTAGTTAATGTATACATAAGATCACCCATACTGCACCTCCTCAACCCAATGTTTTAAGCATTTTTCTTGTTGACAAAAAGTGCAAGAGATTATTTAAACAATGTGTCTTATGTTAACACAGCATGATGCCAAGAGGCTTGTCTAGTCACACAGAATTCACTCTGAAATTGACCCTATTTTGGTACAGCAGCAAAATATTTTACCAAGTCTGAATTGTATAACCCTCACCCTTCCAATTTTTCAGGCTGAAGAACTACAGTATGTACTGTGTGAACTGCCTTTAGACTGAAATCCTGGTACAGTATTTTTGCATACAGTACAAGGGGCCTATTTTGTTGTACAGTAAGTATATAATATTTACTATCTGTAACGTTGTTTTTATATAGATGCTGAAATCTATACTCGCTATGAAAATAAACTGTTAGAATTTGTTAATCCCTTTTGTGTGCTAGTCGGAGTTGGGGTCAGTCTTTTCAGGACATATTTACCATAAACATCACAAGCAATTCTCCACTCCTTAATTTCAATTTAATCCCTTAATTTAATTTACTCTAGTGTTGGTGTCTGCGGTGGTCTTGTTTCCTAAAATTTATATTATACTATGAGTACTTCGGTGGGACTCAATTGTTTTATTCAAGATGAGAGGAAAAAGATTACGCAAATAAGTCTTTAAATTTAAAAAAATGGAGAACTCCAGTTTGTGAACTTTTGTACAATACCTTCTCCAAACGTATAAAACAAATCTGAAAACAAGTCATCATGAGAGCCTGTTCCCATGTGCAGCAGGTTTTTGAAGAGGATGAGATTATAAAAGTTCTTGCCTCCCTTGTGGAACCTGTGTTCTGTGTCTCCAGGAAACGAAACTGTCCCTGAAGCTGTGCTCAATCAGAGACAGCCAGCATGTGAATTTGGGCTCGTCAAAGTACCGCCTAAGACCAGAGTAAATTAGTATATATTTAAGACTTGATTTAAAAAAAATAATATTTCATATAAGTGAATTTCCAAACACTGAACAAAACCAAAGGAGAGCAATTTTTGGTGCAATACAGTTGACAAGCTTAATTCAGAGACCACAAATGTTATCAAGTCGTAGACTGCTGTCCCTAAACTGTGCGGCTTTGCAGGTTCGAACTCTGTAGGACGCTGTCAATGATGACCTGGGACTTTGCTAAATGTCTTCACTAAATCAGATAATTAAGATGGTGTTTTAGGGGTCAACTGTATAAATTTGCACTCATTGTACTATCGGTACTGTTCTCCCTTTTCGGACAACTTTTTTGTCTCACCAAAATTGAATGACAAATACTGCCTTTTGTTTGACCGATACATTCAGATATGTTGCAGAACGTGAACTTACCTCAGTTCCTTCAGCAGTGAGTAGATGTCTTCGGGCAGCAGCAGGGCTTGGCTCACTGGTGTTTGGGGCTCTGGATAGACATATGTCGAAAGGAAGCTGGCTGCTGACTAAACAACAACAAACATCACCAGCTTTCTGCATGAGAGAAACATGAAACAAGGGAGAAGTTACTGTTTCTTGCTGTGTTGGCAAAGTCATCCAGTCAAGCGGGCGGGGAGAGGCGGCCCGTTTTCACTGTTCCAAAACCAGTTAGAAACGTCCAGCTAACCCTACGCCAGTGACACCGGTGGATCTCAAAACTGAACTTGGATGCGCGTTAAGTAGCAGCGATATCCTTCGTCACCGTTGTTTTATGCCACTACATATTGCTCGAACTAGTCATGACTTCAACAAAACAATAACTAATTTTCAAGTTTCTTTACAGCGAATTTCTTAGTTACATGATTGTATAACTAGCAAAGGAGTTTTATAGTTGAGGGTGCAGTATTTAAGTAGTTTGACAATGAGTTTGCCCTTTAGCCAGGGACAGGATATAGCTGGGCGCACATGCACCCTGGACTAATTCACGACAAAACTAGTTTTTATGCTCTGAAATCAGGAGCTTGTGGCGAAAAGTTCGATCAAACAATTCAGAGGCAAACGAATATATAAGATGAGAACTATTTAACGAATCAATATACAATCCCGAAATTAGCTGCAACGGTCAAGAGTAAAAAATAAAAGATGTTTGAGTGAACCTGGGTCCTGAAAATGTATGCTGGAGTTGCTTCCGGCACGGTAGACTCAACTATTACTGTTCTCAGTTTCGGGGTGGGAATGTTTTTGCAGAATTCACAACTTGCTACACTTGTGAAAAACAAGTTTTGGTTTATTTCATAACCATTTATGAGTTATGACATTTTTTTCATAGTCTTATGTTTGGAGTGCTCCATGTGAGCAATGAGTGAGTGTCTTCTTTGGGATTTGGTTGTCTGAGCGCATCCAATTTTTAGGTGCATACACCACCACCTATCGTACTGGTGTGTGAGGCCATTCACAGCCTATCCGCATTACATTATTTGATACGATACTCGTCTAAATTCTAACATAACCTCTACACACATCTCAACATTCTAAACTCTGGAACTTCGACCCACATCTGAATAGACTAAAACCAACCTCAGCCTGCCAGTGACTTGGATTACGGGGCACACGCCACTGTGCCCGGCCAACCGAGAGACCTCCAAAACGGAAACCTTCGAGCATGTCTGGTTTCTCTGTCTTGTTAAAACTTGGGTCTGCCATCTCCTTAACGGGATCGATATGACAACAGCCAGTGAAAGTACAGGGCGCCAAATTCAAAACAACAGAAATCTCATAATTAAAATTCCTCAAACATACCTGTATTTTATACCGTTTTTAAAGGTAATCTTGTTGTTAATCCCACCACAGTGTCCGATTTCAAATAGGCTTCACAGCGAAAGCACCACAAACGATTTTGATTTGATTTGTTAGGTCACCACCAAGCCACAGAAAAACACAGCCATTTTTCCAGCCAAAGACAGGAGTCACAAAAAGCACAAATAGTGAAATGAATCACTAACCTTTGATCTTCATCAGATGACACTTATAGGACTTCATGTTACACAATAGATGTATGTTTTGTTTGATAAAGTTCATATTTATGTTTTTTTTTTAAATCTGAGTTTACATTGGCACTAGTTCCAAAAACATCCAGTGATTTTTGCATAGCCGCATCAATTTTACAGAAATACTCATTATAAATATTGATAAATACAAGTGTTACACATGGAATTATAGATATACCTCTCCTTAATACAACCGCTGTGTCATATTTCGGAAAAAGCAAACCATGTAATCTGAGAACGGCCCTAAGAAAAAAAAGAATTATCCGCCATGTTGGATTCAACATAAATCAGAAATAACATTATAAATATTCTCTTACCTTTGATCTTCATCAGAATGCACTCCCAGGAATCCTAATTCCACAAATGTTTGATTTGTTCGATAATGTCCATTATTTATGTCCAAGTAGCTACTTTTGTTAGGGCGTTTAGTACACAAATCCAAAGGCTCGTGCAGGTCCAGTCGGACTAAAAGTTCAAAAAGTTATATTACAGGTCGTAGAAACATTTCAAACTAAGTATAGAAACAATCTTTAAGATGTTATCATAAATCTTCAATAACGTTCCAACCGGAGAATTCCATTATCTGTAGAAAAGCCATGGAACGCAGATCGCTCTCATGTGAAATGACCAGGACCTGGCTCTCTGCCAGACCACTGACTCAAAGAGCTCTCATCCGGCCTCACATCACAGTAGAAGCCTCATTCAATGTTCTAAAAGATGGTTGACATCTAGTGGAAGCCCTAGGAAGTGCAACAACCAATATCCCACTGTGTATTCGATAGGTGCCGAGTTCAAAATCTACAAACCTCAGATTTCCCACTTCCTGTTAAGTTGTGAGTTTATTTTTACAGGGACAGTGCACATTAATCAACGTTTCAGTAAAAGTGCCGGTTTTAGCCAGCCGGCTAATTTTCAACCGCAGTCCCTGGGCAGGTTATTAAAAACGGTTTGGTCTTTGCCTGCCATATGAGTTCTGTTATACTCACTGACATCATTCAAACAGTTTTAGAAACTTCAGAGTGTTTTCTATCCAAATGTAATAATAATATGCATATATTAGCAACTGGGACTGAGGAGCAGGCCGTTTACTCTTGGCACCTTATTCATCCAAGCTACTCAAAACTGCCCCTGCAGCCATAAGAAGTTCATGTTGAGGGAGCTTGTGTGCCTGAGCATGCACAGAAGTACCTGGCCTGCTGCGCTCGTGGGACATTTAAGCCATGAACTACGCCTGACAGGCAACTCCGTCTCCCAGGCTGCATGCTGCCCTCAAGTCCAGAGCCAATCTGATGCAAGGAACGAGCAGATCGCCAAGAAGGTACGTTTCCATTAGGGTTGTGACTGTTAACGACAAGAATGTGTTTGTCAATTAATCTTGCGATATTTAACTGCTATTAACATACCTTTTATGTTATTGCATTGGAGGGATGAGTATCACTTTGGATGAAATGTAAATACAAAATTGACCTCCAGTGGATATTGTAACCCTGTAACTGTAATCTGAATACATTTTAATAGGACTGGCCTCTACTTTCTTAGGTTATAACATGGTCTATACGAAATTAAACTAATTTGAAAAATGTTCAGCATTTATCATGCAAATGTCCAAAAATACTTGGATTCCTTCCAGGCTGTACTTGGGTTACCTTAAATCACTCACAACATATTTAATCTAATATTCTAGCTATATCCAAACTTGTTTAGGCATTTTAGGAAAATAAGAAAATAGCAAAAGAGGAAAAAACAAAGTACCAAAACATGTGAAGAAGCGAGAGGAGAGGGTTTCAAAGGTGAAAGGCAAATGAGTGGATCCAGAAATCAGGGACACTATCCCTAAACATGAACTTTAACCCAGTAACTCTGAACTGATGGACTTGGAAGATAATGGACATGGTCCTATGCCCTGGGTTTTTCTGAACACGGCACAGGCACTCATGACTCCTATGCACACATGGAACCCAAACCGGATGCGCGCGTGCACTATCGTGCAGACATTTATTTTGTCCCCCCACACCAAACATGATCACGACACGCAGGTTAAAATATCAAAACAAACTCTGAACCAATGACATTAATTTGGGGACAGGTTGAAAAGCATTTAACATGTATGGCAATTTAGCCAATTAACTTGTACTTGCCGGCTAATTTGTCCTATTTAGCTAGCTTGCTGTTGCTAGCTAATTTGTCCTGGGATATAAACATTGAGTAGTTATTTTATCTGAAATGCACAAGGTCCGCTACTCCGACAATTGATCTACACATAAAACAGCCAACCAAATCGTTTCAAGGCATCTCTCCTCCCAGGCTTTTTCATATTTGAACCTATGGTGATTGGCATATACACTTTCATAGTATAACCACAATAACCGGCAAAACATTTAGTCTTTCAATCACCCACGTGGGTATAACCAATGAGGAGATGGCACGTGGGTACCCGCTTCTATAAACCAATGAGGAGATGGGAGAGGCAAGACTTGCAGCGCGATCTGCGTCAAATAGGAATGACTTCTATTTTAGCCCTTGGCATCGCAGATGCTCGTTGGCGCGCGCGAGCAGTGTGGGTGCAAAAATTAAATAACATGGATTCCTAAATTTATTTTGCGACACTCGCGCACCCAACGTGTCCAGTCTAGTCAGCATGTAACACTGTAATATTGTATTTTATACATTTGTTGGTAATGTTGGCAATAGAACAAGCTTTCATATGATGCCCACCTGTCCCAGACTGGATTTATAATGCACTGTTTTTCGATTGTGAAAATAACAGTAATTGTGTGATGACGGGGATGCAGGGTTGTTGCCCAAACAAAACAACTGCATGTGTGCTTGCTCTATTTCAACGGCACAGCTAGGAGAGTTCAAAAAAGCACAATAGTTGAAGACTCAAGTCATAAAAGTGGATTGAAATTACTTAGGAATTGTGCACACTTGAGGTGTGTGGCCACTTGGAGACACCAGTTACTCTCACTCAAACCCTTATTTTCTTATGTTTCACCTACCCTACATCTTACAGGAATATTCTTATGTTACTGAATGTATCTAGAGTATTTTCTGATTTCGCCATCAACAAATGTGTTGAATGTGAACTGTTGTCCACATTTTTGGTCCAATAATTTCCCCATAATCTCAAAACTGTTCCCTTTCAATTGCTACCATGGTTATGCATTTTCATGTAGCCCTATCCATATAGACCCATTCCCACGAGTGTAAAGAGGTTAAGGGCTCTTCTATGTGCAGTTACTGCAACAGCTTGCTGGCAGGTGCTCCTGATGTCCTGTGTGCTAAAATTAGCCGTATGTACACCAAAATAACCACATGGAAATTGTGTATCAGTCATCTTTCATTTATTTTAAAGGTAGGGAAACTATTAAACAAGAAAACACTTCATGTTAATACATTTAACATTTATCTGCAAACCTTTTGCCTGCATTTGAATTGAAGACATGGAATCGAAGACGTGCGAGTGACAGGTTGCATACAGTAGCTTGACATTACGTACTGGAATTTTGTCATGTTTACAACTTTAGATTTGAAGATGGAACACTCAAATTGTTAACATACTTTGTAGTGCACACACTGCTGTGAATAGAACATGTTATATACTATCAGCACACAAATGACAGTTACATTCATTTTTAAACATGTACAGAATTTGAATCTTTACTTGTTCATATATTTCCAAAAACATTATTTCAATTGCTATTACCACTTGTATATTCTGATGTAAATCATCACCATACAGAGGCTTCGAGTGTCATGGTGCATCTTATCTACATAAGTCAGTCAGACCCAGTATACACTCAGGTTGTACAACTACTGTTGGGCTAGATTCTATCATTAGCGAAACCAAAATCAGCATAGCAGTCATAGCGGCTCCTTGTGTTACCTTATCGCAGACGCTGACATGTTTAAATGTTATTTTTACCCCGTTTTCTCCCCAATTTCTTGGTATCCAATTGGTAGTTACAGTCTTGTCTCATCGCTGCAACTCCCGTACGGATTAGGGAGAGGCGAAGGTCGAGAGCCATGTGTCCTGCGAAACCCAACCAAGCCACACTGCTTCTTGACACAATGCCCACTTAACCCGGAAGCCGCACCAATGTGTCAGACGAAACACCATACACCTGGCGACCGTGTCAGCGTGCCCAGCCAACCACAGGAGTCGCTAGTGCGCAATGGGACAAGGGCATCCCTGTTGGCTCAACCCTCCCCTAATCCGGACGACGCTGGGCCAATTGGGCACCACCCCATAGGTCTCCCGGAATCGAACCGAGAATCTCTAGTGGCACAGCTAGCACTGTGATGCAGTGCCTTAGACCACTGCGCCGGTCACTGACATTTGATGCAATGAAACCACACACAACTTTATATCATGTTCTATCTACACCTTGACTAGACTGATAGGCTATAAATCACCCCATCAAAACGAACATGAAAACATGCACTAGCCCCTGTCAATATTTCTATCGCGGTAGGGATAATAAGAAAAGGAGTGGTTGGTGACACAAAAGCAGCCGCTCACCGATTTGTCATCTTATACCGCAGTTATACACTATGCGGATGTTGGCCAATGAGGGTTTACACTCGATCTGATTGAATTGAGGCCTTCAATTATTTTTGTGCAGACAAACAGTTGTACAACTTGAGTGTGTTCCAGGCCTTGAGTTAGTTTGGTAAGCCTTAGTGGAGACCCTCTATGTAGTTACCAGGGAGCATCCCAGACCTGCCAGTCCTTTGCACCGTGCCGTACACCCAACCCCCATCAATGGGCTGCACGCTGTGGATGATGTCACCGTCCCGAAACGATACCTCATCCGTGTCTTGGCTCACGTAATCGTAGAGGGCTCTGTACACACTCTGTGGCAAGATAGCACCAAGGTGAGACAACAGCTACATCCCAAATGGCACTTTATTCCTTAATATTGCACTACTTTTGACCAAAGTAGTGCACTAAATAGGGAAAAGGGTGCCAATTGGGGACTCTACCCAGTCGGGGTGCAAAAACACATCAACTGAAACAGTAGGCTATGTTTGACCAGACTCACTATTGATGTCAACACAACCTGTTCTGGGCTGGCTGGCAAATTTTATTTTCATATGAACCTTTCCAGCATGGTTCCAGCAACTATTGTTTATGCGTAACCATGCTTGCCCAGTACAGTTTGGTCTGGCTCATCAAGTGTGAAAGGATATATTTATTAGGATGCATGATGCTGATTTCTATTGTCAAGAGCAAACACTCTTTGTATCACTGATGCCTGTCACAGACTTGATTGATTGCTAGATAAATGACTACTATATTAATAGATTAATTCACCTGCAGAGACCGTAAGGAGTGCATACTGGTCTGGTGCATGTAGCTGTGCCCCTGGACGTGTCCACTGGGGTAGTACGCGCCTGGCAGCACAGGAGCTGCAAAGACACACCGCAGACAGTCTGTTACAGTAGACACTATTGGTTCAGTTGTTGCCTAAACACGGGGCTGACTCCATTATCCAGCAGCATGCTAAGACTAACCCAATATTGATGGCTATCTAACTGTTGGCTGCTGCTGCGGCTACAAATACCAAGGAAATTTGAATATTTTGTTTGTTACTGTGATTCATCATGAACAATTTGAACCCAAGACAACAACTTAAAAACGTGATATGGTTGAAGGGCTCCCTTGTAAAAGAGACCTTGGACTCAATGGGATTCCACCCTGCATGAATAAAGATTAAATATAAAGTTAGACTCAGGATTATGACCTCATCATAAATAGCAGGCCAACTTCCTGCTTACAGAAAATAAAAAAATAAAAAACCCAGACCAAACCTCAAGACCCAGACATCAAAAATAAAATGTCTATACAAGATTAAAACCCACCTACGATGACACCAGGCCTCCGGGCCATCTCCACTATGTACTGGCGCACACCCTTGTGCCCTGTATTTTCTGTTCGGACGTTTTGACGCAACTGGCCACGCACAAGGTAAGGTGCATGAACACCATGTGTGACTCCTTGTGGGCCCATCACCTCAAAGTCCTTGTGGTATTTCACCTGCAAGAGACACAGACAAGTTTACATGCTATCAGTGTATTCTGAGGACACATTAAATTAACCAGGGTTAATTATTTTTATTGGTATAATAGGAAACTGTGTGAAACAGTCAGATTATGCATCAGCTAAATATGCACATTTTGTTTTTAGGAAACACTGACAAATGTGTGGATCCAGACAACATATTTCCTAAGTAAACTGTTTCTAACTACTTTAGTGCATGTGGGTTAAAAAAAAAACACGCCAGCCTAGAGGGGTATGAATGCCTTCTGGAGGCGATGTAGGCTAGAGTACCACTCTTCATATTTTCAGGCATGGTGGTGGCTGAATCATGTTATGGGTATGCTCGTCATCGGCATAATAAAAAGAAACAGAATAGAGCAAAGGCAAAATCCTAGAGTAAAACCTGGTTCAGTCAGCTTTCCAACAGACACTGGGAGACAAATTCACCTTTCAGCAGGACAATATATTTGTTATTTATTTAACTAGGCAAATCAGTTAAGAACAAATTCTTATTTACAACGACGGTCTAACCCGGACGACGCTAGGCCAATTGTGCACCGCCCTATGGGACTCCCAATCACAGCCGGTTGTGATACAGCCTGGAATTGAACCAGGGTCTGTAGTGATGCCACTAGCATTGAGATGCAGTGCCTTAGACCGCTGTACCACTCAGAAGCCCAATAACCTAAAACACAAGGCCAAATATACACTGGAGTTGCTTACCAAGACAACATTGAATGTTACATTTACAATTTTGGCTTGAAAATCTACAGTATGGCAAGACTTGGAAATGGCTGTCTAGCAATGACCAACAACCATCTTGACAGATCTTGAATAATTTTAAGAATAATGTGCAAATTTCCAGGTGTGCAAAGCTCTGACTTACCCAGAAAGACTCAAAGCTGTAATCATTGCCAAAGGTGATTCTTACGTAAATTATATTTCTGTATTTATTTATTTTTTGCAAAAATGCCTAAATACATGTTTTCACTTAGTCATTATGGGGTATTGTGTGTAGATGGGAGGGAAAAATATATAAATGTAAACCCTTTTGAATTCAGGCTGTAACACAACAAAATGTGGCATATGTCAAGGGGTATGAATACTTTCTGAAGGCACTGTACGTATAGCTCCCAACTCATTTCCTCCCTCCGGTGGATGGGCAAAGAGACACTTGAACCTACATTACTGATCTGATCCTGGGCTCGTCGTAGTCTCTGCAGCTCAGGAGTGTCCAGCACAAATTTGAAGCCTCGTCCTTTGCTCTCCTCAAAGTCTTTCTTGTACTTCACCTGCAGATTGGGGAGAGCTTGAGCGGTTAGCTGTGAAATGTATACAGTTACTATACTCTCTCAGTGCAACACCCCTTGTCTCTAACTCCAGTATCCCAGTATACAGTTACTATACTCTCGCAGTGCAACACCCCTTGTCTCTAACTCCAGTATCCCAGTATACAGTTACTATACTCTCTCAGTGCAACACCCCTTGTCTCTAACTCCAGTATCCCAGTATACAGTTACTATACTCTTGGATGGAAAGTCAATAATAAGGTATTCTATCAAACAATGACAGTGCAACACCCCCTGTCTCTAACTCCAGTATCCCAGTCCATAGGCACACTTGGTAACAAGTATTTCCCAAAATCTTTGGGTTAACGCACTTCAGTAGATTGTAACAAGCCTAGGCAAAGGCCATTAATTATACTATTATTCAACCATGCAGTCTCCAAAACCAATGCCAAGAGAGACTATGGCCGTAATTCAACCCGAACACGCTTTGTTGTCCTAAAACTAGAAAAGCACGAATACATGCTGTCCATTTACTGTAATTTATGTACATTTCCGTAGTCCTTTACACTCGTATACAGGTTGAAAATGGCAGATTTGGGCACTTATCAGTGCGTAAATTGGAACGCAGTGGCTGTCTTAACACCCTATAAATTACCTCAGAGCTCAGGCTCACAGCGCTGTATGGGTTTTGACTGACAGCTGTAAACAACAATAATGATCCTGTGATTGGCGGGGATGCCGGGTTGTTTTTCAAACTAAACAACTAGGCTACAAGTTTGTTCCTGTAGTTCCTCAATGGCACAGCTAGGAGAACTCCAAAAAGCACCTTATAAACTCAGCAAAAAAAAAGAAACGGACCAGTGATCGGAGGGCAATGAGAGGACGTTTCTTTTTTTAATGAGTTTAGTAGAAGACTCTTGTGCATTGAAATGGCTTAGGAACTGTGCACATTTTGGAGAGGTGTGTGGCCACTTCGAGATACCAGTTAGTCCTCTCACCCAAACCCTTGTCATTTTGTCTTATGCTGCACCCATATTATTATCATGTTACAGTATGTAAACAGAGTATTTTCAGATTTTGTTGTCAAAAAGTACAGTAAATGTCAAATGCACATCAAATCAACATTGCAATTTTTGGATTCAGTCTTGTCAGGTGAACTGTTGTGTCCTCAACAATCTCCAAAGTGTTAGTGAGCGTTACTCCTTTGCCAAGATAATCTATCCACTTGACAATTGTGGCATAGCACGAAGCTGATTAAATAGAATGATCATTATACAGGTGCACCTTGTGCTGGACACAAAAGCCTACTCTAAAATGTGCAGTTTTGTCACACAACATATTGCCACGTCTGAAGGATTGTCATGCTGAATGCAGGAATGTCCACCACCGCTGCATCCAGTCAATCTAATGTTAAACTCTCTACCATAAGCAGCCTCCAAAGTCGTTCTAGAAAATTTGGCAGTACGTTTAACTGGCCTCACAACCGCAGACCACCGTGTAACCACGCCGGCCCCGGACCTCCACATCCGGCTTCTTCGCCTGTGGAATGTCTGAGACCAGCCACCCAGACAGCTGATGAAATCTCTGTCTGTAATAATACCCCTCTGGGAAAAAAAAAAACTCATTCTGATTGGCTGGCTCCCCAGTGGATGGGCCTATGCCCTTCCAGGCCCACCCATGGCTGCGGCCCTGCCCAGCAATGTGAAATCCATAGATCAGGGCCTAATGAATGTATTTCAATTGATTGATTTCCTTATATGAACAGTAACTCAGTAAAATCGTTGACATTGTGTTTATATTTCTGTTCAGGATACAGTGCATTCGGAAAGTATTCAGACCCTTGACCTTTTCCACATTACAGCCGTACTCAAATTGATTAAATCGTTTTTTTCCTCATCAATCTACACACAATAACCCATAATGACAAAGTAAAAAATCTGTTTTTAAACAAATTTATAAAACTGAAACATCACACATGTATTCAAAACCTTTGTCCTGTTGTCCCGTTGTCAGGTGAACCTTCACCCTAGTCTGAGGTCCTGAGCGCTCTGGAGCAGATTTTCATCTAGGATCTCTCTGTAATTTGCTCCGTTCATCTTTCCCTCGATCCTGACTAGTCTCCCATTCCCTGCTGCTGAAAAACATCCCCACAGCATGATGTGCCATCACCTTGCTTCACCTTAGGGATGGTGCCAGGTTTCCTCCAGACGTGACGCTTGGCATTCAGGCCAAAGAGTTCGATTTTGGTTTCATCAGACCAGAGAATCTAGTTTCTCATGGTCTGAGAGTCTTTAGGTGCCTTTTGGTAAACTGTCATGTGTCTTTTACTGAGTGGTTTCCGTCTGGCCACTCTACCATAACGTCCTGATTGGTGGAGTGCTGCAGAGATGGTGGTTCTTCTGGAAGGTTCCCCCATCTCCATAGAGGAACTCTGGAGCTCTGGCAGAGTGACCATCGGGTTCTTGGTCACCTCCCTGTGACCATTGGGTTCTTGGTCCTTCTCCCCTGAGGTGACCAAGGCCCTTCTCCCCGATTACTCAATTTGGCCAGGCGGCCAGCTCTAGGAAGAGTCTTGGTGTTTCTTCTTCCATTTAATGATGGAGGTCACTGTGTTCTTGGAGACCTTCAATGCTCTGAGCTCTATGACCTCATGGCCTGGTTTTTGCTCTGATATGCACTGTCAACTGTGGGACCTTATATAGACAGGTGTGTTCCTTTCCAAATTATATCCAAACAATTGAATTTACCACAGGTGGACTCCAACTTGTAGAAACATCTTGAGCATTATCAATGGAAACAGGATGCACCTGAACTCAATTTCCAGTCTTATAGGGTCTGAATACTTATGTAAATACAGTATTACGTTTTTTTTTTCACATTGTCATTATGGTGTATTATGTGTAGTTTTAACCCATTTTAGAATAAGGCTGTAACGTAACAAAATGTGGAAAAATACAAGGGGTCTGAATACTTTCCCAATGTACTGTATATACCAATTTATTCTGGAAGAATATAACTTAAAAATGCCTCATGAGCTTAGTTGAATTATCATACCCCATCAAAACCCCCAAATATAAGCTTGTTTTAAGCCATTCTTTGAAAACAATGTATTTGTAAACAAATACTGTATAGCCTCAACACATTGTTAAAACTATAATGTTGATGTCATGGATGGTCAGTCTGAGCATCCATAGCTCTGTCTATACATTTGAGAGTGGTTACATTGCTCCAGGCTTATCTCAGCTGTTTACCAAAAGAGTGGCAGATTGCGCCTTTAACCTGAGGGTATTTAAAGGGCATTGTCCCCTAGACAGATTCAATAGATACATAAGTCAACCTTATTGATTAAATGCTCTGTTAGTCAGAAGCCAACACCCGATGCTAAAATATGCTTCTTGACACTGTTACATAAAGCGCTGTCTCCATAGAAGGGACGGGAAACCTTCTATGTAAAATATCTAGAGGTCAGCTTTTGTCAAGCATAGTGGAAGTGAGTCTTGAGTAGGGAATAGTGCCAGGAACCCTCAAGTGTGAGATGGCAGCACAAAGTGCATGGGCA
This sequence comes from Oncorhynchus masou masou, assembly GCF_036934945.1. NCBI lineage: Eukaryota > Metazoa > Chordata > Actinopteri > Salmoniformes > Salmonidae > Oncorhynchus > Oncorhynchus masou. The sequence goes on from NC_088214.1 coordinate 48,872,461, forward strand.
GGTGGAGAAGCCAGGGGGATCCTTCAGCAGCCAGCAGAGTTGAGCGCTAGCTCATTCCCCCTCATCCTGGGCTGTTTTCAAATCGGAAGCAAACGGAGCAGGGCCTACCTGCATTTTTCCAATAAGAAATGCTTGTTTACCTTTTGTTGCAACCCATTAAGCTACCCAATGAATACACCCCCATAACGTCACACCTTGTTACATGTGCAGGCAAATTAAACTGCGTAGTTTCACTCCCCTCCATTCAATCCACTCCACGACTATATTGAATTAATATATTGATTGAAAAACAACTTTATGGTCACAATTGTTTTTGATTGTCATATTTTTTGGCACACAGATTTTAAATGTAAGAGGGAATAATGCTGGTTCAAAAGGCAAAGGTGTGTATACTGCATACCTGACTCTGAAGCTCACTTTGCTGTCTCAGTCGAAGGTTCTCAGGAGTATCTGCAACAATGGTGAATGACTGCTTTGGATAGTGCCTGCAAGGATGTTATAAATATGTTTACTATATCTTTAAATCTTATCCGAGTTGCCACAACTGAATTTACTTCAAAATTAAAGTGATTCAATTGTATTTTATTCTATAAGGACAGTGGGAATGAGTGAATCCGTGCACTGTTTTCGGCTCCCACACAAGTGATTTTTAGCCTAACAAAGCGACAGAGGAAGACCATGTTGGTTGAAACATCGTTTGCCATTTATCGTTAAAAAGCTCTGTAAAGTTTCACTTGTGGGAGCAACAAACCGTTTGCAGACAACACTAGTTCCTTAATCTGGGTCTGGGAAACCGACTTTAGGGTAAACCAATTACACCTGTAATATTTACCAACAACATTATTCAAATGACCTGAATAGAACACACCTATTAAAACTACAATACAGCACAAAAGTACATAGAGGGTTTCTCAAAGACAGCAGTTGGTGAAAATTCAGTAGGGAAATACCATTTGGAGGCTAAGGGAACAACACGACTCACGAATTACAGTAGGGCTTCTTTTCATAGCCTTTGTAGTTCTTCATGTTGAGAGTCATCCTGCAGACCTCACAGTGGAAACATCCTTTGTGCCAATACTGCATAAGAGTGTCAATACAAAGGCAAAACCATCAGATATCTCAAAAAGACACCCATTAGTACGTTCATCAGAGGTAGTCCTAAAATGACAACAACACAGACAGTTCAGCAGGTCTCACCTTATCCAGGCAGTTGACTTTCTCTGTGGCATAAACAATTTTCCCACAGCGCGCACAATGAGGATTCATATTCACCAAATTAGTCTGACTTCAAAACTCAAAAGATAAGGAGTACTAACACAGTAAACACAGGCTGTGTAGCAGTGTGGGTGTTGACTCTTGGAGGATTATCAAAGCACTGCCTCGGTAGGGAGGGAGGTGGACATAACATTTCCCCCCTGCCTAGACTACCTCTGAATCACACTTGAAACCTGCCCAATTTCATGATGTACAATGATTCAGGTCAGACTACATGCCTATACAGAAGGTGAATTCACCAATTTGTAAGTCGCTCTGGATAAGAGCGTCTGCTAAATGACTTAAATGTAAATGTATACATTTAAAAAAAAGATAAATAGTATACTGTAAAGTCTAAATACCCCAATAAAAATGGCCTATTCTGTACTTTTGCCTCCTTCATTAGGTACTTACTCAACCCCATATTCATATGTCTTCGAAAAATTTCTACATTTTCATATCTTACTTTTCGTTCAAACATAGTACATTGACGCATTACACTAAAATGGGTCTCAAAGACATTGTCATCCATGTAAATAAATAAAACAGTTTATTTCCTCATCTCAAAGAAGTTATATTCAGTACATGTGTGAATTCAAATGACAGCGCAAAGCAGAAGTCAAAACATATTGAAGTACAAAAAAAAGTATAGACGTTTTTTGTTGGTGCTTTGAATCCTCACATAGCAGTTCAGAGGCTGGATGGCATGCTTTGGGTGGAGCTAAGGCACATGACAGACATGAGGATGGCCCTTCCCCCTGCTCCTCTCCCTGTCCTGTTCACAGATCTGAAGGAACTGGACAGGTAAAAGCAATATGGCCCAACAATATGCAATGTGGATTTTTTCACTATATTGCCTTCATCTATCCAGGCTTTTCAGATCACATTGAAGTGGATAGTAGCTAAGGAAAGGGACTAGGAGCCAGAAAGTGATTTCAAGATGGCCGTCCTTGGCGGAGTCAGCTCTTGGCCTGCTTCCTTTTCAGCACCAGCTCAGCCAAAAGTTTGTAACGTATCATACACTCCTCCTGAAAAATAAGTAGGGGAAAAGGTTATAGGTCTGTCACCATCCAAAATTATATCACGTTTACCATCTCAACTATTCATGACAATTTAAGTTGGGTTCTTTCCATGTTAATTCTACCTACCTACCGCTAACAAATCTCATCAAAATTTGTCTTGAAATTAGACATAACACCACAGACAATATAGATTATATAGATAGATAAACTGTACACACACACGACAAAAACTGGGGTCGACCAAATGTTTTGACACACCCTGCAATATTGCATTGTGGGGGACCAGCTCTCACCTTGCTCTTCCCGGGCACCACCTTGGCAATCCTGTCCCAGCGTTCCGTGGTGCCTCGCGGGTACTGCTGCAGGGCCAGCTCCAGAAGCTTCTGCTGGTTCTGGGTCCAGACGTCGTCAGCCGCCGCGGCCTTCTCCTTGGAGGGTTGTGGGACCGAGGAGGTGGGCGGACTCTGCTCCTCCTCGCTGTCCTCGGTGGCAACTGTGGGGTCGAAGTCCCTCTGTCTGCGCCCCTTGGCTTTCTCCTCGCCCCCCACCCCTCCACCCCCAGTCTTTCTGCCTCTCCTCCTGACACCTCCTGCTTGGATGCCCTCTCCTTCATCCCCTCCTCCACTGGGCTCCATCCACTCTGCTGTGGCTGCTGCCAGAGGCTGGGGTTGCGGGTGTTCTCGCTGGGTCATGACGCTATCGGGTACAGCTCCGGCCCCAGCTTTGGATCCCTTTCCTGAGAGTGCTGCGCTGCCCTGAGCCTTGAGCTCCGAGAGCTTCACCAGCCCTGCATCAGAGAGGTAGAAGTTAAAATGCTGCCCCTCTGGAGATAAAGTTGGTTACAGTATTTGGATAGTCCCATATACACCTTTCCATGACAATCCAACCAGGTGAAAGCTAGAATCCTTATTATCGTTGTTAAATCCACTTCAATCAGTGTAGATGAAGGAGAGGTGGAGGGTAAAGAAGGATTTTTAAGCCTGGAGACAATTGAGACATGGATTGTGTACCATTTAAACAGTGAATGGGCAAGACAAAAGATTTAAGTGCCTTTGAACAGGGTATGGTGGTAGTAGGTGCCAGGCGCACCGGATTGTGTCAAGAATTGCAACGCTGCTGGGTTTTTCATGCTCAACTGTTTCCTGTGTGTATCAAGAATGGTCCATCACCCAAAGGCCATCCAGTCCAACATGGCAAAACTGTAGAAAGCATTAGAGTCAACATGGGCCAGCATCCCTGTGGAACGCTTTCGATACCTTGTAGAGTCCACGCCCTGACGAATTGAGGCTGTTCAGAGGGCAAAAGGGGGGTGCAGCTCAATATTAGGAAGTTGTTCTTAATGTTTTATACATGTGTAGATGATCATACTAACAACAAACTATCTGTTGATAAGCAACTGCTTGGAATGATTAGGTTTAGAATTGAGGTTAGGATAATGCAAAGCGTCACATCTGGAGGAAACCTGGCACCATCTCTACGGTGAAGCATGGTGGTGGCAGCATTGTGCTGTGGGGATGCGTTTCAGCGGCATGGACCTGGAGACTAGTCAGGATCGAGGGAATGGACAGAGCAAATTACAGAGAGATCCTTGATGAAAATCTGCTCCAGAGCACTCAGGACCTCAGACTAGGGCGAAGGTTCACCTTCCAACAGGACAACGACCCTAAGCACACAGTCAAGACAACGCAGGAGTGGCTTTCACTCCAACAGATTCATGTGAGCAAATGGTATTTGGATAGTCCCATATACACCTGCTCTTTCCATGACAATCCGATCAGGTGATTAATTTGATGCATATTGAGAAGAATGTCCTTGAGTGGCCCAGGCAGGGCCCGGACTTGAATCCAATTGAACATCTCTAGAGAGACCTGAAAATGTTATTCAATTCAAAAGGGGATTTGATTTGAAAATAACTGTGCAGCGTCGCTCCCCATCCAACCTGACAGAGCTTGAGAGGATCTGCAGAGAAGAATGGGAGAAACTCCCCAAATACAGGTGTGCCAAGCTTATAGCGTCATCAGCTGTAATCGCTGCCAAAAGGTGCTTCAACAAAGTACTGAGTAAAAGGTCTGAATACTTATGTAAATGTGGTATTTCAGTTTAGAAAAATCTAAAAACCTGTTTTTGCTTTGTCATTATGGCGTATTTATTGTGTGTAGCTTGAGGAAAAAAATACTATTTAATCCATATTAGAATAAGGCTGTAACGTAACAAAATGTGGAAAAAGTCGAGGGGTCTGAACACTTTCTGAATGCACTGTTTATACTGTGAAAAATCAAGTAAAAATAATAAGCCCATTTACCTGATGTGTTGGTTTGACCGTCTTTAACTTGTTTGACTTTTGCAGTAACCTGCAAAGGATCACAATATTTAGCATATTTCATTGATACTCTATGATGAGCGCAAGCTAGTAGTCTCCTAAATTTCCAAACACAAATGTTAATTTTGCCATATATTTGCCTAGGACTGACAAAACATTCACATCCATCTGAGTTTTCCATGCACCACCCATTCCCAATGTAGACTGACATCTGTCACCGATCTTCCTAGTTCGTGTGCGATCTTCTCCCAGCGACCAGGTGTACCCCCAGGGAACTTGGCCATACTCCTTGTCAGAAGAGTGATGTCCTCTTCTGACCACTCAGGTGCCTGAGGAAACAACAAACAAGACTAGATCATATAAATTCCAAATAAGGCCATTGTGGCTTACGGTGGTCTAAGGCTGAAAAACTCCAGAAACTTGACCAAAATTCTGATTTTTCAGCAATCTCTGTTGGAGGAAAACCCATTTTTGTTGAACATTCTTTAACAATGACCATCTAAAATCTATTCCATTTGGCATGTTGCCTCATGCAATTTGCCTCACTTGATCATAGAACTAGAATCTATTTGACATATCAAACTATGGTAACTTCCCAGTTACACCTACAAATGGCAAATAAAACGTGATCTTTATAATCCATTTTGCCTGAATTAAAAGTGCAGAGCTTTGGTAATGTCGTGGAACAAATCCTTTCGCAGCAGGAAAATATTACGGACCCACCTTTTTCTTCTGAGACTTCTTATCCTCTAGCCAGTCATCCATCTGGTCTTCGATCTCCTCGATGGACGTTCCCTGGTCGTATACTGGTGAGTAGGCACTGTCTGCGACCTTGAGCGAAGGCTCATAAACGGGGAACTCAAACTTCGGCTTCTTCACTTTGGGTCGTTTCTCTTCTGTGGAATGACAAGTGAGGATTGGGATAAGACAAGCACATCTACAAAACATGGCGAGGGTAAATGCAACTGATGTATTGTAGTTCCTGAATGATTACAGGAAAAGTATTTCGCTATAGAAATTAAATGTCATTATTTCCTATTTCATTTGATGCATCTAACCTTTATTTTACCAGGCAGGTTAATAAATGTAAAAAATAAACATTTTTTCAATAAAGACCAGGCAAAAGTGAACAATTAAAGTCACAATTCAGCAGAAATGGTCTACTGGACGCAATAAAATACTACAAGTCCTTACTTATTGTTGTAGCTTCCTGTTCCTCCAGTGCCATGGCTTCCGCTTCCTCTTTCTCTCTGATTTTCATCTCCTTATAATCTTCGTAATACTGTTTGGCATCCTGTAACACAGGCAAAATGGATGACAATTGTCACTGGTGATATGGATAAGATCTTATGAAATTGCATCATTTATTTTACATTAATAAAGTTATAGAAACTGTGCAAGGGAATACATTCACTAGGCACTGTATATTTCAGGTCAAAATCAACATCCAGCTGGAGATTCCCATCTCCCTCACTAGCTTTAAGAACCAGCTGTCAGAGCAGCTCACAGATCACTGCACCTGTTCATAGCCCATCTGTATACAGCCCATCTATCTACCTCATCCCCATACTGTATTTATTTATTTAGCTCCTTTTGCACCACAGTATCTCTACTTGCACATCCATCTTCTGCACATCTACCATTCCAGTGTTTAATTGCCATATTGTAATTACTTCGCCACCATGGCCTATTTATTGCCTTAACTCCCTTATTTGCACTCACTGTATATAGACTTTTTTCCTACTGTATTATTGACTATGTTTTGTTCATTCCATGTGTAACTGTGTTGTTGTATGTGTCGAACTGCTATGCTTTATCTTGGCCAGGTCGTAGTTGCAAATGAGAACTTGTTCAACTAGCTTACCTGGTTAAATACAGGTGAAATAAAAAAATCCCGAGGTTAAGTAGTTTGGTTGAATGAGTTGTAGGATTACCTGGATGACATGGGGCAGGGACTTGACAGAGAGATACAGCCAGATGCTCAGCTTGAGTGGCAGGATATCCTGCCAATGAGGTTTGTCATGTGACCTGACAGGAAATGGACATATTAGGAACTGTGGCCATGTTTATTATTACATACAAACACATGAACAGGATAAATGACCAACATTCCAATGTGTTTTCCATGATATTTTCACATGTAAATAGCACTGGATTTCTACAACATTCAGTTCCGCCGTTTCAAAAGTCAGGCCTTCATTGGAACAGCAAATTATTCACCAATTGTCTATTTACATGTGAAATTAGAAATGTGTAGTGACAAAAGCTCAACTCACTTCTCAATTTTATCCTGTCCAACAAACCGTGATTCTTCAGCACTCTTGCTACTCATCTTTTTTTTCTTCTCCTTTTTCTTCTTGCTCAGAAGTTCATCCTAGTAAGAGAAGCACCATATGGGATAAAGAGGTCAGGTTATCAGTAGCCTACTTTGCTCACTCAAACACTCAGTTTTGTTTGCAGTGTACTTGATTGAAGGAAACCATTTTACTGCAAATAACTTACATTTATTCTATGGCAGATAGAGAAATATGGAATAATTCAATAAGTTGCATTTTGGACTATTTAAATGAGCATTGTGAATAGGACACATGAGTTAATGCAGTGGCCAAAGCTAAGAAACCCTGTCCTAAATTGCACCTGTACATTTCTGCTGTCCTACACAGAAAAAGGCTTTTATTCCCAGCAATAACTACCCCAGGGGGAAAAACAAGTGAAATGACTTGAATGAAAGCTGTGGAATGGTTAAAAACCACCTTCAATAACAGCTATTCAGTAAAGAACTAAGAGAAGGGTCAAAGGTCATGCACGGTCCCCTCACCAGCTGCTTCTCCAGGTAGATGGACCAGATGACTGCGTAGTGGCACACAGTGAGGATGAGGAAGAGCAGGAAGCCCAGCTCCCCATTGCTCATCTTCCTCACCCGCCTGTAGTAAAACACTGGCTGCCTCCAGTCCGGTAGCCCGTTGACCAGGACATCATTATACCTGTGGTTGGGAGGACCCAAAGCAATAGGTGGTGATGAGTGGTTTGAGGATTTCCCTGATAGTACATTTTAGGGGTGCCGACCCAAACCATACATAGGAAATACATACAAAGTGGACTATGGGGAATAACATGGTGAGAATATAGTATACATAATAAAAACAGAATACTAATGTTCTCAACAAAATTGTGTATGATAATATGAATTTGACAGACTCCTCCCACTTTCAGAAGGGACAACCCAAAGGGACAACCCAAAGCAGGAAGAAGTTGTAAAACAGACCTCTCTCTCCTCTCATCATCTTTCAGTACTTCATAGATGGCCACCAACTATGGGAGAAAATATGATCAGTAAGGCAATAGACAAATTACAATCAACTAATCAATCAGTTTAAGATTGCAGTGTATGAAAAGGACTATACCTCACCAACTAATTTTACTGCCATGAAACACTGCATATAAGTGTTTCACTTAAATACCTTTTCTAATGGCAGAATCTCTCTGTAAGGTGTCCACAGCTTACTTCCAAGATGTAGATCAAACAAGTTAAAGTTGGGCTTAAACTCTAAGGGATGAAACCACACTCCATGGTTTAGGGTGTCTGATGACTACACCAGTGGAGTGGAGCACAGGCTTTGTGGAAACGAGTGCCGACTACATTGATTCTCCCGAGGTCAATACTTCAAGAGATGCAAATTATGAAACGCCTACCTTGCAACCATGTTATTCCTCTGTAGTTACGTGCCTTTGTTTGCTGTAATCCATACTTCAATAAACGTTAATCAAATACAACCACCAAGTGTGTCACTGTTGAGATTTAACTGGCACATGGCGCAGAGTTGCCATCTTAGAGCAACAGCAATGAGTAAACAGTCAGTGGTAGTATTTGATTGAATTTATTGAAGTATGGATTTCAACAAACAAAGGCATGCAACTTCAGAGGACAAACATAGGTACACAATAGGCGTTTCATAATTTACATGTTTTGAAGTATTGACCTAGATTCCACAAAGCCTCGTCTCTGCTTTTCCCCCCCATTGGTGGAGTCTACAGAAACTTCCTTCACCGTGGAGTGAAGTTCAGTCCACCCCAAAAACATGGGGGACTAGGGAGTGTTCAGAAGGTGAGTGAGTGGGCTGACCTGTCTGAATTGGGTTTCAGCATTCTCGTCTTTGTTCTTGTCGGGATGCAAAGTGAGCGACAGCCTGCGATAGGCCTTTCTGATGTCCACTGACGAGGCATCCTGGAGTCAGGAGAGATGAACAGTAAAACTACACGTTCATGACACCTTTCAGAGGGTATTGTGTGGTGAGATATCACACAATCACCGGTTTATGGCAATAAATCAGTATGTATGCTCTCATTCTGCCTCCAATGTGGTGACTGACAACCCCCACGGCACCAGGGTCTAAGCTTCCCAATCCTATCCAGTGGACAGTAACCACCCCCGGGGCTAACACTTTCCACAAGGACATGGCATTCTGATGGGTCTGACTGGAGCATTGAAGGATGTCCATACGGTGGCCAACCCTCTGCCTCGAGAGATGCTGGGCATGCAGACTGTTGTTCCAGCCCTGCTTCAACACACCTCTTTCAGCTAATCAAGGTGCTGATGCACAGCTGAAACGGAGTAGTTGAATCGGATATGATAGAGTAGGGCTGGACCAAAAACATGCTCCAGTGCTGCACACTTTGGCTGGTGAAGCAACAGAGATCCTGCAAGTGTTCCTTGCAAGATGAAGAACTAACGATATTTACCCATTTTTAAATCAGTACCTCACTTGAGTGGAGGGAGGAATGGACAACTGAAAATGTGAAAAGAAACAAGCAACCTGACACGGCATGGTTTTGCTCCTCTCCCGGTACACGTAACTAGTAAACGTTAGCTAGTTAGCTAAAAAAAAAAAAAACTACAGCAGGCCCCGATATCGAAACAGATCCCTGAATGGCACAATGGCAAGCCGGCAAGCTACCTACTTAGCCCTTCAGGTTAGACAAACATTTACTAGCTAGCCAACGTTTATAGGTTACAAAAGAACTAACTTAACGATGACTTAACGTTACCTGTTCAACAGACAGGAATTCGTAAAAGTTTTGTTGAATTTCCTCCACCAGGTCGAACAGCTCAAGGTCTGAATCCCAGGCATGAGAGGGACTTGGGTTTGCAATAAAAATACTGACGGCAAGAATAAACGAGAGGCCCAATGAAGCTGGGGTCATTATGAGGCTTTGACAATGTTGGCGGTAATATTGCACCGCGAAATATATATAGATAAATTATTCTGTGATACAGCTAACGTGTCTAGCTACTACCCTTACAACTGGATGCTGCATATGCTAACAATTTGCTACATTTCCCACAATCCTCTGTTCTTTACCTTTTCCGGTTTCCTTCTATGGTATTATGGCGATCCGCAAACGTTCGTTAGAGGTCCACGCCGCTGTCTACTGTATGGGCTGTGTGCGCCAACGTTTCTGGGGTGTGAATTTTTCTTCACTAACCACGTTTCCATCCAAACTTATCATGCAGATGAATTACCTGACGCATGAAAAATGTCACGACCGGGTTGATGGAAATATGAAATGACGTTACAACTTTATAAATGCCGACAGACAATTTGTTCTTTCAATATTGTGGGATTTTTTTTGTGTCGGTAAATTGAATTGTGCGATAAATTATTATGCAGCCCACTCACTCACCATGTTATGAGCAAATATTGATGTAATAACCATCATATCAAAGTAAACTTGGGTGTCACGCAAGTGGAGCAGGGTCTAACATGCTGACCAGACCGCACATGTCGTGTGCGTGAGCATAGCAAAATAAATTTAGAAATCCATGTTATTTAATTATTGCACCCACACTGCTGGTGCGGGTCAACGAGCGTCTGCGATGCCAAGGGCTAAAATAGAAGTCATTCCTATTTCTGACGCAGATCGTGCTGAAAGTCCAGCCCCTCCCATCTCCTCATTGGTTTATAGAAGCAGGTATCCACTTGCCATCTCCTCATTGGTTATACCCACGTGGGTGATTGAAATACAAACTGTTTTGTCTGTCTTCATGGTAATACTATGAAAGATGCCAATCACCATATAAGTTCAAAGATGAAAAGTCTGGAAGGAGGAGAGATGACTAGAAATGATTCATTTGGCCGTTTTATGTGTGGATTAATTTGTCGGAGTAGCGGACCTTGTGCATTTCAGGTAAAATAACAACTCAATGTTTATATCCCAGGACAAATTAGCTAGCAACAGCAAGCTAGCTAAATAGGACAAATTAGCCGGCAAGTACAAGTTAATTGGCTAAATTGCCATACATGTTAAATGCTTTTCGACCTGTCCCCAAATTAATGTCATTGGTTCAGAGTTTGTTTTGATATTTTAACCTGCGTGTCGTGATCGCGTTTGGTGAAGGGGGACAAAATAAATGTATGCACTATAGCGCACGATGGCGCACGCGCGCAGCCGGTTTGGGTTCCGGCTAAGGCACTGCATCACAGTGCTAGAGGCATCACTACAGACCCTGGTTTGATCCCGGGCTGTATCACAACCGGCCGTGAATGGGAGTCCCATAGGGTGGTGCACAATTGGCCCAGCGTCGGGTTAGGCCGGTGTAGGCATCATTGTAAATCTGAATTTGTTCTTAACTGACTTGCCAAGTTAAATATAATATGTTGTGTGGTCCTCCCACTATGACTAGGGAAAGCATGCAGTTTATTAGGCTACAGATTAGGGGGGGGGGTTCTCAGATGGTTGAGGGGCAGCTCTTGGGGAACTGTGGGGGGTGGTCTTAGAGGGCAGGTGGCCTGGCGGTTGGGGGCTGGTGGCCTGGCGGTTGGGGGCTGGTGACCTGGCGGTTGGGGGCTGGTGGCTGATGGGTCGCTGGTTCGATTACCCGTTTTTGACCTTGTGGGAGATCTGTCAACATGCCCTTGAGCGTTGCGATGACCCTGGTTGCTTCTGAGTGTTGCTCTGGATGGGAATCTGTTAGATGACTAATGTGATGTAGAACTAATTGGTATAGGGCAATTGGGGACCCCAATTGCGGAACGTTTTGTTTTTTGCCTTACCACTACACAGCTGATTCAAAGAATGAACTCATCATCATGCTTTGATGATTTGAATTAGCGATGTAGTGCTAAGAAAAAAAACTAAACGTGCACCCCTTGGGGTCCCCAGGACCGGGTTTGGGAAACACTGCGCTACACCCATTAAAACCTCACCACTAGTCCACTACTTGGCCCTATCTGATCCTACACCAAGCCGGAAGCCAGGGAGGGCGGGACATTATCATTCAACACAACTTGTAACTCTTCTGCAGTAAAATATCGTACACCCAAGTACTTCTCTGCAGCTGCCACCACAACATCTATTTTCTGTGATTTATGTTCCACTTCTGAACGAACCCTTACTGAACCACATGTTATTCCTATCATTCTCTATTGGCCTTGGCCTACTCACAAGGGAGCCTCTTAGGATCCCTTGCCCTGGACCCATCTTCCAGTACTCTGTCTTCACTGCCTCAGACAACACCATCTGTACTACTCTGACCCTGGCAACCTCGAACTGCTTTTCTCTCACCGGACACTTCTGATCTCCAACACCATGGGTACCCCTACAGTTAACACACACAGCTTTTTCCACAGATACTACACATACTCTCATGTCCTCCTGCACACTTCTCTCATCTAAGGAATCTCCCTCCTACACACTGCTGCAACATGACCATCAGCTTGGCACCTAAAACACCATAATGGATCCGGACAAAAGTTCTCATGGGATAACTGACACATCCTAACGGGACTTTGTCGGGTAAAGTCTGCATTAAAACTCAGCAGGACACACAGTGTCTTTTCTGTTTCAATATGTTCCCAGTTGTCACTCATTTCAATGGCGCCCTACTCCGGAGAGCAAAGAAAATCACAATTCTTGTCCCGAGGCATGTGGTGTGGAGCATCCTCTATTTCTGAATGACTGAAACACAAAAAAAATCATCACTAGTCCACTTCGAGTTACTTTCACTGATTCAACAGTCCTCAACTTCTTCTCCACCCAGCCGTACACCACATATAGATCAGCCAGAAGGCAAGAATCCATTCTCTCCAAAAATGTCACTCCCATTGGGTCAGAATCATCTTTGTATTCATCGGGTGCCATCGTCCTTGCGTCCATCCACCTTCCATAGGCTGTCCATTCTGGAAACCCCCTCATCGTCCACTCGACACATTCCAATTCTGTTGCCTGTCAATGTGCGTCAACTTAGTTCGCACACCTATCCTGTGTTTGCACTTTTGATTCCACAACTTTGTTTTGACAGAGTTACTGCTTAATCGACAAGCGCCTCCTCCCGTTTCCATACACATCACACCGGTTTTTAGAGGTTTGTTGCCTTCAAAATAAAAGTGCCAAATACAGCGTGTCCCCGATTTGAACATAGCTACATTTTCTTGATTCAGTGTTTATTTTTTACATTAATAGGCTATTTTCTCCTGAACCATATGGTCTATCCAATAGAAACTCATGGACAACATTTGACACAGATATAAATAATCTGACAAATAACTAAGTAAGTATAAATTCCCAAAGTTTCCATATGTTTCCAAAAGTGGGTGTTAAATACCAGTTTCTGAAAATCCTTGCAACTTTGCTAAATTACAGGTAATTTTGCAACTCTAGAGAAAAGCATATGACACTTCAACAATCAAATTTTTGGAATTTGAACTTCTGTGATTCTGATCTTCATGGCTTTTGGAAAACAGAGGGACATTTACTGGCAAGTTTAAAGGAATCATTTTTATTTGTATCTCCTCTAGATATCCACTTTGGCGTAAACCATGAGTAGGATGTTAAGAAAGGACCATGTTGAAACATTTGGGCAGGTCACTATTGCTTCAAAGAAACACAAATTAATAAATGAAGTACCCCAATAGTAATATCATCTTTGGATTTTAGATTCTATGTCCTAAGCCCCACCAAACAAAAGGCCTGTAGAGCGTGATGGTTTACGATAGTCATCTTCTGGGACTAACGCATTTTACTCAAAAGGAATTTTTATGTGTAGGCCTACTTCTTACTATTGTGAACATTCCTTACGGTGACTGGGAAATGTGTGCAATTTTAGGACCTGTGCAGTGTTATAGCATTTTATACATACTGGGTATATGTATGATTCCACCCCTGTGTGAACCCTCATATGTGAGGTTTTAGGTTAGGTTAGGTTAGGTTTTCCTTCCAGCTGAAGCATTTCTCACATTCTTTGCACTGGTACGATTTCTCCCCTGTGTGAATCATCATATGCATATTCAGGTGTCCCTTGTGAATGAAGCATTTCCAAAATTCTTTTCATTGATATTGTTTCTCCCCTGTGTCTTATGTATTTTCAAATTAGAATATGTCTGAATCGCTATATGTCTGTCCAGGTTATGCTTACTGCGGAAACATTTCTTTGCACTGATACAATTTCTCCCTTGTGTGAATCTTCATATGTGTATTCAGGTGTCCCACATGGATGAAGCATTTGCCTCATTTTTTGCATTGATAACGCCTCTGTTGTTTTAGATGAGACTCAAAGGAGAAGTGTTTACTACAAACATTACAAGAATATATTTCTGTATTGTGACTCTGCAGGTGATTGATCATGTGTTCTGTGGACTCAAAGTCTTCTCCACACTTCTTGCACATGATGGATGAAACAAAATGCCCCATAAAAACAAGTCTTTCCACACACCTGGTATGGGATTTTTTTCCCCCCATGACTTTGTTTAAGTAGTGTAGATCCTGGAAATAGTACTCCACTTTCCACCCCATTGAGCTGCAGAACAGCACAGATTTACTGCAGATAGGGGATTAGAGTCATTAGTTTGTTCTGTTACTCTATAGCCCTGTCCATCATGTTCTGTTTTGACCTCTTCAGTTGTGTTTGTGGGTAGACAGTCCCACTCTCTGTTCTCCACAGTATGTGTGTGGTAAGGATGTGAGAGATGAGGTGGGTCCTGATCATTGCAGTCACTTTGAGTAAATGTGGAGTCTCAAGTATCAGGCTCCAGCCCTTGAAGCTGCTCTTTCCCCTTACTGGTCCTGAACTCCTTATATTCCTCTTTAATCTGTGTGCTCTCTGGGTCCTCCTGCCTCAGACTAAGACCACATTCCTGCTCACCGTGCTGCTCAGAGGGAACATCCTTTTTAGACAGGGAGAGTAAGTTACTGGGGGTCTGAAAGGAAAACAAACAGGAAATATTGCAATATATCTCCAGAAATATTTGACATATTTGAATGTTTAAAAAAAAGTATAGCATACAGTTCCCTATGCCCTGTAGAGATAGTTCAACCAGAACATGCCTACTGCTAGCACACTGTCTGCAGCTCGCTGTAAGATTTAATAGAACTAGCTAGCTAATGAACTAGTAGCCCATTAATTGACGCTAACTATTTGGTATTGTATTAGCATCCCCATTAGCTGTTGCGAAAGCAGCAGTTACTCTTCCTGGGGTCGAAACATAACATCGCACAGAACATTAATAGACAAGAACATCTCAAGGACAGAACAACTCTACATACATTTTAAAAAGGCGTAGCTTACATATTAATACACACAAATCTCAATCAAATAGGGGAGAGGTGTTGTGCGGCGAGGTGTTGCTTTATATGTTTTCTTGAAACCAGATTTGCTGTTCATTTGAGAAATATGAGAGGGAAGGGAGTTCCATGCAATAATGGCTCTATATAATACTGTACGCTTTCTTGAATTTGTTCTGGATTTGGGGACTGTGAAAAGACCCCTGGTGGCATGTCTGGTGGGGTAAATGTGTGCGTCAAAGCTGTGTGTAAGTTGACTATACAAAAATTCTGAATTTTCAACACGTTTCTTATAAAAAGTGATGCACTCAGTCTCTCCTCAACTCTTAGCCAAGGGAGACTGGCATGCATAGTATTTGTATTAGCCCTCTTGCTTGCTTTTCATTGTAATCAGTGTCGCTCTGTTCCGGGCCAGCAGCTTAACTAGGCATAACTAGGCATGACTGGACAAATAATCAAGATAAAACAAAACTAGAACCTGCAGGACTTTCTTTTTGTAGTGTGGTGTCAAAAAAGCAGAGCATCTCTTTATTACGGACAGACCTCTCCCCATCTTTACAACCATTGAATCTATATGTTTTGACCATGACAGGTTACAATCTAAGGTAACACCAAGTCATTTTGTCTCCTCAACTTGTTCAACAGCCACACCATTCATTACCAGATTCTTAAGGAATGATTTTTACCAAATACAATGCTCTTAGTTTTAGAGATGTTCAGGACCAGTTTATTACAAGATTCTCTGGTCTGATGAAACCAATATTGAATTATTTGACCTGAATGCCAAAACAGACTGCAACTCTTTGTTAAGGGTTTAAATGACTTCATTAGCTGTGGTTGCTGAGGCATATATGGTTGAATCATCAGCATACACGTGCTTTGTTTAATGCCAGTGGCAGGTAGGTCATTGGTAAAAATAGAAAAGAGTAAGGGGCAGCTCTGCAGTACACCCCACTTTCCATGTTTGACATTAGAGAAGCTTCCATTAAAGAAAGTTCTATTAGATAGATAGTTTTCTAAACAACAGGTTATGGTCAATATTGTAAAATGCTGCACTGAAATCTAATCTTCTTCTTATCATTTTCTTTCAACAAATCATTAGTCATTTGTGTCAGTACAGTACACGTTGAGTGCCCTTCTCAACAAGCATGCTCAAAGTCTGTTAATTTGTTTACAAAGAAATAGTATTGTATTTGGTCAAACACAATTTTTTTCCCAACAGTTTGCTGAGAGCTGGCAGTAGGTCTGCTGTTAGAACCAGTAAAGGCTGCTTTACCACTCTTGGGCAGCGGGATGACTTTGGCTTCCCACCTGGCCTGAGGACAAAGACTTTCCTCTAGGCTCAGATTAACGATTTGACAGATACGAGTTGCTATTGAGTCAGCTATCGTCCTCAGTATCTTTCCATCTCAGGGGTCAAAGGTTTGTCATTATTGATCAATAGCAATACATTTTCCACCTCTCTCTCACTAACTTGCAATGCTTTTCTTTCATTATTCGTAATACAGTTTCTTCTTCTTTTTGTTGTTTTTGTTTAGTCAATTAGTCAAATTTAGTCAAAATTAATTAAATTGTTGCTTTTTTCATCAATCTACACACAATATCCTTATAAAGACAAGTAAAATCAGGTTGTTAGGCATTTTGTAAAAAACAGAAATATTACATTTACATAAGTGTTCAGACCCACTGATTGCTGAAGCGCGTAGCGTCTAAAAATCGCCTGTCCTTGGTTGCAACACTCACTACCGAGTTCCAAACGGCCTCTGGAAGCAATGTCAGCACAATAACTGTTCGTCAGGAGCTTCATGAACTGGGTTTCCATGGCTGAGCAGCCATACAAGTCTAAGATCACCATGCACAATGCCAAGCATTAGCTAGAGTGGTGTAAAGCAAGCCACTATTGGATTCTGGAGCAGTGGAAATGCGTTCTCTGGTGATGAATCACGCTTCACCATCTGGCAGTCCGATGGACGAATCTGGGTTTGGTGGATGGCAGGAGAACACTACCTGCCTGAATGCTAGTGCCAACTGTAAAGTTTGGTGGAAGATGAATAATGGTCTGGAGCTGTTTTTCATGGTTCGGGCCCCTTAGTTCCAGTGACGGGAAATTGTAATGCTACGTTGTTCAATGACATTCTAGGCGATTCTGTGTTTCCAACGTTGTGGCAAGGGAAAGGCTGTTTCCTGTTTCAGCATGACAATGCCCCTGTGCACAAAGCCAGGTCCATGCAGAAAGCAGGTGTCCACATACTTTTGGTCAGGTAGTGTCTCTTTTTTTCAAGCCCTTTTGGCTACCTAGTCTACATTTACATTCCCACCCACTCCCAAGTCGTCTTGGACCAAGCAGAATATCCCTACTACAGCCAGTCTCTCTAGTCTCCATAATAACATAACACTTGGGTGGCTGGAGTCTTTATTTCTTATTGCATAAACCAAGTTATTTTTAACCATTCATCATCCAGGCAATACCATAGCTACAATGTCAATTGCACCAATTGGCTCTGAATCCTGATTGGCTGGTAAATTGAATGGCTTTTTGAACAAAGGTTTGGTCCCTCTGACCTAATTATTGAAAGAACTGCTTTTAACAGCAGGTGTCAGTAGCTATGTTTCCATTAACTTGTCCAGTGACAATTGCTTGCTTGCTTGCTAGGGCACATTTCCATGTAACTATTTTTTTGTGAAAAACAGCTTGCTGAAATGACATAACACTTTCCCAAACACCGGCGAGTAGCGAAATGGACGAAATGGAGAAAATGGAGAAAAAGTTGGTGAAGCAACCAACTGCTGTGCTGGAATGAGAACAATATGTGTGTCAGTTGTAATGGTATGGAGCGGGAGGATGGATCGGAATGGTCGGTGGTGGAAGGATAAGGCTAAAGTAAAGAAAGCATAAATGGTAGGAAGCAAGAGTAATGATGTGTTGGAGTGGAAAGTGGTGATAGTGTTTGATGAGACCACAGGGCCTCACTTTACACCCTATCCGACTAACTAAGGCTGTAGATAAAGAGGTAGCTGAAGTGATATTAGCTTGGTTCATTGGAAATGGTAGGTTGATAATATTGTGTGGTAGCCAGGCTCAGCAAGAGAAGATTCTGAAAATGGGAAGAAGATTAAAAGGCAGGTCCCTGGTGCTTATGCTAGATTGAGAGGAGTCATCACTGGGGTCCCAATATCTATGTCCACTAGATATTAAAGAAAGAAAGAAAATGTGAAGGGAGGCAGAGTGATTGAGGCCAAAAGGTTTCATCAGTAGGAATGAAGGACAAAGAAGTGAAAGCTTATCAGTGATGCTGAGGTTTGAGAACGTCTTTCCGGGAAAAGTACAGATAGAATTCCTTAGTTTCAATGTTAAGAGAATTTGTCCCATATGCTCTGCAGTGTTTTAAAAGGGACATGTAGCTGCTCAGTGTAAAGGAAAGAAAAGATGTGCCAAGTGTGGAGGGGCACATGATTACGGTGAATGTGGAAGCAATGTGAAGGTTAAGTGTTGTAATTGTGGGGGAGAACACAGTGCAGCATTTGGTGGATGCCAGGTACAGAGAGTGGCTAAGAGATATAGGATCAGTCATGGTGTATCGTATGCAGAGGCGTAAAATAGATTGGTAGAACTACAGCATGGACTGATGGAGCTGGTGCTTCTGATAGTCCTGGCATGGTTTCGAGGCCTGTTCACAAATCTTGTGCTCATGAATATGTTGTGTCAAAGGACTATTTGATAATGAATAAAGTTGACTTCATAGCCTTTATTGGTAAGGTTATCAATACGACTCGGGTTGTGGAAAGCAGAAGTGCCAGGTTGAAGGTTATTGTGGAGACGGCAAAAGAGATATTGGGGGTAACAGATGTTACTGTTGAAATGGTTGTTGGCATGTTGAACAATCCTAAGGGTGTGTTTCAGCATGATATAGATCAAGTTTAATGGGGTTGGGGAGGGTTTTTTGGAGGAGGGTGTGGTAGAAGTTCAGATTTTTTGGGTTTAGAGTTTTATTACCATGGTGGTACAGAATTGGGCAGATCATGATTGATTGTACATTCCAGCACAGTAGGTGGCGGCAAGCTCTTAAACGATAGTTTGCAGACCTCCATGATATCATCATAGAAGAACGCAGAGCCTAATAAAAATGTAGTGGTTGCACATTAATAAAATTGCCGATAATCTGTATGACCATGTGTCAGGCAGCATGTGAAAGCCACCATAGATAGAATACAATAATTTACTAATATTTGCCATATTCTAATAATTATCATGTGGTAACGCACCGCCACGGACCTAGCGCACATGGGCATGCACTATCGAATGCTTAGGCTCCTCAGTGCCATGGTGAAACTTGCACTCCTGTAGATCTGAAATGATTGGATGGTGAAGCCTAACAGAAAAGCAAAGCGAGGCAATTCAGGCATTATGGAATGTCAGGACAAGGAGCCTGCAAAGAAACATTTTTATAGTTGAAATGTTTTATTTTGCAAGCAGTGGGCAGTTAGAATTAAAATGTAGAGTGGACCTGTATTCGGCAATCATCATTTATTCGAAAAACACAGTTTCCATCATCGTTTGTTGCAATAAAACCCTGTCGAACAGATACAAATGTTGTCAATCTTTATAAAATTGCTTCTATATTACATGTCACAACATTTTTTTGGGGGGTGACAATGATTTTGTCGAATAAACTGGGGGCATTTTTCATCAAAGTTGCTACACAGACATAAGGGGAACCCCAGACAGTGGTATAAAGTTGAAGCATCTTTTTAGAACGTTTTCTCACCATCAAATATGGTAGTGAGGGGAGGTTAAGACGTGGGTAGTGGGAGAGGATGGAACTCGGCGAAACTAGACCGACATTCTGCAACAAAAAAATATTGACGAAACACCTGATCTCAATAAATGTTTGTTCCAAAAACTAAAATCTGTTACACAATGCACTACGTTTTATAGGCTTGGCCAAAATTTCCCAAAATTGCGTTGTTTAGAAAGAGTGCAAGGTCGACTTCAGTTTGTGCACATGCGCACTTCACAGAGGAGGCGTTCCCTAATGAAAATATGCAAATATATGATACAATTGGATCTCACACTTGGCTTTGCCCACCTTTTTTGTACTGCCCACTATGCTTCATTTTCTCCAACTGTAAACAACCCAGATGAACTATCTTGCTTTAGTTATAAAAATCTTTGGTTGCTATTTCAAAATTAGGTGGAATTTCTTAATTTAGACAAGGCAACCCAGGGACATTCAACATCTTTTTGGTAAGCCATTCCAGTGTAGCTTTGGTCTTGCATTTTAGGCCATTTGTCTTGCTGAAATGTGAAACTCTATCCCAGTGTTAGGGTCTTGGCTGGGACTCTTCTGTCCTAGCTTGAAGGCGAAGCTGGTTCTACCATTGGGGTGCCAGGACAGAGAAGAGATTGGACTGGGATGAGTGGTAGCTGCCAAGAGACCAGAGGTGGCAGAACGGATTGCTCTGGGGATAGGGATTGAGCATAGCCTGAAGGTAGGGAGAGGCAGATCCTCTTGCTGCTCCATAGGCAAGTACCATGGTCTTGTAGTGGATGCAAGCTTTGACTGGAAGCCAGTGGAGTGTGCGGAGGAGTTGACATGGGAGAACTTGGAAAAGCTGAACACCAGGCGGGCTGCAATGTTCTGGACAAATTGCTGGTGTTTGATGACACAGGCAGGGAGCCAAGCCAACAGCGAGTTGCAGTAGTCAAGACAGGAGATGATAAGTGCCTGGATTAGAACCTGTGGCGCTTCCTGTGTAAGGTAGAGTTGTACTCTACAGATGTTGTAGAGCACGGGTGGGCAATTCAAGTCCTCAAGGGCCTGATTGATGTCACAGTTTTGACCCAGCCCCAGCTAACACACCTGACTCCAATAATCACCTAATCATGATCTTCAATTTAGAATGCAATTCACAGTGTCAAAAGCAGCGGAGGATTTGGATGAGAACAGAGGAGAGAGTCAGCTTTGGCAGTGCGGAGAGCCTACATGACACAGAGATGAGCAATCTTCAAGCCTAACTGGTTAGGGTCAAGAAGATCATTCTGAGAGAGATAGTGAGAGAGTTGGTCAGACAGCACACTCAAGTGTTTTGGAAAGGGATACCGGTCTGTTGTGTTTGACGTCAGAGGAGTGGAGTGTTGGTTTCGTGAGTAGGGGAGCAAATCGGTCCATTTTGGAGTTAGAGGGGTCAGGGATGAGTTGATGAGGGAAGTGAGAAGGACTCCAGAGTTGGTCTGGAGAAGGGAGGAGGGGATGGGTTCGAGCGGGCAGATTGTCAGGCGGCCAGACCTTACTAGTTGCATGATTTCATCTGGAGAGAGAGGGGTGAAAGAGGTCAAGGCGTAGGGTAGTTCTGTGTGAGTGGGACAAGTGGACTCAACAGGCTGAGTGGATGAGGAGCGGACGTTTTCAACCTTATTTTCAAAGTGGTTGACAAAGTCATCCGCAGAAAGGGAGGAGGGACAAGGAAGGGGGTGGGGTGGAGGATTAAGAAGGAGGAGAAGGTGGGAAAGAGTTTCCTGGGGTTAGAGGCAGAAAAACTTGAAATGTAGTGATAGAAAGTAGTTTGGCAGCAGATACAGAGAAAGGGAAGGTTATAGAGGAGGGAGTGGAAGGATGATAGGTCCTCCAGGAAGTTTAGTTTTCCTTCATTTTCGCTCAGCTGCCCACGGCCCTGTTCTGTGCAAGTCATTGGATGTGGAAAGGGAGGAGAGTAGGGTTGAAGAGGCATAATCAGGGGACAGGAGGGACAAGGATTTAGCAGAAGGGATAGATGATAGGATGAGAGAGTAGCAGGAAAGAGAGTGCAAAGATTGCGAAGTTGACAATCTGGGTAGGAACTGCGTGGCTAGGGTTGGAGGACGGGGAAACAGAAAAGGAACAGCCTCCAGTAAAGATGAGGTCAAGCGTGAGCCTTCCTTGTGAGTGGGAGGGGACTGGGAAAGGATGAGGTCAAAGGAGGCAATGAGGAGAAAGAGAGAGTTGGAAAGAAATTAATCGAAGGCAGATGTCAGAAGGTTGAAGTCGCCAAGTACAAAGATCGGTGAGCCATCAACAGGAAATTAGCTTATCAGTGTGTCAAGCTCATTGAGGAACTCTCTAAGGCAGCGTTTCCAAAATTTGGTTTATGCCCTTACACTACACAGCTGATTTAAATGACCAATGCTTGATGATTAGTTGATTATTTAAATCAGCTGTGTAGTACTAGGGCATAAACCAAAACGTGCACCCCTTGGGGTCCCGAGGACCGTGTTTGGTAAACCCTGCTCTAAAAGGCACCTGGTGGGCGATAGATGACAACAATGTTAAGCTTGAGTGGACAACTGAAGGTGACAGCATGGAATTCAAATGAGATGGACAGGTGAGAGGGAGAAAAGAGAAAATCTCCATTTAGGAGAAATGAGTAGCCCTTTACCACCACCGAGGCGACCAGATGCTAACAAACTATAAGAGAAAACATACTCAGATTAAGCGAGACCAGCTGGAGTAGCAGTATTCTCTGGGGTGACCCATGTCTCCGTCACGGCTAAAAGGTCAAGAGACTGAAGGGCAGCATAGTTTGAGATGAACTCAGCTTTCTTGACCGCAGATTGGCAGTTCCAAAGGCTGACAGACCAGGAATACCACATGGGTTGTACATGCAGGACACACTAAATTAGAAGGGTGGCAGCCAAGGGGTGAGGAGTGTCTGTGAAGCCTAAAGGGAGAGGAGCGAACTAGGATAGAAAACACAGTTGCCAAAGCGGCAAAAGAGCCAAATGAGATCATCTGAAAATAACTAGGTAAAATGTGAGAGTGAGAGAGTGGTGTGTAGCCTTCCTCTCTTCATAACAGTAACACCTTATTCATGAGACTGAGTGTTGCAGTATCATTCATTAACCTCTTATTCCAAAAATATATTCAACATCAGTGAAGAATAGTTTTCAAATTAAAATGTGTGTATAATGTGCAAATACACTATCCACAGTTTTAATGGTGCTCTAATCTGGATTGTACCTGTTTACAAATGTATCCCTGGGATGTTTGAGATGTTTTAAAAGCTCCTTGTCAGCTTTGAGGTATATTTTTAGCTTGAAATGCACTACGGCCTAACTGAAAAAAAAACCCAGGCTTGAGCGTTGGGTTGAAATCTTGATTCACATCGGCTTGTTAATGAATGAAATAAATACGATGCCACACTATGGGACACATATCAAAGTATACAGGCTATTAGATGCATTGTTGCCTACTATTATCTATTCTATAGCCTAGTTTAACAGTCAATTTTGGGTAATTCACTTTGAAACAATGACTGCATGAATAGGCATCATAGCCAATGTGAACTACGCCAATCATAGCCGCGGGAAGTAGTGTGTGTGTGTGTGGGGGGGGGACATCTCACTCCTATTCATGCAGCCATTATTTCAAAGTGAAATGATGTGTAATTGCAGGAATTAATGTGCAAAAGCTCTCAAAGCAGTCTAGTCTGGCCTTCGGTTTTTGCATTTGACAATTCATGTCACTAAGCTTGTTAGAGCTTTCAAAATCCCAATCCAAATCATGATCATTATGAAGTAATTTTTCTCCCATAATTCATTAATTAGCCTAATTCATTAATGCACAATAAATGTAGGCTAATCTTTGACCATTCTAATTCATTAGTCTAAAATGTTATAAGGACTTGCAGTTGCATTCATGTTCGAAGGTGTTTTTTTGCAACAGTGAATTGTGAAACAGCCATGTTTTTCCCGAACACGTGGAGATGTCTGTAGAAAATTAAGCCTATTTTAATCCATTATCTTAATTTAGCTTAACTTCATTTGGTTTTAGATAACTTTTTGTAGGCATTTCTAAACCATGTCAATTGAATTAATGTCCTATCAATAGCCTACGTCTCTCTTTACTGATATTGTAGGCCTTTCAACTTTTAAATTTGCAGCAATGCCTTGAGCTAAAATAAGAATATATTCTAATAATACTGTATGTAGGCCTACGAGTGCACATTTCATGTATGTTTTTTTATACTGAAGCAATGCTATAATAAGCCAAACTCCATACCTTTTCTGCACTGAGGGATTGGGTTGGGGAGGAATACGTAACCACTCTCGAATTCATAGATGGAGCTCCAAAAGTACTGACAGTGAATGAGCTCAACATGATCA
Organism: Oncorhynchus masou masou; assembly: GCF_036934945.1. Taxonomy (NCBI): domain Eukaryota; kingdom Metazoa; phylum Chordata; class Actinopteri; order Salmoniformes; family Salmonidae; genus Oncorhynchus; species Oncorhynchus masou. The sequence continues at coordinate 48,896,753 of NC_088214.1, forward strand.
TTTTTAGACATAGGCCTGTATAAGACACAACTTTTTGGGTCATGATGGAGCAGTTGTAGGCCTACTAAGATTAAAGGAATAGCAATTAAGCCCTTTTTCTACTTACCCAGAATTCATGGATACCATTTTTATGTCTCTGCGTACAGTTTGAAAGAAGTTGCTAACTAGCGTTAGACTTCCAGTTATTGCACTAAGGCTAGTTAGGCTCGCAAACTAGCTTCAACTTCCTTCAAACTGCACAAAGAAACATAAAAATGGTATCCATGAATTCATCTGACTCTGGATAAGTAGAAAAGGGCTAAATTGCCAAAATCTCACACTATCCCGTTAAATATTCAAAAATCGGGTATTGGGTAGCCTATATATACACTACATATATACACTATATATACACTACATGACCAAAAGTATGTAGACACCTGGTCGTTGGACATCTCATTCCAAAATCATGGGCATTAATACGGAGTTGGTCCCCTTTTGCTGCTATAACAGCCTCCACTCTTCTGGGAAGGCATTCCACTAGATTGCTGCAGGGACTTGCTTCCATTCAGCCACAAGAGCATTAGAGAGGTCGGGCACTGATGTTGGGCGATTAGGCCTGGCTCACAGTCAGCATTCCAATTCATCCCCAAAGGTGTTTGATGGAGTTGAGGTCAGGGCTCTGTGCAGGCCAGTCAAGTTCTTCCACACCGATCTCGACAAACAATTTCTGTATGGACCTCACTTTGTGCACGGGGGCATTGCCATGCTGAAACAGTAGGGCCATGCTAAAACAAAGTCGGAAGCACAGAAACGTCTAGCCTGTCATTGTATGCTGTAGCGTTAAGATTTACCTTCAGAGGAACTAAGGAGCCTAGCCCGAACCATGAAAAACAGCCCCAGACCATTATTCTTCCTCCACCAAACTTTACAGATGGCAATGGGGCAGGTAGAGTTCTCCTGGCATCTGCCAAACCCAGATTCATCTGTCGGACTGCCAGATGGTGAAGCTTCACTAATCACTCCTGAGAACACGTTTCCACTGCTTCAGAGTCCAATGGCGGCGAGTTTTACACCACTCCAGCCGACGCTTGGGATTGAGCATGGTGATCTTAGGCTTGTGTGCGACTGCTCGGCCATTAAAACCCATTTCATGAAGCTCCCAACAAACAGTTATTGTACTGACGTTGCTTTCAGAGGCCGTTTGGAACTCGGGAGTGAGTATTGCAACCGAGGACATTCGATTTTTTTTACACGCTACGTGCTTCAGTGGTCCCATTCGATGACCTTCTGTGGCCTACCACTTCACAGCTGAGCCGTTGTTGCTCCTAGACATTTCCACTTCATAATAACAGCACTTACAGTTGACAGAGAAAGCACTAGCAGGGAAGAAATTTGACGACCTGACTTGTTGGAAAGGTGGCATCCTATGACGGTGCCACGTTGAATGTCACTGAGCTCTTCAGTGAGGCCATTCTACGGCCAATGTTTGTCTATGGAGATTGCATGGCTGTGTAGTCAATTTTATACAATGGGTGTGGCTGAAATAGCCGAATCCACTCATTTGAACGGGTGTCAACATACTTTTGTATAGTGTATATCGTTAATTGAAGTGACCATTTAACAGCAGTACCTACTGCAGATTGCACACTTAAAGCCAAAACAATCAGGTTGTGTTTATTAAATTCCCCATTACATGTATGCAGAGGGCAATAGTCAACTATTTTTGTCAACTATTGTTGTGTGTTGACAAATGAAGTTGACGAAGCCAAAACCACATTTCCATTTCAATCAACGACAGTATTTGGCAATTCAGTTATAGGGATCATTGGAATGTCCAGGTTTGAAGTAAACGTGATATTTTTTCACATTCCAAACCACATGGCACATTACTGGGCTAGCCATTTCAAATCTGATCTGCAGATGCCATTGAGCAAATTCAATAAGTCTTTCCACAGTCTTTCTTAGACAAACGAACAAATATATTGTCCACATAGGATTATATAAAAACGGCAAATGTTTGAAACAATAATAAAAGTATCTCCAGTCTATGTTGGCGTGAATGTCCGGGAAAGTTGATTTGGAACCGCTTTTGTTAAGATACCGTTTGTTGAGGTGCTGGAGAGGTGGGGGAAGTGGGTAAGCGATGATGATGATGAGTGGACAATTCTGTGGCTCGGACTGGGCAGAGAGGAGGAAGAGGTGGAGGGAGCTTCGGGGTCATTGTTCAGATGCTTGTCACCCCCAGTCCCAGAGTCATAGCATACTCCTCCAGCATGTTGTGTGGTTTTGGCACCGTTTCTTGGGCTGCTCATCTTCATCTTCTTGCAGCCTGTTCGTACCCGGTATTTCAATGGCAAGGGACCATTCTAAAACAAGTGCAGATTTTCTTAAGTTTATGTGTACAGGGGACCTTTCTGTGACTTATAACAGTATTCTCAGATGAGCCTCCTCTGTATTTTAAGAATGACATGAGCTTTAAACACGCAATAGAGAGATTTTTTTAAATAAATGTGAAAGCTCTCCAAAATACATGTGAACATATTGCTTGGTAGAGAATCGAATTCACGAATGGATGCACCACTTCACATCCGTATACTTTCCACATATAAATAAGGAAAACAACACAGCATATCAAGGTCTTATTAGAAAAACTGACATTTCATGTGTTGAAGTGCAAGGGTAAATGCTTACCCTTCTCCAAGTGTAGATGTGTGCAATGTCCATTAATGTGTAGTAATCCGTCAATGGTTCATCTTCATACATAACTTCTATCTGTGAACAACACATTTTGAGAGAAAAGATTACGTGTGATTAATCATTTATATAAACAGTGTGAAACTAGTAAAAATCTAACCATAATCAATCAGTTGTACACTTTAATTTGTTTAAAGAAACAAAGTCGATTCTAAGTTTAACAAATCTACACAATGTCTAATACAACCGCACAACATTTCAGATAGGTTCATTGTTCACTGAATTTCAAATAATTACATTAATAATCATTGATTAAATATCCGTAGTCACCTGATAGGTGCATGGAATATCCATTTTACTTCGAAGGAATTTCCTCAGATGCATTATGGTCATGGCTGCTGGACATTGCAAGTATCGCTTGTCAATCATCTTCAGACAAAAAAAAGGTAAGTTGAGTTGAGACATGATAAACACTGCATTACTTTACAGCCATCTGGATTGACCCTGTATTTAAAAGACACCAATATGATTTTCTTAGGGTTAAAACAACCACCTCTGTCTTCATATCCTTGACTTCACCATCCTCCTTTCCCAGCCTAAGAGAAAAGCAACATTTACAATTGGAAAAAAGAGAAAAGAAATAATTGACAAGCATGGGGGTTGGCTGCATTTTTTAAGCATACTTTTTGCTGGTTTGAAAGCAGCCTTACTTGCTCTGATGAAAAAATTCGATGGACAGGCTTATAATCTCATCGTCGGCTATTATTCTCTTCTCTTCATCTGCCACCTCCCCTCGCTCTTCATTTGATCCATTTCCAGCTACAAAATAAGAAAACAACCTAGTATTCAAGTGTGCCAATCCTCCTCTTTCTAATGATAAAGCCACATGAACATTTTTGCAATGATATGCTTGAGGTGCTTCGCCATTGATTCAACTTGTTTACCATCAAGAGAAGGATGTGCAACATAGAAATCCCTCCTTCGTTTCATTTCATCTGCAAGCAAAATAATAAATAATTGTGTATTATGATGCACTTGATGTTTTTACAAACCAACTAGAGGGGATGAACGGGAAAATGTACTGACCTTTGAAAAGCCCAGGTACCAACCTGTAAACAATGTCTTGAAGGGTCTTGTCAGACCTGAAATATAATATTTTTTTAAATTATTTCAGCAAATTGTATGATTCATTTCTGAGCCAGGGTTTACTTGGAAAAGAGATGTCAATATTGTAATGTGGTTTCGATTTATTGAGCTTCAAGTCTCCACACTCATATTTGAGTTAAAAAACATTATAGAACTTTAATTTATTGCCTCACAAAATGACATATATAAGCTACTCACCTAATATTCAAAAGGGGTTTCGTTTTGTGAATCTGGACATCACAAATTGGACATAATTTGCTGGTCTCCAGATAACAAACAATGCACATTTTACAGACTGAAAAGACAAAATAATCAAAACAATTTGACAACACTGCATACTTTAAGCCAAACGAATCAGTCAAAACTGTGGGCATAGACAGCAACTTGCATTGTGTGGTATTTTGAATGAAATCCAACTGACGACAACTTACATGAGTGTAAACACTCCACAATGGTGGTTGCGTCGATAAAATATCCACCACACAAGACACACATCAAATGTGGATTCAGCTCAGTAATCTTGATTTTTGTTGTTCTGTGCATTGTCCTAAAATTGTAAAATCCTATAAGAAAGGATAAACAAATTAATTAATGGATACAGCGTAGTTTCGCAATCTGTTCAGAACACAAACGGGCGGCGATGTGCCTTGAGAATGTAAAGCATTTATGTTACCGTTTTAATGTCTACCCTGCGAAAAACGAACCTGGAGATTATTTTGGTGACTTTAAATAGGTTAAACCAATATTTATCTCGTAGTCCTATTTATTATAGAATTTTATGTAGCCCAATAACAATTTACCCTTTTGTAATTGCTACCATGAATTTTGTTTCCAGCTTCCATTTCGATTTTTAGAAGTCTTCACTTCAAGCCAAGCGTTTGATTTATCTAGAATAGCCTAACAATTCCAGAAGCACGTCACAGAAATGTTGATTTCGATGCGAGGTTAAAAAAAATTGCAAACTGACAGCACATGCATACGGCTACTTTTTCAAGTCCGGAATGTGTGCGAGTTTATTTGTTATAGGGCGATTTGGCCGATGAATGATGATCAACTTTTTCCAAAGCTCAATTCATTAAAAACATTGCTAGGTCTATAACGCAAAGTGGCAATATATTTAATTGAATTAAACACAGTAAACAACCATTATTTGCCCTATTATTGGCATACATTATGCAGCCTAAATTCGGAGTATAACCTACAGTCATAGAAAAATAGGTTCTGGATAGAACCCCAATTACCCACATTTTTTAAAGTGTAGACTAAGCGTGCAATCCCGCGCCCGGTTTAGAGGAACGTTTCCAACTAAATGTTAATATCTTGTGCTCATTTTATAATGGATCAATATGTTTATTATCAATATCTTCGTAGGTACCCTATGTAGGATACATTTCAAAGTCTGGGCCTATAGTTTACATTGCATTGATAATCACCTAATTGCCCGAGAGAAGGACTTTCGATTATTTTCAGTATTATGCGATCATGCGACGTCAATGTGGCGCGTTATCATTATGGGCTGTATAAGACTGTAAGTAAAGTGTGTCCTGCGACTGCATGCAGACGCAAACAGTGAAGTGTGAAGTACCGGCTATGCCTACAAACCGCAAGCTTGACCTGATACAAGACGCACGTAATAAGCTCTTTCATCCCTCTTATGCATGGCCATTCTAAAAGAAGCACACCATAGCGTATCTGACGAGCGCACAACTTGTGTTGGAAAATTGAGTTAAATGTATACATTCCTACCCGTCGAGAAACTGGGAGCGCGCATTATGCATCTCCATATGTGCACATCATGCGTTCCAAGACAATAACTCACTGTAGTCTATTTGTCAAATTAAATGTTGGACTTACCAATCATAATTGTTAAATCATAGGCTTACATACGTATGTACGAAATGTAGGCTATTGTAATGACCTCATTGGCTGTAGCATCTACCATGGGCAGCTGTTAATCAATAAAGTTGATTTATTTAAACAAAAACTAGCCTATTCATCACAAATGTCAATGGATCAATGCGGTGGATACAGCGATGTCGAATGGTTGTGCAACAGAGTAGACTCGACAGAATATGCAGCACACTCGAACATTGTGATTATTATTTTAAAATCGCACGTTTCATTCTACTCAGCTATGTGTGTTAACTAAACAGCGCGCAATGGCTCAGCCCTCTTATCATCAACTCTAAAATAAGTTAATTCCTAAAATATTTGAACATTTAGTTGGACAAATCTCTGACCCGTCAAACCTGTCAATAAACGGGGAGCTCACATTAGGCACGTAATCTCCGAATGTACCCACAATCACGCGCCTCAAGACAATAGCTACTTAGTTCACTGTGATGTGAAAACGTTTAAAGCAATGCTGGTCCTGTGCTGTTGAACTACCCATCCCATTGTCTGATGAGAGGTTATCATTGCAACAACGAAATTGTAGCCATAAACGAAAGAAATAATCCACCAAGCCCCAAATTACGCAAAAGTTAACTTTCTTTCTCGAATGTGTCGATTTTCAAATATTATTATGGGTCAATCCCATTGTTAGGCCTATAGACATGACTGATCTAGTGCAGAACATTTCACATAGCAGAAAATTATAGTCTGTTTTTAACGCATTTATGAAAGTTGACCAACAAGAAACGCGACTGACCTTATTGTGATGTCAGAAGGTGAATTCACCAATTTGTAAGTCGCTCTGGATAAGAGCGTCTGCTAAATGACTTAAATGTAAATGTAATTGTGGGTGGGGAGAAATAGGTATAATTTAAAGATTTAATAAAATGTGAAACATTTTGTTATTTATATGTTTTTGGCCTACATGTGAGTTTTTGCCTCAGCCTATTGTGTCAAACTATAATGTCATCACAAGAATAGGCCTACATTATTGATTGTGTTTACATAGTTTATATGGCCAGGCCTAATAATAGTAGCCTCGAGCCGGTCTATATTCCAATGTCCACAGCCGAATGAGTATAAAAACATGATCAGGTCCTAATCCAAACAAATATAATTAGCTGACTATTATTTCAGAACTAGATGATGAGCAACACCCCAGTAGTCTAAGGCATTTATCTTGATTTCAAATGAGATTCGAGTGGTGCTCTGAATTTTGAGACAACATTTGGCCAATTGGTGATCGAGACAATCTCTTGATCTTGTGTAGGCCATGCTAAATTGCATTAAACCATACTGCGACGAAGATACATTTGAAAATTATATTGACATCGCCTAGTGAACGTCGAGGACCACACATCAATCGCGCAAACGGTCGAGAATGGATCTCTAGTAGCCTACTCATTATTGATCAGAGAAAGACAAACATTGCATTGATCTGAACAATCTTGAATGGTACCCATCGCATTGGTAATTATGTTAACAGCATTGTAAATGATCCCATGAGGTCATTTCATCAAATCTATTTACCATCAAATGATCCACGGCAATAAACCATACATTTTTAAACTTTTCAACACTTTTCAAGTGACTGAATAACATAACAAAACATAGTCTAGGTCTATTCTTGCGATAAGACATAAAATCAGTGTGTGAGAAAGCCATCTCTATTCAACATAACGGAATTAAATACATGTAATAGGCTATAGCCAGCCTATTAACTATTTACTGCCTAAACAAAGTAGTATATTCGCAATAGCCTAAAACTTCACAACAGCGAAATCCTGTCAACGTAATTACTTATCTACAACGAAGCGCATTTATTTTCAATGAAAGACAGAATAAACGTATCTATATTGGAAACAAACGTGGCAATTTTGCTACAACGACAAATCATATTTGATACCACTTTCATGAAAACAACAGCCTAATGAGCCTGTTGAGGACAACTGTTTGAAATCAGCTTGGTAGAATACATACGAATGTGGATGCTTCTCTGCAGATATGTTAACATTGGCTGCTATGAACAGATCTGCGACCATGTTTCAATTTTGTAAGTTACGCGCTCCAGAAAGAACACAAACATAACCATTGAAATAATATAACGTTCTACAATCGTGTGTGCTTTGAGTGTCCATATGCCCGTGTGGTCCACTGCCGATGTTCACTATTAATCCGATAGCCTGCTGTGGTCTTGCATTTGCAATGCTATAACATTTAATATAAACTTGTATTTTTGCAAGTTAAAACTAAAAGTTCTGTAAATACATACCTAACGGGTTATATCCCGTATGTGATGGACAATGAAAGTTAACAGTCGATCAGAAAAAAATGAATGCAACCCAAGCGGCCATCTTGGAACGAGCTACAAATGCTGTTCAATGGCAGTGGCGAAATTCTCAACAAATAGAAAAAGATCAACGCGCGGAGAGTCAGAAACTTTACACAGATTCTGAACAGTGCCGGTCCAAATAGGTTATCGGTTTGCTCCGTGCTCGACCCCTATGAAGCAGTAGGCTATGCATAGAGCGGCACTTGATAGCAGTAGAAACTGACACTGTTCCCAAAATGGCTTGCAGGCTAGTTCGACCGCCCCGCTATATCACGTGGTCTCATTCCTCAAGCGTTGTATTGATGGTACAAGTGACAAAAGTAAGCTAACTTTGATATATTGATATGTGGTCACACACATTTCATGCACTGGCTGGGTCTTTAGTCCACAACTCGTGGTCTACATGGTTTAGATTGTTTCTCTCTCACCCAAACATATTTAGGTGATGGTTTAAGATTTGTAATAAAATAAAATATGATTTATGCTACAAAGTTATTTAGAATTAAGTTATTAATATTGCTATTATTATCGTATTTTAACCGGCTTAGGCCCACTTCATTTGAATTCTAACACCTCTTTGGGCCCTTTCCCTACATCTCTAATTATAGAGCCATTTAACACCATAAGAGGAAAACCGTTTCTCCCCATGGCTACTGCTCTGATTTTGAGAGTCTTTCCATGATGATACAGGCGATTACACTGAAGGGCACCGGTTACAATTGTTACCATGTTAAATGTGTATGCCGTTAAACATTCGTGAGGACCATTTAGGCATAGGAGGGCCCAAATACTTTTGCTTAATACATTGAATACGCCGATTCCCGATTCTACTGAATCATTTTGGCCCACTCATGATTAGTGTTTGATGAACTTCGCCTATAGTGGAAAAGCTATAGCATAATGTTGCATCGCCAATACATTCTAGTACTCACTCGTTTAATGATGTTAGCCTATATAGCCTAGAGACCTATTTATTAGAACAGCCCGGGAAGCGCGCCTTTTTCTGCATCCTCCCTTATGGAATTAAACACAACATTCTTTCAGACTCATTGTTCATTTTCATAATGTGATTGTTGAGGGATTATCGGTCCAACCATTTAAATGGTTCTACAACTGAGTTGCATAGCCTTTGGATGACGATAAGACTTCCGATGGTGCATGTATACTATGAATAATTACAAATGTCATAGTGCTTATTAACATAGCCCACAACGTTTATAACCACTCAAGACGTTGCAGTGTGTTTGTAACCGCTTTACAACATAATTAAATCAACGTATTAATTGTAGCCTACGGCATTATATGCATTCTTAAAAACCTACAGAAAAATCTATTAAATGGGTAACGAGGAAGTCCCCTGAGCTCGTGGGTAAAAAAAAAACGTGTTCAACATTCTGTCCTTTTGATGTTGAAATAGGGACATTGATTGAATCAATACTGCTTTCATGCCATCTCAACAAAAAACAGAAACAATCATGACAGCCAATCAATCATAAATCATATTTAAATTGTTTAAATTGTATCCTATGTGCTAATTAATTTACCAGTAGGCTATGATTAGCGCATACAAATAGGTGCATCTTTGCCAGCTGGTACAGGCTACACACAACAAAAAGGGGGTTCTTTGCAGTGTGATAGTAATCTACGAAGATCCGTTTTCACCCGAAGAACCTCTTTTGGAAGACAAGGGTTCTTTGTATGGCAAAGAGTTCTTCATAGAACCTTTTTCATCCTATGAACCGTTTTTGGAATGAAGGGTTCTTTGATGATTCTTTGGAAAGAAAGAAGGATTATTTGGAAGGCAAGAAGGGTTTTACATAGAACCTTTATGAATCTAAATAACGTTTTTTTTTCTTTTAAATAGTTCCTTAGCATTAGTTTTTTTCCTCAGTGTTTAAACGTTAACATTAGAAGTACGAGTAATCTGATAAACATTTATAAAGATAGGTGTGTACCTATATCGGAATATTTATGCATGTATCGGGTTTACCCTTAATCATTTTACATATACAATACTGACATCGTTGATTTCTTTGCCCTGATTTCTGTTTTTCAAATTAGTATTTTCTGTGATTTTATTGAGCAAAGTAGGAAAATAGAAGGGAGTATGAGTGAACCAGAAGTGTATTGTATGGTACACAGCAAATTGGCCAGTTTGACCTAATATAGATTTAACATTTCTAGTGTTCATTCGGGAGTTTAACTAACATAACACTAAGTGGTGTAAAATATCCCCAGTGTTAATAACCAGAATTGAGGGTATGATTGTGTATTATTTACTCTGTGTTTAGTAAAACACTCAGAACCTCACCCATCATTATCATGTTTCCCAACATGCTCTATTGCAAGTTGATTTTCTGAATTGTTTGTTTCAATATATGTTTTTGCATGTACATTGATTGATTAATATTACACTACACAAAGATAAATAACATACTTTTTTATTTTATATTAATCCAATCTTTTAGTAGTTGGATTTATTGCACTCGTTACCGAGATGGTTGTTCCAGTTTAGATTATTTAGGTAGTCCCATTACTCAATCTTCTCTACCCAGGCAGTCATTCTGAATGCAGTTTGTGTGTGATTAAAAATTCCAATTGTTGGATTTCCTCACTCTGGCTGGATTTCAATAGGAATTACACATCACTTTGCAAGCCAGCATAATGTGACTTGCAGGCTTGATGTGGCCTGTAAACCAGGAGTTTTCTAACACCACTGTGTTAGGTTATAACTAGGCCCTCAAAGAAAGGCCTTATGATACATGTATTTTCATAAAGAGTTGAATTCGAAAGACTAATATGGCTGGTGGAACCATTCATGGACAGTTCTAGGAAGAACCCTTCAAAGACAAAAGGGTTCTTGGTAGAACTGTTACTTGGGGTTCTAGGAAGAACGCTTCAAAGATAAAAAGGTTCTCGGTAGATTACAGCATCTCTGCTCTAAAGCAAAACTAGAGGGTTCCAGGAAGAACCTTGAGAGGATAATGAGGTTCTGCAATGGTTCTCCCTTTACAGGAGGTTCTATGAATAACCCTAAATAGAGGGTTGAAAGTTTAATACTGTAATTGTGTTTTACAGCAGAGATGCTGTAATATCGCTGAGTGTACAACCATTAGGAAAACATTCCTAATATTGAGTTTCACCCCCTTTTGCCCTCAGAACAGCCTCAATTTGTCTGGGCATGGACTACAATGTGTCGACAGCGTTCCACAGGGTTGCTGGCCCATGTTGACGCCAATGCTTCCCACAGTTGTGTTAAGTTGGCTGGATGTCCTTTGGGTGGTGGACCATTCTTTACACACATGGGAAACTGTTGACACACTCAAACCAGTGTGCTTGGCACCTACTACCATACGATAGCCTGTTCAAAGGCACTTAAACCTTTGGTCTATCCCTCTGAATGGCACACATACAGTTGAAGTTGGAAGTTTACATACATCTTAGCCAAATACATTTAAACTCAGTTTTTCACAATTCCGGACCTTTAATCCCAGTAAAAAAATTCCCTGTTTTAGGTCAGTTAGGATCCCCACATCATTTTAAGAATGTGAAATGTTGGAATTTTCTATTGGATTGAGGTAAGGGCTTTGTGATGGCAACTCCTTTCACGCCCTGACCTTAGATATCTCTGTTTTCTATATATTTTGGTTCGGTCAGGGTGTGACTAGGGTGGGTATTCTAGGTTTTGTATTGGGGATCATATTTAGGCTGCCCTTTTTCCCACTTTCCAGTGTGGGATCTTGTCTACAGTTAGGTGCCTATGTGCACACTAGTAGCTTCACGTTTCGTTTGGTTGTTTGTTGTTTTGAGTTTCAGTTCATTAAAAATATGTGGAACTCTATTCACGCTGCGCCTTGGTCTCACTCATACGACGAACGTGACAACTCCAATAACTTGACTTCGTTGTCCTTAAGCCATTTTGCCACAACTTTGGAAGTATCATTGTCCATTTGGAAGACCCATTTGCGACCAAGCTTTAACTTCCTGACTGATGTCTTGCGATCTTGTTTCAATATATCCACATAATTTTCCTGCCCCAATATGCCATCTATTTTGTGAGCTGCACCAGTCCCTCCTGCAGCAAAGCACCCCCACAACATGATGCTGCCACCACCGTACTTCACGGTTGGGATGGTGTTCTTGGGCTTGCAAGGCTCAACCTTTTTCCTCCAAGCATAACGCTGGTCATTATGGCCAAACAGTTATATTTTTGTTTCATCAGACCAGAGGAGCATTTCTGCAAAAAGTACGATCTTTGTCCCCATGTGCAGTTGCAAACCGTAGTCTGTTTTTTTTTATGCCGGTTTTGGAGCAGTGGCTTCTTCCTTGCTGTGTGGCTTTTCAGGTTATGTCGATATAGGACTTGTTTTACTGTGGATATAGATACTTTTGTACCTGTTTCCTTAGCACCTTTTGCACCAAAGTACTTTCACCTCTAGGAGACAGAACGCGTTTCTCTCCTGAGCGGTATGACGGCTGTGTGGTCCCATGGTTTTTATACTTGCGTACTTTTGTTTGTACAGATGAACGTGGTACCTTCAGGCGTTTGGAAATTGTTCCCAAAATGAACCTGTGACACACTCAGGCGTAGTCGGTGCGAAGTCAGAAGGTACAGAATAGTGCTTTTATTTTGGCACACAGGGAAAATCGTGCACGCCAAATACCGGACGCACATCCACGACAGACCTAACTAGTCCGGAGAAAAACCCCAAACGAAACACACCACCACACATAAACACAGGGGAAAAATAAGCCCGCACAAAGAGCAGGCAGACCTTACCGGCTTAAATAGCCCAACTAAAAACTTAAACAAGAAACAGGTGAAACCAATAAGACAAAACCAACAGAAAAGGGAAAAGGGATCGGCGGCAGCTAGTAGACCGGTGACGATGACCGCCGAGCTCCGCCCGAACAGGAAGAGGAGCCACTTTCGGTAGGAGTCGTGACAGAACCAGATTTGTGGAGGTCTACAATTATTTTTCTGAGGTCTTGGCTGATTTCTTTTGATTTTCCTATGATGTTAAGCAAAGAGGCACTGAGATTGAAGGTAGGCCTTGAGATACATCCACAGGTACACCTCCAATTGACTCAAATGATGTCAATTTGCCTATCAGAAGCTTCTAAAGCCATGACATACTTTTCCAGAATATTCTATCTGTTTAAAGGCACAGTCAACTTAGTGTATGTAAACTTCTGACCCACTGTAATTGTGATACAGTGAATTATAAGTGAAAAAATCTGTCTGTAAACAATTGTTGGAAAAATTACTTGTGTCATACACAAAGTTGATGTCCTAACCGACTTGCCAAAACTATCGTTTGGTAAAACAAGAAAATTGTGGAGTGGTTGAAAAACAAGTTTTATTGACTCCAACCTAAGTGTATGTAAACCTCTGACTTCAGCTGTCCACAATCCATGTCACACTTGTCTGACGGATTAAAAATCCTTCTTTAACCTGAATACTAAAAATCCTTCTTTAACCTGAATATTAAAAATCCTTCTTTAACCTGTCTCTAATGTTTTGTACACTCAGTGTATATTAGTAGGCTTCATGTAAAGACCAGATTCAATTACGAATAGTCTGATAGATGAGAATATTATCAAGCGATTGTCAAATTGGGAATGAGAGTACAGTTTGCACAAGAAGCAGAGCAGAGTTCATGCCTTTCATGTAACTTTTTTTCAGTCACATCAAGTCGCATCATGCAGCCTTAGAATGTATTAGAAATCAAAACATATCGCCTCAGGTTTATCAAAACTAAAGTTGCATAAATAACTCTAAATTAAAGTGTAGGTAGCATAAACATAACGAAATGTAACATATGGATTTAGTATACACATCAAAAGTCCCAATGCAAAGTTAGACCTCACTTTTCTATTATTCAGAATTCCGAAGTCTACTGGTTTCATTTACATTTTCAGCCAACTTACAATTTATTGTTACAAATCAGCTTGCAAGGTTACTAGCTCATTCAGTGATGTGTACTCATGACCAATAAAACATTTTTAAAAAATTGTAATCTTTCGTCTCTGCGTTTCATATTATTTCTTCAATTCGCAAGAGGCTGAATATACTTCAACAGAGAAAGATTCAGAGCGAGCGAAACAGCGCCCCTCTGTCTCAGTATGTGTAGCCCATCTGTCAGATTTTGTCTGGTTAAAAACAGTATGACATTGTTGACACCAGTAGCATTGACTGCAAGGGAAGCCAGCAAGCATTTGGGCTCCCTTGATGAAAAAATTTAAATATATATATAGCCAATCAACGGATTGAGCTCAACTATGAATGGTCCTGGCACACCAAAAAAAAACATGTCAAGGGGTGCCAGTTTGGATTTGGCTTCACACCAATTCAAACAAAAGCAAAACATAAGTTACTAAAAATGTGTTGCATCTTGTGTCGTTTTCCTCCGGTGGCAAGATGAGAGGATGCCATGTTTTTTGTACCTGCATGTGCACACACACGCACGCACGCGCACACACCCACAAATGTGATATTTAGCTTACGTTTATTGGACTAAATGGTTTTTAGTATCTTTAGTTGTCACTGGATTAGACTAAGCATAGGTGATTTGATGTTGAAATGTTGAAGTTGAAATGGTGCTGGAATAATGGAGGCATCTCCTGTTTTCTTTTCGAATTGCAGTAATTCCCCGCTCGTAGATGTAAATCAATGGTTGTTCAGTAGACCAGAAATGTCAGAAACATTAACTTTAACTGTTTGTTACATGCAATATGCTTTGTAAACTTCAACAGACATATGTTGCTCTCAGGTTTTGTGAAGAAACAAAGTGTTGAATTTATTCTGCCACTGTGTCTTCTTACTGTCTCGACCGTAGGCCTATATATCACTGTGGCAACGCATTTAAACGAACAGGTTATACAGCAAACAACACAATTCTCATAACCCATAGGTTGGAATATGCTTTTTATCCCCAGTGATTTTATCCATGCACCGCTGCTGAGCTAACTAGCCTGCTAATGTTAGCCCTACTAGCCTGCTAACTTTAGCCTTACCAACCTGTTAACGTTACCTTAGCACTGCGTGAGTCAGCCAGTTGATATCAACACCTAGCTTACAGCTACATTAAAGTAATCCAACGTTTTGGAAATACATAACGACTTCTAACCAATTATCAAATAATGTTACCGGTATATGTTGTTATCTTAGCCAGCAAGCAAGCCAACCAGCTAAAGTTAGCTATTTTAGCCTGCTAGCGAGCCTAGCCAGCTAACTAGCCTAGCTAGCCACCCACCACGGTCGACATAGCTAAGTAGTAAGCCAGAGAACAACTAGTCTAGCACAGGCAGGAACCTACAGAACACAACAACAAAGCCGCCAGCAAACAGGGCTGCCAGGTCTAGCTAATAATTATATCCCAATGACAACTCAAACCCATCCAAAAGACCTGAAAACTACATTTATTTTTTTGCAGCAAGATATTTGCCACATTCATCCAATAAACCCTTTTTCATAATGTTATATAGAGTCAATTCAGAAAGAATAGTGACGTAACTTGTAACGTAAATTAGTTTTTCAACAAAATAATAATTATTGCAAGGTGTGATGTAATAAAGACATTTGAATATGCCGCAAGAATGCCTGGATATAGTCGTTAGCCGGGGTATATTGGCCATATACCACAACCCCCGAGGTGCCTTATTGCTATTATAAAACTGGTTACCAATGTAATAAAATAGTAAAACTTTTTTGTCATACTCGTGTTATACAGTCTGATATACCACGGCTTTCAGCCAATCAGCATCAAGGGCTCAAACACAATTTATAATAGTAAATAAATACATTTTGCGCATGTGCATAACTATAGAGAGTACCACAGTAGAAGTAAAAAAACTCATAAAACCTAGTGGTCAAACAGGGAAATGGTTCCAATCGTTTTTCCACCATTAATTTTTCTCATAGGGTATATTAGAAACAATTAAAATAAGGGTTGTATTTCGTGTAGGCTTACCTTGGCGTAACATTTTTACAACCATGTAAATCTCTCTCAGACAAGGTGACTTTTATCAATATAGTCACCTGTATTTACCCCCAACAAAATGACATAATTAGCTGCTGATGTGGCTATCATAAAGACCTACAAATACCATGATGATCTGGACAAGACCACCGAATCGAGGCAAAGGTACGAATCTTTGGATTACCCTTTTTACAAGTGAGTTCCAAATATCTCTAACTGTCGCCCCAGTGTGTTTTTCATGCACCTCATGTCAGAATGTACTCACTGTTCCAAAATGTGATTGTTACGGAACAGGACAATCAATTGGAGCTACCCTCAAACCAAGGCATGCTGTCTGCTAATTATCTATAGGCTATAGACGTATCAATTTCAAATTATTTTCTAGCAAGTTGTATTGTCTATAAGAGTTTGAATCGAGGTGTGTGACAACTCTTCATTAATTCACATAGAAGTAGCCCATTTCAATGTTGTGGACAATTTATGTTTGAAGCTTTACTGAGCTGGGCAAACTTCTCTCTTAGATGAGAGCCCAAACACTTACCCAGTGTTTCCCCAGATCAAGTACGCAGACATTTGCACACGTTTTCCTCCTGGAACATTTTACGGCTGGTGCCTGCATTGCCTTCACTGTTGTTTTTTCCTTACTAATAATAACTTTGGTCATGTGTGCGTTCCTATCAAAGTAGGTGCCTTTTTACATTATCATTATAGTGTCTGTATATCGTGTTGTCGTTCTACTGTAGCACACCATATGTACAGTATGTATTTACTGTTTGATTCACGTTTTCAAGTACTGGTGACAGTAGTTTAACATATTTATTGTATCAAATGGTAGGCTACAATTGCAGATAAATTAATAGGCTACTTGATGGCCAACACATGCAAATGTATCATTCTCCACATTTACTGGCAGTTTCATTAAGGACTTTTCCCATAACAGAAGCACTAGATGGAGTTCCATAACTTCCATTTCAAAATGTCCACTTGCACATCCTTCGATACCCAAAAACTGAGCATGCGTAAAACACTCAGCTTGATACAGTTTTACAAAATGCAATGTCGACATTAAAATGGAGTTTAAACCACCTCCAGTCAAATGTATCTAATGTGCTCTAGTGCGCCCAAAGCCATGTTTCCGTTTTCACCAGTAAGTTGTTATGCGCATTAGTTCCGGCAGTGTAGCCTAGTGGTTAGAGCAACCGAAAGGTTGCAAGTTCAAATCCCCGAGCTGACAAGGTACAAAATCTGTCGTTCTGCCCCAGAACAGGCAGTTAACCCACTGTTCCTAGGCCGTCATTGAAAATAAGAATTTGTTCTTAACTGACTTGCCTAGTAAAATAAAGGTTAAAAAAATAAATAAATAAATATGTGTCATGGAAAAAGGTTTGGAAAGAAAAAAAGGTGTCTCCATAATGACAATCTAAATAGCCCATCTACAATTGATACAAGTTTTCACAACATGCGTGCCTGCTGCTCTGTCTCCTCTGTCTCCTTTCACTCACATGACTAATAGTGGACTCAACTGCCTGATGCAGCGCTTTCTCAACAAACACTCCTCCGACCCCACTCACTCACTCACTCACTCACTCACTCACTCACTCACTCACTCACTCACTCACTCACTCACCAACAGCCTGCCTCACTACCTGATAGTCAGCAGGTCACAGGTCACAGTGGAGTAGCCCAAAAACCTGCTGCCAGCGACCAATACATTGAAAATGATGTCGCCGGTGACAAAGTAGCCCAATTTGACAGGAAAACTGCCGACATGGCAACCCTACCAGCAGATATAAAGTAGGTAGAGCAGAGACTTACCGATAGACATCTAAGTTAGCTACCAAAGTTAAAGAAGAGCCCAGGGTTGGCCTTCAGAGGGAGAGGCAGTTTCACCAGCCGAAGGAGAGTCAGCTAATCCAATATCAGCTAATCCAATATCGATATAGTGATGTAAATCCACATTGAATTTACCCGGTTCATCTCCATCACTGCTGAAACTCATGATGTACTG
Organism: Oncorhynchus masou masou; assembly: GCF_036934945.1. Classification (NCBI taxonomy): domain Eukaryota; kingdom Metazoa; phylum Chordata; class Actinopteri; order Salmoniformes; family Salmonidae; genus Oncorhynchus; species Oncorhynchus masou. The sequence continues at coordinate 48,914,790 of NC_088214.1, forward strand.
GTAGGTCAGTAGAAAATAGAGGTTGCAGGCTTCACATTCACGCTCGGAACAGCACCTGGTTTCAGAATCTTGCCTTCCACTGGTTATAACTATCGAAGAGTGACAAGAGCACCACATACAGTAGACATGTCCATGGTTTCCTTAACGTTACACAAATCCGCTTCAACTGGACAAACCGGTCCCACTTCAAAGACAGTTTCTTGTTTTTGGGCCACACATGAGTCATACCCTGTCTTTGTGGTTATTACTGCACCCAGCCACTATCAAACACACAGGAGAAGATAAGATACATTTTTTTGCATGAATTTAGCCATATAGTCTCTTCCATATGGGGCTCCAGAGTGGTGCAGCAGTCTAAGGCACAGCATCTCAGTGCTAGAGGCATCACTACAGACCCTGGTTCGATTCCAGGCTGTGTCACCACCGGCTGTGATTGGGTGTCCCATAGCGTTGTCCGGGTTAGGGTTTGGCCGGGGTAGGCTATCATTGTAAATAAGAATGTGTTCTTAATAACTGACTTGCCTATTTAAATAACAGTTAAATTAATTAAACATGTAATTATACGTGGATGTGCATTCAAAATACTTTTTCCACATTTTGTTACGTTACAGCCTTATTCTAAAATTATTTCAATGAAATGTTTTCCTCTACACACAATACCCAAAAGTGGCAAAGCGAAAAAGGTTTTTAGAAATGTTTGCAAATGTGTAAAAAATGTCAAACACATTATTTAGTATTCAGACCCTTTGCTATGAGACTCGAAATTGAGGTCTGGTGCATCCTGTTTCCGTTGATCATCCCTGAGATGTTTCTACAACTTGATTGGAGTCCACCTGTGGTAAATTAAAATGATTGGACATGATTTGGAAAGGCACACACCTGTCTATATAAATTCCCACAGTTGACAGTCCAAAAACCAAGCCATATCAAAGGAATTGTCCGTAGACCCCCGAGCATTGAAGGTCCCCCAAGAACACAGTGACCTCCATCATTCTTAAATGGGAGAAGTTTGGAACCACCAAGACTCTTCCTAGAGCTTGCCTCTCGACCAAACTGAGCAACCGAGGGAGAAGGTTCTTGGTCAGGGAGGTGACCAAGAACCCGATGGTCACTCTGACAGAGCTCTAGAGTTCCTCTGTGGAGATGGGTGAAGCTTCCAGAAGGACAACCATCTCTGCAGCACTCCACCAATCAGGACTTTATGGTAGTGGCCAGACAGAAGCTACTCCTCAGTAAAAGACACATGGCAGCCCGCTTGGAATTTTCCAAAAAGCACCTAAAACTCTCAGATCATGAGAAACAAGATTCTCTGGTCTGATGAAACCAAGATTGAACTATTTTGGCCTGAATCCCAATCACCCCTTCTGGGGGAAACTAGGCACATCCCTGGGGTGGCATTATCATGTTGTGTGGATGTTTTTCAGTGGCAGGGACTGGGAGACTAGTCAAGATACAGGGAAAGATGAATGGCGCAAAGCACAAAGAGATCATTGATGGAAACCTACTCCAGAGTGCTCAGGACCTCAGACTTGGGCGAAGGTTTACCTTCCAACAGGATAACGACCCTAAACACACAGCCAAGACAACACAGGGGTGGCTTCAGGATAAGTCTCTGAATGTCCTTGAGTGGCCCAGCCAGAGCCCGGACTTGAACTCAGAGACCTGAAAATAGCTATGCAGCGATACACCCCATCCAACCTGACAAAGCTTGAGAGGATCTGCAGAAAATAATGGGAAAATCTCCCCAAATACAGGTGTGCCAAGATTGTAGCGTCATACCCAAGAAGACTCAAGGATGTAATCACTGCCAAAGGTGCTTCAACAAAGTAGTGAGTGAAGGGTCTGAATACTTATGCAGTGGTGGAAAAAGTACTCAATTGTCATACTTGAATAAAAGTAAAGATAACATAAAGTAAAAATGAAAGTCACCCAGTAAAATACTACTTGAGTAAAAGTCTAAAAGTATTTGGTTTCAAAGTTACTTACAGTAAGTATCAAAAGTAATTGGAATTGCAAAAATGTACTGAAGTATCAAAAGTAAAAGTAACAGTATAAATCATTTCAAATTCTTTATGTTAAGCAAACCAGACGGCACAATTTTTTTCATAGCCAGGGGCATACTCCAACACTCAGACATAATTTATAAATGAGGCATTTGTGTTTAGTGAGTCTGCCAGATCAGAGGGATGTTCTCTTGATAAGTGTGTGAATTGGACCATTTTCCTGTTAAAATGCAAGTACTTTTGGGTGTCAGGGTGGAGTAAAAAGTACATTATTTTCTTTAGGAAAGTAAAAATATAAATAGTGAAGTAAAGTACAGATACCTAAATAAAAAACTACTTAAGTAGTACTTTAAAGTATTTTTACTTAAGTAATTTACACCACTGTACTTATGTAAATGTGATATTTCAGTTTTGTATTTTTAATACATTTGCACTATTTCTAGAAACCTGCTTTTGCTTTGTCATCATAGGGTATTATGTGTAGATTGATGAGGGTAAAAACAATTGAATCCATTTTTAGAATAAGGCTGTAACTTAACAAAATGTGGAAAAAGTCAAGGGCTCTGAATACTTTCTGAGAGCTCTGTAAATGGCATAATCAGATCAGGGCCGAACATAGACTACTATAGACCACAGTTTGTCTTAATCAGTTATTTGGTGACGTGAATATATTTAATATAGTTTTATCTAAAAAGGATAACTTTGTAATGTTTCATTATTTTGTACTTCTCTGAAATTCACTGATTAGGAGGGTCATCCCCGTCTTCCTCTGAGAAGCTGGCCACATACCACCTGCCAGATTCGGACCAACACAACTCAAACCCTGTGCGGACAAATTGCACCTTTCTTTGTGGAAGGCCAGAAATGTAGCTAGCTAAACTTTGGCTAGCAGCTCCAATTGCTAACATCAAATATTCAACTCCAGCTTAACTCACATTTGAAGGACTGTCAACCTGCATGCATTTTGGGTACCATGCATGCAATTTGAGGTCAAAGTACGCTGATGTGAAAAACGACTTTGAAATATGCAAAAAGAGGCTTCCAGTTGTCACATTGTGGTTTTTGACTCAAACATTTGAAGTTGGAGCTTAGCCAATCAGAGGTATAGCTGGGGGAAGTAGGGGTGTTGTGGGTGCGGCATTACCCCCTGTGGTGGAATGGGCCATATGGCAGCACCCCTAGCATAAGGTGTAAGAATGTAAAACAATTTGTTGCATTATGTATATAAATACTAATGGAATCTGGGTAGGGGAGAGACAAAAAACAAGGGATATATATCAAATATTATCTTCAGGGGATAAAATGGCGCCGTAGAGAGAACACTGTGTTTCAGCGAGCTCCCATGGCATTCGTAAATTTATATTTTTTACATTAATCTCCTAGCTTGAAAAAGTGGTAGAATTGGCTAAATAAGTTATCCTACAATGAGTCTTGACGGCTATTTCGCAAAAATCTCCGACAACATGCCCAACAGAACTACTAAGAACTCGACCAAAACCACCACAACTGTAGATGTGAATGAGGAGCTAGCTAACGTTAGCGAAGCTAACACCATTGCGGATCCAGGCACAATGGACCTGGTGATTCAAAAGATGACTGATAACATTACTAAAGTGATCGATGTTAAGATAAGAACGGTCTTGGAAGCAATAGCAGGCCATTCAGCTGAACTACAGAGGGTTGTGAAACGTGTTGTTGAGGCGGAAGGAAGAATTGCTGCAGTGGAAACTTCAACTACATCTATGGACGCTAAGATAAAAGCACTTGAGAAACAGGTGCGCAAAATGGCGGAGCACATTGACGACTTGGATAATCGAGGACGCAGATGCAATATTCGTGTTGTGGGACTCCCGGAAAATTCTGAAGGGACACGTTCAGTAAAATTCTTTGAGGAATGGAACCCTGGCTACCTACAAATGGACACTAAGGCTGGTCGTGTGAAGCTGGACAGATCCCATCGCTCTCAAGCACCGATACCCGGTCCTAATCAGCGCCCACGGCCGGTGGTTATAAAGTTCCACAACTTCACCGACAAGCAGCGCGTCATGGACGCGGCTAGAAACATTGGCTCTGATGGTAGTCAACGTAAAGGTCCCCAAAGTTCTCATTCTTCAATGATTATTCCACAGCGGTTGTACGAAGACGCAAAGCGTTTGATGAGGCCAAGGCTCGACTCAAGAGAATGAAGATGGACTACGCACTGTTGTACCCGGCCACATTGAAGATTATGATCAACGGATCACCTAAAAAGCTCCACACACCTGAAGAGGCTGCTGCGTTTATTGACTCTCTCGGGTAAATAACTTTAAGCTGCACCTCCACAGCATTGGATAACTTTGTTTATTTTTGGTTGAATCTGATCATGAAACAGTGGTGTGAGTCCTCACGTACTTAGGCTTAGTAATATTCGTATCTTTATTATTTTTCTTGCTAAAGTAATAGCCGCTATAGCTCAGGCTGAGATATGTGTGAATCCATATTGGTGCCCAGGCTTGGTTTTAGGTGGAAGAGCCTCAATCTTCTTTTATTGATTTTCTTTTCCATACATATAAAGGATGAGGCTATTGAGCGGCAATGCAGACTTAAGAGTCTACATTGGAGAGTTAAAATCCCCTGCATGTTAGCTAGTGGGAAAACCCCCTTTTGGATCTTCACATGTTTAATTGTTGGGTTTAGTATAGTTCGAGTTCAGGGTTCATATAGTTTGTTTATGCTTGGTGAGATAGAGGAGAGTTCAACACATGGAAAAAGGTACCACCCCACTTTTACAGTAGGATCCAGTCTGGATATTGAATGGTCAAGACACAATGGCAGGTAACAGACTGCATGTATGTACATGGAACATTAGAGGGAGCCATAACACCATTAAAAGGAGGAAGGTACTGTCTTTTTTGAAAAAATAAAATATTGATATTGCACTGTTGCAAGAAACTCATTTGGATGATAAGGAGCACCTGAAATTACAACAAGGGGGGTTTGGTCAAGTGTTTTTCTCATAATTTACATCCAGAAGTAGAGGTGTAGCAATTCTGGTGAAAAAGAACTTACCACTTAAGGTCTTGAATTGTGTGAAACATAAATTTGGTCGCTTTGTTATAATTAATGGTACTTTACAAGGGCAGAACATTTCCATAATGAATATTTACTTCCCCCCCCTGCCCACCCCTCATTGGAGGTTGAATACAACCATTCTTAAAGACCATACATTCACATCATATTTTATTACAGAGTTTAAAGCATTTTTCTCTATTAACTCTTAATCAACAGATAACCCCTCGCTCCTTTGGGAGACCTGTAAAGCGTACACCAGGGGTCTGATTATGTCATACACAGCTACTAAGAGACCTGTAAAGCGTACACCAGGGGTCTGATTATGTCATACACAGCTACTAAGAGACCTGTAAAGCGTACACCAGGGGTCTGATTATGTCATACACAGCTACTAAGAGACCTGTAAAGCGTACACCAGGGGTCTGATTATGCCATACATAGCCACTAAGAGACCTGTAAAGCGTACACCAGGGGTCTGATTATGTCATACACAGCTACTAAGAGACCTGTAAAGCGTATGCCAGGGGTCTGATTATGTCATACACAGCCACAAAGAGACCTGTAAAGCGTATGCCAGGGGTCTGATTATGTCATACACAGTCACTAAGAGACCTGTAAAGCGTACGCCAGGGGTCTGATTATGTCATACACAGCCACTAAGAGACCTGTAAAGTGTACACCAGGGGTCTGATTATGTCACAGCCACTAAGAGACCTGTAAAGCGTATGCCAGGGGTCTGATTATGTCATACACAGTCACTAAGAGACCTGTAAAGCGTATGCCAGGGGTCTGATTATGTCATACACAGCCACAAAGAGACCTGTAAAGCGTATGCCAGGGGTCTGATTATGTCATACACAGCCACTAAGAGACCTGTAAAGCGTACACCAGGGGTCTGATTATGTCATACACAGCCACTAAGAGACCTGTAAAGCGTACGCCAGGGGTCTGATTATGTCATACACAGCTACTAAGAGACCTGTAAAGCGTACACCAGGGGTCTGATTATGTCATACACAGCCACTAAGAGACCTGTAAAGCGTACACCAGGGGTCTGATTATGTCATAAACAGCTACTAAGAGACCTGTAAAGCGTACACCAGGGGTCTGATTATGTCATACACAGCCACTAAGAGACCTGTAAAGCGTACACCAGGGGTCTGATTATATCATACACAGCCACAAAGAGACCTGTAAAGCGTACACCAGGGGTCTGATTATGTCATACACAGCCACAAAGAGACCTGTAAAGCGTACACCAGGGGTCTGATTATGTCATAAACAGCTACTAAGAGACCTGTAAAGCGTACACCAGGGGTCTGATTATGTCATACACAGCCACTAAGAGACCTGTAAAGCGTACACCAGGGGTCTGATTATGTCATACACAGCCACAAAGAGACCTGTAAAGCGTACACCAGGGGTCTGATTATGTCATACACAGCTACTAAGAGACCTGTAAAGCGTACACCAGGGGTCTGATTATGTCATACACAGCTACTAAGAGACCTGTAAAGCGTACACCAGGGGTCTGATTATGTCATACACAGCTACTAAGAGACCTGTAAAGCGTACACCAGGGGTCTGATTATGTCATACACAGCTACTAAGAGACCTGTAAAGCGTACACCAGGGGTCTGATTATGTCATACACAGCCACTAAGAGACCTGTAAAGCGTACACCAGGGGTCTGATTATATCATACACAGCCACTAAGAGACCTGTAAAGCGTACACCAGGGGTCTGATTATGTCATACACAGCTACTAAGAGACCTGTAAAGCGTACACCAGGGGTCTGATTATGTCACAGCCACTAAGAGACCTGTAAAGCGTATGCCAGGGGTCTGATTATGTCATACACAGTCACTAAGAGACCTGTAAAGCGTACACCAGGGGTCTGATTATGTCATACACAGCCACTAAGAGACCTGTAAAGCGTACGCCAGGGGTCTGATTATATCATACATAGCCACTAAGAGACCTGTAAAGTGTACACCAGGGGTCTGATTATGTCATACACAGCCACTAAGAGACCTGTAAAGCGTATGCCAGGGGTCTGATTATGTCACAGTCACTAAGAGACCTGTAAAGCGTACACCAGGGGTCTGATTATGTCATACACAGCTACTAAGAGACCTGTAAAGCGTACACCAGGGTTCTGATTATGTCATACACAGTCACTAAGAGACCTGTAAAGTGTACACCAGGGGTCTGATTATGTCATACATAGCCACTAAGAGACCTGTAAAGCGTACGCCAGGGGTCTGATTATGTCATACATAGCCACTAAGAGACCTGTAAAGCGTACGCCAGGGGTCTGATTATATCATACACAGCCACTAAGAGACCTGTAAAGCGTACACCAGGGGTCTGATTATGTCATACACAGCCACTAAGAGACCTGTAAAGCGTACACCAGGGGTCTGATTATGTCATACACAGCTACTAAGAGACCTGTAAAGCGTACACCAGGGGTCTGATTATGTCATACACAGCCACTAAGAGACCTGTAAAGTGTACACCAGGGGTCTGATTATGTCATACACAGCTACTAAGAGACCTGTAAAGCGTACACCAGGGGTCTGATTATGTCATACACAGCTACTAAGAGACCTGTAAAGCGTACACCAGGGGTCTGATTATGTCATACACAGCTACTAAGAGACCTGTAAAGTGTACACCAGGGGTCTGATTATGTCATACACAGCTACTAAGAGACCTGTAAAGCGTACACCAGGGGTCTGATTATGTCATACACAGCCACTAAGAGACCTGTAAAGCGTACACCAGGGGTCTGATTATGTCATACACAGCCACTAAGAGACCTGTAAAGCGTACACCAGGGGTCTGATTATGTCATACACAGACACTAAGAGACCTGTAAAGCGTACACCAGGGGTCTGATTATGTCATACACAGCCACTAAGAGACCTGTAAAGCGTACACCAGGGGTCTGATTATGTCACAGCCACTAAGAGACCTGTAAAGCGTACGCCAGGGGTCTGATTATGTCACAGCCACTAAGAGACCTGTAAAGCGTACACCAGGGGTCTGATTATGTCATACACAGCCACTAAGAGACCTGTAAAGCGTACACCAGGGGTCTGATTATGTCATACACAGCCACTAAGAGACCTGTAAAGCGTACACCAGGGGTCTGATTATGTCATACACAGCCACTAAGAGACCTGTAAAGCGTACGCCAGGGGTCTGATTATGTCATACACAGCCACTAAGAGACCTGTAAAGCGTACACCAGGGGTCTGATTATGTCATACACAGTCACTAAGAGACCTGTAAAGCGTACACCAGGGGTCTGATTATGTCATACATAGCCACTAAGAGACCTGTAAAGCGTACACCAGGGGTCTGATTATGTCATACACAGCCACTAAGAGACCTGTAAAGCGTACACCAGGGGTCTGATTATGTCATACATAGCCACTAAGAGACCTGTAAAGTGTACACCAGGGGTCTGATTATGTCATACACAGCCACTAAGAGACCTGTAAAGCGTACACCAGGGGTCTGATTATGTCATACACAGCCACTAAGAGACCTGTAAAGCGTACGCCAGGGGTCTGATTATGTCACAGCCACTAAGAGACCTGTAAAGCGTACGCCAGGGGTCTGATTATGTCATACACAGCCACTAAGAGACCTGTAAAGCGTACGCCAGGGGTCTGATTATGTCATACACAGCCACTAAGAGACCTGTAAAGCGTACACCAGGGGTCTGATTATGTCATACACAGCCACTAAGAGACCTGTAAAGCGTATGCCAGGGGTCTGATTATGTCATACACAGCCACTAAGAGACCTGTAAAGCGTACACCAGGGGTCTGATTATGTCATACACACAGCTACTAAGAGACCTGTAAAGCGTACACCAGGGGTCTGATTATGTCATACACAGCCACTAAGAGACCTGTAAAGCGTACACCAGGGGTCTGATTATGTCATACACAGCCACTAAGAGACCTGTAAAGCGTACACCAGGGGTCTGATTATGTCATACACAGCCACTAAGAGACCTGTAAAGCGTACACCAGGGGTCTGATTATGTCATACACAGCTACTAAGAGACCTGTAAAGCGTACGCCAGGGGTCTGATTATGTCATACACAGCCACTAAGAGACCTGTAAAGCGTACACCAGGGGTCTGATTATGTCATACACAGCCACTAAGAGACCTGTAAAGCGTACACCAGGGGTCTGATTATATCATACATAGCTATTGTAAAGTGGCTGTTCCACTGGATGTCAGAAGGTGAATTCACCAATTTGTAAGTCGCTCTGGATAAGAGCGTCTGCTAAATGACTTAAATGTAAATGTAATAGCCACTAAGAGACCTGTAAAGCGTACACCAGGGGTCTGATTATGTCATACACAGCCACTAAGAGACCTGTAAAGCGTACACCAGGGGTCTGATTATGTCATACACAGCCACTAAGAGACCTGTAAAGCGTACACCAGGGGTCTGATTATGTCATACACAGCCACTAAGAGACCTGTAAAGCGTACGCCAGGGGTCTGATTATGTCATACATAGCCACTAAGAGACCTGTAAAGCGTACACCAGGGGTCTGATTATATCATACATAGCCACTAAGAGACCTGTAAAGCGTACACCAGGGGTCTGATTATGTCATACACAGCCACTAAGAGACCTGTAAAGCGTATGCCAGGGGTCTGATTATGTCATACATAGCCACTAAGAGACCTGTAAAGCGTACACCAGGGGTCTGATTATGTCATACACAGCCACTAAGAGACCTGTAAAGCGTACACCAGGGGTCTGATTATGTCATACACAGCCACTAAGAGACCTGTAAAGCGTACACCAGGGGTCTGATTATGTCATACATAGCCACTAAGAGACCTGTAAAGCGTACGCCAGGGGTCTGATTATGTCATACACAGCCACAAAGAGACCTGTAAAGCGTACACCAGGGGTCTGATTATGTCATACATAGCCACTAAGAGACCTGTAAAGCGTACACCAGGGGTCTGATTATGTCATACACAGCCACTAAGAGACCTGTAAAGCGTACACCAGGGGTCTGATTATGTCATACACAGCCACTAAGAGACCTGTAAAGCGTACACCAGGGGTCTGATTATATCATACACAGCTACTAAGAGACCTGTAAAGCGTACACCAGGGGTCTGATTATGTCATACACAGCCACTAAGAGACCTGTAAAGCGTACACCAGGGGTCTGATTATGTCATACACAGCCACTAAGAGACCTGTAAAGCGTACACCAGGGGTCTGATTATGTCATACACAGACACTAAGAGACCTGTAAAGCGTACACCAGGGGTCTGATTATGTCATACACAGCCACTAAGAGACCTGTAAAGCGTACACCAGGGGTCTGATTATATCATACACAGCCACAAAGAGACGGAAAAAGCGTGAAAAGCAAAAAATGTTAGAGGGTGAATTAGGAACTAAAGAGAAGGACTATATTAAAACGCCCACTCCTGCCCTATTAAAGGAAATATCAGTCATTAGATCAACGTTAGACTCTCTCCTAACACAGGACGCTGAATAGAAAATGAGATTTGTCAGGCAAAAGCTATATGAACATGGCGATAAGCCAGGAAAGTACTTGGCATACCAAGCTAAAAAGAGAGCTGACTCTCAGTCAATTGCTACTATTACTGATTCTGATGGTAATCATTTATATGAAAATAAATTGAAGTGACTCGTTTAAGAAATGTTATACCAACCTTTATGCCTCAGAACTGCCAAAGGATGCACCCAAATTAATGGAGAACTTATTTTGTAAGATTGAGCTCCCTACTATCTCCGAAGAACAGAGGTCTCTCCTTAATGCCCCTATTACCAAGGAAGAGATAATGTTCGCAATTAAGAATCTGCAAAATGGTAAGGCCCCAGGACCAGATGGGTTTTGTAGTGAGTTCTATACAGAGTTCCATGGCCTGATCCTTGAGCCATTGCGTGACATGTTTAACCACTCATTTTCAAATGACCAACTCCCTCAAACGCTGAGAGAAGCCAATATTTAACTTATTCTCAAAAGGGGAAAATGTCCAGAGTCTTGTTCTTCGTACAGACCAATTTCCCTTCTGAATGTGGATAGAAAATTGCTTTCTAAAATTCTAGCCACAAGATTAGAGGACTCACTGCCACTAATTGTGAAAGGAGACCAAATTGGCTTCATTAAGGGCCGTAAGTCATGCAACAATGTCAGGCGGCTTCTTAACCTCTTACACTTATGGTGGCGCTATTTCATTTTTGGAAGAAAAACGTTCCCGTTTTAAACAAGATATTTTGTCACAAAAAGATGCTCGACTATGCATATAATTGCTACTGTTCGAAAGAAAACACTCTGACGTGTCCAGAAATACAAATATCTTCTCTGTGCGTGCCCTTTAACGTGAGCTTCAGGCAAAACCAAGATGACTTGGCATCCAGGAAATGACAAGGATTTTTGAGGCTCTGTCTTTCATGATCTCCTTATATGGCTGTGAACGCAAGAGGAATGAGTCTGCCCTTTCTGTCGTTTCCCCAAGGTGTCTGCAGCATTGTGACGTATTTGTAGGCAGATCGTTGGAAGATTGACCATAAGAGACCACATTTACCACGTGTCCGCCCGGTGTCCTGCGCCGAAATTGGTGCGCAAAAGTCACCTGCCAGTATTTTTCCATGGGGCACAGAGAGAGAAGCAAGCTTCCATGAACTGCATGTCAATGAAGAGATATGTGAAAAAACACCTTGAGGATTGATTCCAAACAACGTTTGCCATGTTTCGGTCGATATTATGTAGTTAATCCGGAAAAAGTTTCACGTTGTAGGTGACTGCATTTTCGGTTCGTTTCGGTAGCCAGGCGCAATGTAGAAAACGGAACGATTTCTCCTACACACAGACGCTTTCAGGAAACACTGCGCATTTGGTATGTGGCTGGGAGTCTCCTCATTGAAAACATCAGAAGCTCTTCAAAGGTAAATGATTTTATTTATTTGGTTATCTGGCTTTTGTGAAAATGTTGCGTGCTACATGCTACACAAAATGCTATGCTAGCTTTGCATACTCTTACACAAATTAGTCAATTTCTATGGTTCAAAAGCATATTTTGAAAATCTGAGATGACAGTGTTGTTAAGAAAAGGCTAAGCTTGAGAGCAAACGCATTATTTTAATTTTATTTGCGATTTTCAGAAATCGTTAACGTTCCGTTATGCTAATGAGCCTGAGGCTTAGTCACAATCCCGGATCCGGGATGGGGAGTTTCAAGAGGTTAATGTAATTCAAGCCTACCAACAAAGTGCTGTGGATGGTCTTGTGCTCTCCCTAGATGCTGAGAAAGCATTTGATCGTGTGGAGTGGTCTTACCTATTATTTGCTCTAAATAAATTTGGTCTAGGGGACAACTTTATAAAATGGGTGAAAGTTTTATATGATGATCCTCAGGCTGCTGTCCTTACTAATGGGCTATGGTCAAATAGCTTCTCTATACACAGAGGTACCAGACAGGGCTGTCCTTTATCCCCTCTCCTCTTTGCACTCGTTATGGAACCACTGGCCGAGGCCATCAGGGTAACGCCTGCTATACAGGGGCTGCTCATTGGTGATGTTCACCATAAAATAAGCTTGTATGCTGATGATGTCCTGATATTCATCTCTAGTCCCGAGACAATTACATCTCTTATTAATATTATTGAATTATTCAGCGAATTCTCAGGCTACAAGATTAACCTAACTAAGTCAGAGGCTATGCCACTTGGTAGCCTACACTCTGTGCCTAATACTTCTCCCCCCTTCCCTTTTAAATGGTCTCCCTCAAGTTTCATGTATCTGGGGATATTTGTAACTCCTACATTTCAGCAAATGTACAAAGCCAATTTTGTTCCTTTGTTTGATACAATAAGACAGGATCTGGAGCGCTGGAACTCTCTCCCGGTTTCTTGGTTGGGTAGAATATCTCTCTTGAAAATTAACATTTTACCTAGACTACTTTACCCAATCCAAATGATCCCAGTATTACTCTCCAATAAGGTAATAAAGGATGTAAATGGATGGCTAAGTTCCTTTATATGGAGTAAACGCAAGCCAAGACTTAAGATGGCAATATTGCAGCTGCCAAGTTCTATGGGCGGCTTGGACCTGCCCAATATCAGGTTCTATCAATGGTGTGCCCACCTTTGTTATATTTCTGACTGGATCACAGATGATGACTCCTCTATTTGGTTAGACATTGAGACTTCTCTTTCAAAATACCCCTTACAGGATCTTTTATTTTTCAGAAGTTTCAAGTCTGTAGAAGATCACTGCAATAATGGAAGTCAGTTCAACGCTTCCTGGGAAGGTCCAAACTAACCTCTGCTCTTACCCCAATTCTTAACAACCCAGATTTCAGTCCAGGATTGCTGGATGCTGGCTTTAACTTATGGCTTAATAAGGGCATACACAGGCTAAATGACTTATTTGCTGATAAGATTTTATTGTCATTTGAGCAGATGGTCGAGAAATATCGACTCCCAAAGCAGGACTTTTTCCGCTTCCTACAAGTAAGACATTATATTCTGAAGAGCCCCACCTTAATTGGTAACACTGATGTGTCTGTCATTGAAAAAATGCTTTTTTTCACACAAAGGAAAATGTCTGTATGTCTGTTTTATGATACTTTAAGGTCCTTTTCTGCTGTCAACACACAGAGGGTGAAACAAGTGCGGGAGAAAGAATTGTCGGTTACTATTGACGAAGAGATTTGAGAGGGCATTTGGATATATGCAAAAACAATATCTATATGTAATCATACTAGAGCAATCCAATTAAGAATAATACACAGATTGCATATATCCCCAAATCGCAGACATGCTTTTAGCCCCACTTCCTCTTCCCCTCAGTGTCTTAAATGCAAAACTGATACAGGCACCCTAACACATTGTTTATCGTCATGCACCAAAATACAAAGATACTGGTCTGGTGTTCTGCAAGAAATTGAAAAGATCCTAGGGGTTGATCTAGAATTGGACCCAGTTTCTTTACTGTTAGGTCTCCCTAGTAGGCATGTTACTTACTTCTGTGGGTAAAAGGAGGCTTTACAACAGCCGTACCTTTGCAGCAAGGAATACATCCTTTTACAGTGCATTAGTGATAAGGTTCCATATATTAAAGATTGGCATAAGATACTATTTGAATGGGTGCCTCTGGAATATCTGACATGTACATTGCATTCTAAAACAGACCAGTTCTACAAAGTATGGGAACCTTATCTAAATTACCTAGAACCTGAGGTATCAGCTATTATGCTGCAAGGATTCTCTTAGAATGGCGGGGATCTATGTACAGTGCCTTGCGAAAGTATTCGGCCCCCTTGAACTTTGCGACCTTTTGCCACATTTCAGGCTTCAAACATAAAGATATAAAACTATTTTTTTGTGAAGAATCAACAACAAGTGGGACACAATCATGAAGTGGAACGACATTTATTGGATATTTCAAACTTTTTAACAAATCAAAAACTGAAAAATTGGGCGTGCAAAATTATTCAGCCCTTTACTTTCAGTGCAGCAAACTCTCTCCAGAAGTTCAGTGAGGATCTCTGAATGATCCAATGTTGACCTAAATGACTAATGATGATAAATACAATCCACCTGTGTGTAATCAAGTCTCCGTATAAATGCACCTGCACTGTGATAGTCTCAGAGGTCCGTTAAAAGCGCAGAGAGCATCATGAAGAACAAGGAACACACCAGGCAGGTCCGAGATACCGTTGTGAAGACGTTTAAAGCCGGATTTGGATACAAAAAGATTTCCCAAGCTTTAAACATCCCAAGGAGTACTGTGCAAGCGATAATATTGAAATGGAAGGAGTATCAGACCACTGCAAATCTACCAAGACCTGGCCGTCCCTCTAAACTTTCAGCTCATACAAGGAGAAGACTGATCAGAGATGCAGCCAAGAGGCCCATGATCACTCTGGATGAACTGCAGAGATCTACAGCTGAGGTGGGAGACTCTGTCCATAGGACAACAATCAGTCGTATATTGCACAAATCTGGCCTTTATGGAAGAGTGGCAAGAAGAAAGCCATTTCTCAAAGATATCCATAAAAAGTATCATTTAAAGTTTGCCATAAGCCACCTGGGAGACACACCAAACATGTGGAAGAAGGTGCTCTGGTCAGATGAAACCAAAATTGAACTTTTTGGCAACAATGCAAAACGTTATGTTTGGAGTAAAAGCAACACAGCTCATCACCCTGAACACACCATACCCACTGTCAAACATGGTGGTGGCAGCATCATGGTTTGGGCCTGCTTTTCTTCAGCGGGGACAGGGAAGATGGTTAAAATTGATGAGAAGATGGATGGAGCCAAATACAGGACCATTCTGGAAGAAAACCTGATGGAGTCTGCAAAAGACCTGAGACTGGGACGGAGATTTGTCTTCCAACAAGACAATGATCCAAAACATAAAGCAAAACCTACAATGAAATGGTTCAAAAATAAACATATCCAGGTGTTAGAATGGCCAAGTCAAAGTCCAGACCTGAATCCAATCGAGAATCTGTGGAAAGAACTGAAAACTGCTGTTCACAAATGCTCTCCATCCAATCTCACTGAGCTCGAGCTGTTTAGCAAGGAGGAATGGGAAAAAAATTCAGTCTCTCGATGTGCAAAACTGATATAGACATACCCCAAGCGACTTACAGCTGTAATCGCAGCAAAAGCTGGCGCTACAAAGTATTAACTTAAGGGGGCTGAATAATTTTGCATGCCCAATTTTTCAGTTTTTGATTTGTTAAAAAAGTTTGAAATATCCAATAAATGTCGTTCCACTTCATGATTGTGTCCCACTTGTTGTTGATTCTTCACAAAAAATACAGTTTTATATCTTTATGTTTGAAGCCTGAAATGTGGCAAAAGTTCGCAAAGTTCAAGGGGGCCGAATACTTTCGCAAGGCACTATATATAACGTAAGTCACAGAAAATAGATGTCGTGGTGGAAGCCACAGAGAAGTACATGGGGGTACGAGATTTGACTTCAGAAGAGTTACAGGGTGTGTTGAGTGGTAGTGTCCCATCCTCTCAGGTCGTTGACCTAGGGTAGGGTCAGAGAGTAGTGGAATGAGGTGATGGGTTTTAATGAGTGAAGGGTTAGTTGGTAGGGTAATTTTCCCCATTTTGTATCACAGTGTAATGGATTTATACTATACTTCAGTTGGGGGCGGTAAACGCCATTAAACCTCACCGAAGAGGAATTTATCCACCCTCCATGGTTCACTGTGCATTGCTGCGTGGATGGAAACCGACATGGCAGAGAGCTGTTCCGCTAATACTGTCCTTAACAGAAGGTTATGTTCGACTGTTAAAGATTGGTAGGCCTATCTATGTTAGTCAGTTCTTGATCTGTGCTCTTGAATCAGCAATATGTCAACAGTAGGCTGCTAATGATGTGATAATAGCCTATAGTCAGTTCACCAATGATAATATGAATGGTAGACCTAATTTGATGGATTAGGTCAGGGATGGAGGTCTGAAACAAGCTCATATACATATGCGGAAATCCCAGGGGGGACGGGGGACACACGACCCCCCCCCCATCCTGGGGAAAATATGATTTGTCCCCCCCCCCATTATATCACTGTAAACATAACTATGCAATTTCAATCATATTAATAATACGCAACTTGTGCTGATTATAGACACTTAATAGCTCGTTTTTAAGTTTCAAAAGATTGCGACCCCCCCGCCCTTTGCCTCACAATGGTTTGATCCACTGCCAGTTCCTTATCTGGCAGGTAACAGAGGGTTCGTATCTACTGTCTGAAAGGCATTCAATGCACGTAACTGACGTGATGTTAATCCAGTCAATTGCGCCATAGCAATGTTTTTTTTATGTTGGCAGGGTTCACACACACTAGCTGAATTTGCAGAGCTAGCGGGCAAACATGAACTATTAAGCTCGCTAGTACCTATTCCATTTATGTGGCGTTGTCAAAGATGGAATCTTTGCTATTGTCAGTTTATTCCGAGATCAGCATGCAGCTGTAATGCTTCAAAGTCCCTGTGATAAAGGTTAGCAATAAATTGAACAGAACTACGCTCTCTTCTACTATTGTCTTAAATTTCTTTAATGGTCTAGTTGCAAAAGCTAAATTGTCGCTATGGGACTTTGAAGCACATGTGTGACGATCTTGGAGTAAACTGATGACAGCAAAGATTATAGCAAACACAACAGAAACGGAATTGGTGCTCGCTAGCTTTGCAAATTCAGCTATTGTTGGAAGCCAGCCAATATGAAACAAACTATTAAAATGACACAAGGTTGCAGCATATGTTGTGTAAATGGTGAACTCACACAACTGTCATCTCATCACAGCAATCCGTTTCACATTTGCTAGCTACCTTTTAGAACGAAGCCCATATAGAATGATAGAAGATAAGATGATAGAAGCCCATCTCCTACTGTAAATAACCGTGTGTGTGTGTGTGTGTGTGTGTGTGTGTGTGTGTGCAGCTAGCCAGCCTGCCAGGTAGAAAAAAGTAAAAAGACAGTATTTTTCAGTACACCAAAACACAAAGCAAGAATCCTAGTAGCCTAAGACTAGTTGATAAAATGTTAATTAGAAAGATATGAAATGCAAATGTAAATGTTTCACAATGATGTCATTAGGCAAATCAGGCAACAGAGGGCACACAGACAGCAGAGCTGGGGACAGATGGTCAGGGGCAGACTGGCAGAGACAGGGGAGTCTCGGAGAAGTTTGAGTCTGTTTGGCAACATTATGAAAGGTTCTACATTTTTTGGACTTGTAAAATAGGGACATCATTGGAAAATGCCATGGACACCCCCACTCAACTTAAACTGGTGACTGAACTAAGATTTGTTTTAAGGCTGTTGTGATTAACTGTGTAGTTTTGGGTGCCGGTAGTTATGAGTACGGCAAACACCTTTTATTTATTTTCTAGGAGACAGACTGTGAGGGTGGTGAAAGGGAAAGAGCCTGGGAGAGAGACTTCAGAGGACAGTGTCACAGCCACGGCAGGACCAGGTGTAAACCTTGTTGCCAGCAGCACCAGTATAGGGGACAGTGGCACAGCCACGGCAGGACCAGGTGTCAACCTTGTTGCCAGCAGCACCAGTATAGGGGACAGTGGCACAGCCACGGCAGGACCAGGTGTCAACCTTGCTGCCAGCAGCACCAGTATAGGGGACAGTGGCACAGCCACGGCAGGACCAGGTGTCAACCTTGTTGCCAGCAGCACCAGTATAGGGGACAGTGGCACAGCCACGGCAGGACCAGGTGTCAACCTTGTTGCCAACAGCACCAGTATAGGGGACAGTGTCACAGCCACGGCAGGACCAGGTGTCAACCTTGTTGCCAGCAGCACCAGTATAGGGGACAGTGGCACAGCCACGGCAGGACCAGGTGTCAACCTTGTTGCCAGCAGCACCAGTATAGGGGACAGTGGCACAGCCACGGCAGGACCAGGTGTCAACCTTGTTGCCAGCAGCACCAGTATAGGGGACAGTGGCACAGCATTGTCCAGTTACCTCAGTTCAGTGATGGCACAAAACCATATCAGCCACATCCACAATTTATAGAACCGCAATCTCTTGCCAACAGAGTGTTGACGTTACAAGAGAGATGGTTTTGCGATTTCCCCTGGCTACATTATAATCCATCAATAAAAGAAGTGTTTTCACTGTAGTCAAGGGTTTTCAAGCCAGCCATCTTTTGGCCAAAGAGCAGATGCTGCCTTCATTAGTGCAGGATTTAGGAACTGGAGAAAAGCCATTGTAAAGTTCACAGCACATCAAAAATGCCAAACCCACCGCCACTGTGTAACTGTAACAGCACACCAGCTAAATCCAATCCGTGTCCAGTTATCCAGCGCGTGGGGTAAACAGTAGAAATGACGAAAGCTACCTTACACTGTATGAGAAAGCAACAACATTGATTGAAATCATTGAGACACACTCAAGACGATTTGCTGGCAAAGCAGTGGATCACTATAGGGCAGAATTTTTTTAAGTGTTGGATGGTGTGGAGGTTCAGTTTGGCGACTCTTTTGACCAGGACAGTCTAAAAACATTCTGCAAAAGTTGGAAAGAGTGCTTTTCACGGGGGAGTTGGATGAGTCTCTAGATCAGTACTCTGAGCTGAACATAGATTCTCTTTCAGTGCAGTTCCCTCTCTTTCGCAACAAATACTCCTGTAGCAGCAGTTGAGAGGCAGCAGAGGTCCTCAGGAGGCTTCCAGTGGAGGTGCGGTTGTCGGTTGACTAAGTTGAGGTGCTGATCAGAATTTAGTCTGTAAAGTACATAAAGACAGGCTGGACAATCTTGGGGGAAAATATCTGCAAACAATTTGTTGGATCCATTGAAACCCTCAAACATATGTTCGGTTCTTTTGTTCAGTAGTGTGTATAGCAGTGGTTCAACCTTTTTTGAGTACTGGAACCCCTGCATATTTTGAGGAAAGGCATGCAAGGTTTTGAGTGGTCCTCAGGGACCTCCACCCCCTCTATATTATATGTAAAGTTAGTGGAATCCTTGTGCTGCTGAATACATTCATTACACTTTTTTATTTCATGGACCTCTTGCCATTACACCAGGGACCCCTCGGGGTCCACCTACCCTGTTTGAGAACCCCTGGTGTATAGTATGATATTTGTTATTTTGTTTAGTAGTTTTTAGTACATGACAGTACACTTAGTAATTATTTATTTTATTTACAATTGCATACTTTTGTGTGACATACTTGTCCATAGCTGTTGTTTGAAGAGCTGAGACACTGACTAAACAATAACTAAGTATTTCTGAAGGATATTTTGGTTGATTTGTTTGGGTTTTTCATTGAAGTAGTTATTTTGCTTTTAGAACTGTACTTATTCTGTGTGTTTTGTTCTTGTAAAGATGTTGTAATAGACTCAAACCAGTGGCACATATTTAATGACTATATAAATGAATCAGAAAAAGTTAAATAAAAAGGTCAGTTCAGTGCGGAGACCAACTTTGTGATGGTTCTCAATGGAGATTCTTTGAGAGGAAATCGCACCATGTTTATTGTATTTATGAAACCTGCACCCATACAGTGTACAGCACCATTACCACCTACTGGCCTTGCTTGGTATTGCTGGTTGTAAATACAAATACCTGCATACATACTGGACTGATAAGGAACCCTGCTATAACTATTATTATTAGTAGTACTATAATGATTTGAACAAGTTGAGAAAACCCTTCAGTTAACTACTGTACCTATCAATTATCCAGTTGTAGTAATTATGGTTCCTCAGCCTACGTTGTAATATGTTAAACGTATATTATGTGTTACAGCACTACTTTTGGTGTCCCCCTCAGGAATTGCTCTTGAGAAAATGTAATGTAATTGTCCCCTCCATAGTTGATAGAATTTCGCCCCTGCTCAAATATATACACATTTATTGTCAACAAACTATAGTTTTGGCAAGTTGTCCAGCCTGTCTTTATGTGCATTACAGACTAAATTCTGATCAGCACCTCAACTTAGTCAACCGACAACCGCACCTCCACTGGAAGCCTCCTGAGGACCTCTGCTGCCTCTCAACTGCTGCTACAGGAGTATTTGTTGCGAAAGAGAGGGAACTGCACTGAAAGAGAATCTATGTTCAGCTCAGAGTACTGATCTAGAGACTCATCCAACTCCCCCGTGAAAAGCACTCTTTCCAACTTTTGCAGAATGTTTTTAGACTGTCCTGGTCAAAACGGTCGCCAAACTGAACCTCCACACCATCCAACACTTAAAAAAATTCTGCCCTATAGTGATCCACTGCTTTGCCAGCAAATCGTCTTGAGTGTGTCTCAATGGATTCAATCAATGTTGTTGCTTTCTCATACAGTGTAAGGTAGCTTTCGTCATTTCTACTGTTTACCCCACGCGCTGGATAACTGGACACGGATTGGATTTAGCTGGTGTGCTGTTACAGTTACACAGTGGCGGTGGGTTAGGCAGTTTTGATGTGCTGTGCCACTGTCCCCTATACTGGTGCAGCTGGCAACAAGGTTGACACCTGGTCCTGCCGTGGCTGTTGAAACTATGCAGTTTTTTGTTTTTTTTACGTGTTATTTCTTACATTAGAACCCCAGGTCATCTTAGGTTTCATTACATACAGTCGAGAAGAACTACTGAATATAAGATCAGCGTCAACTCACCATCAGTACAACCAAGAATATGACTTTCGCGAAGCGGATCCTGTGTTCTGCCTTTCACCCAGGACAACGGAATGGATCCCAGCCGGCGACCCAAAACAACGACTTCGTAAAAGAGGGAAACGAAGCGGTCTTCTGGTCAGACTCCGGAGACGGGCACATCGTGCACCACTCCCTAGTATACTTCTCGCCAATGTCCAGTCTCTTGACAACAAGGTTGATGAAATCCGAGCAAGGGTAGCATTCCAGAGGGACATCAGAGATGCTTCACGGAAACATGGCTCACTGGAGAGACGCTATCGGAGTCGGTGTAGCCAGTTGGTTTCTCCACGCATCGCGCCGACAGAAACAAACATCTTTCTGGTAAGAAGAGGGGCGGGGGCGTATGCCTTATGGCTAACGAGACGTGGTGTGATCACAGAAACATACAGGAACTCAAATCCTTCTGTTCACCTGATTTAGAATTCCTCACAATCAAATGTCGACCGCATTATCTACCAAGAGAATTCTCTTCGATTCTCTTCGATTATAATCACAGCCGCGCCCTCAGAGCATGCGCAAACCAGCTGGCAGGTGTGTTTACGGACATATTCAATCAATCCCTATCCCAGTCTGCTGTTCCCACATGCTTCAAGAGGGCCACCATTGTTCCTGTTCCCAAGAAAGCTAAGGTAACTGAGCTAAACGACTACCACCCCGTAGCACTCACTTCCGTCATCATGAAGTGCTTTGAGAGACTAGTCAAGGACCATATCACCTCCACCTTATGTGAAGTCTCGGTGGCAAATTTGAAAATCAGTAAGTGTCATTTTAGCGAGTCGCCATCTTGCTTCATGTGGGAGTTTTTGGAAACATCTAATGCTCAGTTTTAACTACTCCAGGAAGGGATGTTGCAGTGTTGTCCCCTCTAATTGAGTATCTCAAGTTGAAGGCCAACCTGGGAACTGCAGGCTGAAAGTAGCAACTGAATTATCCTTAACTTCTTGATATAATCAGTTCAAGGACATACATCTAATAATAAGAAGTTTAAATGTTTCTAAATACCATTTCACCTGTGTGATTCTTCCAATGATCTACAGTGCCCTCAAACTATTCATACCCCTTGACTTATTGCACATTTTGTTGTGTTGTAAGATGCAGGCACCAGTATGCTTGAAAATAGGGAGAGTGGTACTCAGTAATGTGTTGTATTGGATTTGTCCCAAACATAACACTGTATTCAGGACAAAAAGTTAAATGCTTTGCCAATTTTTTTGCAGTATTACTTTAGTGCCTTGTTACAAACAGGATGCATGTTTTGGAATATTTTATTATGTACAGGCTTCCTTATTTTCACTCTGTCAATAAGGTTAGTATTGTGGAGTAACTACAATGTTGTTGATCCATCTTCAGTTTTCATCTATCAGCCATTAAACTCTGTAACTGTTTTAAAGTCACCATTGGCCTCATGGTGAAATCCCTGAGAAGTTTCCTTCCTTTCCGGCAACTGAGTTAGGAAGGACGACTGTATCTTCGTAGTAACTGGGTGTATTGATACACCATCCAAAGTGTAATTTAGAACTTCACCATGCTCAAAGGGATATTTATTTTTACCCATCTATCAATAGCTTCCCTTCTTTGTGAGGAATTGGAAAAGCTCCCAGGTCTTTATGGTTGAATTTGTGTTTGAAATTCACTGCTCAACTGAGGGATTTTACAAAAAAATTGTATGTGTGAGGTACAGAGATGAGTCTGTCATTCAAAAATCATGTTAAACACTTAACTCACACAGAGAGAATCCATGCAACTTATTATTACTCCTGAACTTATAACAAGGGGGTTGAATACTTATTGACTCTTTTCATTTCTAATTCATTTGTAAAAATGTCTAAAACCTAATCCCACTTTGACATTATGGAGTGTTGTGTGTCGGCCAGTGAAATAAATAACTAAGGCTGCAACAGATGTGAATACTTTCTGCTGTATGAGGAACCAGGTGTCCTAAAGAAGACAGCTGGGTCCCGGCTGAGGCAGAATGCTTGCAATTTACATGTCTTACCATCTCTGGGGCTACGAAAACAAAACAAAAAAAGAGACGCATACAAAAACATGTAGTTACTGCTTATGTATTTAGAATGTTGCCATTACATACTTGTCATGAGAGTTGCAGGGTTTAGTATTGTATTTTCTTCAAGTTTGGTCCTTGCTTTGCCCTTCAGTGGGATGAGAGCTGAAAGCTCCAGCTCAAGACAACAGCAAAGCTCATAATATAGTAGTCACGAACCAAGCCTTATATTTGATTTAGTATAATACAGGATTTTATGTACTGAATCCATGACCCCCAACGAACTCAGCCAACATGTATACTCTAACTAGAAGAATTTAACTACTGTAATTTCATTCCCTAGTATATCTCTGTGCAGCCTTATGAATAAGTGGAATGGTTCAGTTGGTGTGACAAATTGCATTTTAGGGTCCACAAAACAGCTCACATAACACGATGTGCATTTTAGAGCATAAAATGCACCGGAAGATATACAACGAGCTGGGTAAAACCCATGTTGGGCATTGTTGATGTTAGCTAAACACTCTCACAATAACCCACTGTCAGTGTAGTATTTCCCCAAGACTCTTGAAGCAATGCAAACTATGAAAAAAGTATACATGACTAATGCCACTAAACGTCCACATCCTTTGACCAGGTTGTGATTGCTGGTTCTTGTATGGGAAGGCAAACACAGATTTTTGAGTTTCCCCATAAGCCATAGCTTTGGTAAGTGTTTGTTCTAGTGTGGTTACCACATCCCCCTTTTGAAATGGGAGTGCACTCATGACATTAAACTTTGGAAAAAAACATGATGGCATGCATATAACCATAGCTTTTAAGACATTTGACATCTCACAGAGTATGTCGTTATTTCCATGAAAATGCAATCAAGTGCTGACATTAAGTAGCCTAAAAGAATCAAATGAATTCATGAATATTCAGTTCAGGTCTGTGAACAAGACTTTCATGACTGCTTTGATATCAACGTGTTCACCATATAAATGTTGCCATGTTGACATCAGTAAAATAGCAGAGGGGCACTCAAGACGACGCTGAAGATAATTCAAGGGGAAATTAAATCAACTTTGCACTGTTAGTTATCATGTTGGCTAATTGGTAGTGAACATTGGCGCTTCAGTATTATCATGCCATTACTGGGGTGATATTATTTACAAGTCAGCAAAAGCTGTGTTAAAGGGGCACGACACCTTTTTTCAACATCAGCGTTTTTTAACATCACCATCTCCAGCACCACCGCACCATGTGCAAGCATCGGGTTTCTATGTTTTGTAGATGGAAGAGAAGTATTTCCGGTGACATCATCATGTGATTCAAACCAACTATGAGAAGATAAAGCGGCAATATGTAACTTTTTGGGCGACCTGACCAAATTCACATAGAAATGTGAGTTATAGAGCTGTCATTGAAAGCAAGTATAAGAAGAGTTAAAAATACAATATTTTGGGGAATATTGAAAATATATTTCACAGCGGTTTAGATGGTTGTCATGCTTCACTGTAAGGTTGCAGGGGGGGGGGGTGTTTAGTCCCAGGGTCCTTAGCATATTGATGAGCTTTGAGGGCACTTTGGTGTTGAACGTTGAGTTGTAGTCAATGAATAGCATTCTCACATAGGTGTTCCTGTTGTCCAGGTGGGAAAGGGCTGTGTGGAGTACAATGGACATTGCAACATCTGTGGATCTGTTGGGACGGTATGCAAATTAGAGTGGGTCTAGGGTTTCTGGGATAATGGTGTTGATGTGAGCCAAGACCAGCCTTTAAAAGCACTTCACGGCTCCAGACGGGAGTGCTACGGGGCGGTAGTCATGTTCTTGGGCACAGGGACTATGGTGGTCTGCTTAAAACATGTTGGTATTACAGACTCGGAAAGGGAGAGGTTGAAAATGTCTGTGAAGACACTTGCCAGTTGGTCAGCGCATGCTCGCAGTACACATCCTGGTAATCCGTCTGGCCCTGCGGCCTTATGAATGTTGACCTGCTTAAAGGTCTTGCTCACATCGGCTCTGGAGAGCGTGATCACAGTATTCCAGAACAGCTGGTGCTCTCATGCATGTTTCAGAGTTATTTGCCTTGAAGCGAGCATAGAAGTAGTTTAGCTCGTCTGGAAGGCTTGTGTCACTGGGCAGCTCTTGGCTGTGCTTCCCTTTGTAGTCTGTAATGGTTTGCAAGTCCTGCCACATCCGTCGAGTGTCAGAGCCGGTGTAGTACGATTTGATCTTAGTCCTGTATTGATGCTTTGCCTGTTTGGTGGTTCATTGGAGGGCATAGCGGAATTTCTTATAAGCATCCGGGTTAGAGTCCTACTCGTTGAAGACGGTAGCTCTAGCCTTTAGCTCAGTGCGTATGCTGCCTGTAATCCATGGCTTCTGGTTGGGGCATGTACGTACAGTCACTGTGGGGACGACGTCATCGATGCACCTATTGATGAAGCCAATGACTGATGTGGTTTACTCCTCAATGCCATTGGTGCAGTCTATGAGGAGATGCACTGCAGTACTTAATGCAGCAGGTGGCCATACCAGATACTGACTGTTACTTTTGATTTAGGACCCCCCCCCCCCCTTTGTTCAGGGACACATTATTCCATTTCTGTTAGTCACATGTCTGTGGAACTTGTTCAGTTTGTCTCACTTGAATCTTGTTATGTTCTACACCACCTGTTACAGGGTCTAAGCCACCGAAGCCTCCCAACATTAGCTCTAACAAATTGAAAACCCTCGTCATTGGCCACTCCATTACCGGCAATATTAGACTTAAAAATAATCATCCAGCGATCATACACTGTTTAACAGGGGGCAGGGCTTCCGACGTTAAGGCTAATCTGAAGATGGTGCTGGCTAAAGCTAAAATTGGAGAGTGTAGAGGGTATAGTGATATTGTTATCAACGTCGGCACGTGGCCACCAAGCACAACAGCTTCATCATGTAAATCAGCTAGAAAGATATGCCGGCATTGTGTAACTGTCCCTGGCCCCCTCCCAGTTAGACTCTCATACCTCAATCACTGGTTGACAACTGTTTTCCGCCCCTCCCAAAATATATAATTTGTTGATAATTTGCCCTCTTTCTGGGACTCACCCACAAACAGGACCAAATCTGGCCTGCTGAGGAGTGACAGACTCCACCCTAGCTGGAGGGGTGTTCTCATCTTATCTATCAACATACACAGGGCTCTAGCTCCACAATGAGAGAGGGTGCAGGCCAGGCAACAGGCTGTTAGCCAACCTGCCAGCTTAGTGGAGTGTGCCACTAGTACAGTCAGTGTAGTCTGCCCAGCTATCCCCATTGAGACTGTGTCTGTGTTGTAACTTTAATGTGTTTGAGTTCATGTTTAAGTTTATTCTTTGAACTGTATCTAAAGATATTTCTTTAGATTTATTTGCATATGTAATTGTATTGGGTTGTGTTGAATTACGGTTTTTGACTGCAAATCCCAGAATGCCTTGTGAGAGGAATGAGTGATAACGTGCCAATTATGTGCAGGTGTTTATTGATTGTAGCTGACTTTGACAGCATCTTACCTGCATTGCTCTGTACCAAAACAATTGTTGTTAAATGTAACGTGTAACCAGTATTCTTACTAAAAGAAGCTTTCATATCAAACCAGACGTCCCGAGTCATTACTTTGAAGTTAGTTAATCTAAAAGTCTGTGCCTCGATCTAGTTTGAGCAAAACAAAACATGGTGGTGTTCGCCTTAGCAAACGGTGTTCGCCTCTCACTGGAATAAAGACCTCCTCCATTCCTGCCATTATTGAAAGAGATTGTGATAATCTCACATCTCAAAATACGATTACTTAATATTAGATCCCTCACTTCCAAGGCAGTTATAGTCAATGAACTGATCACTGATCATAATCTTGATGTGATTGGCCTGACTGAAACATGGCTCAAGCCTGATGAATTTATTGTGTTAAATGAGGCCTCTCCTTCTAGTTACACTAGTGACCATATCCTCTCATATCCAGAACCTATATTCTAGGCAGTGTCAAAGGAAGGCCTAAAAAATTGTCAAAGACTCCAGTCACCCAAGTCATCGACTGTTCTCTCTGCTAACATAGCAAGCGGTACTGGAGCTAGGTCCAAAAGGCTCCTTAACAGCTTCTACCCCCAAGCCATAAGACTGCTGAACAATTAATCCAATGGCCACCCAGACTATTTACATTGACACCCCCCTTTGTTTTTACACTGCGGCTACCCATTGTTTATTATCTATGCAGTCACTTTACCCCTACCGACATGTACGACTTACCTCGACTAACCTGTACCCCCGCACACTGACTCGGTACCGGTACCCTTACTCTTGTATTTTTTCCTTTAGTTTATTTAGTAAATATTTTCTTAACTGCATTGTTGGTTAAGGGTTTGTAAGCAAGCATTTCACGGTAAGATCTACAACATTTGATCTTCTAATCTACAATCAGACACTACCTCCAGGTCAATAGGCTCTTTGGAAGGGTTGCCTGGAGGTTACTAAACACCAGTAGCACTTGGATTGGGACCGTTGCTTTGGTCAGATGACATGAAAATAGAGCTCTTTGGCAATGAATCACAGTGGTGGGTTTGGTGTCAAAAGAAGGATGCATATGTATAAAATAACCTCATACCTACTGTAAAATATGGTGGTGGATCTTTGATATGGGGCTATTTTGCTTCCACTTGTCCAGGGGCCCTTGTTAAGGTCAATGGCATCATGAAATGTACCAAGTACGAGGACATTTTAGTAAAACAAATGGTTGCCTCTGGCAGGAGGCTAAAACTTTGCTGGAAGTGGATCTTCCCTGTCCCTAGCGTTGGAGAGAGGCTGTATGGAACAGAATGAGTTGCATTATAAGTGCTTTACGTTAAGTCATGATACGTCATTATTTAACGTACAGCGTCAGAGGGGTCTGTTTTTTCAACTTTTTTACTATACTATCGGGCTATTAACATGTCAATCAAAGCTTGAATAGAAACATTGTTCGTACCCCTGATTTTGATGCCAACACAGTCGCTACGGTCCCATTAGTTTTCATTGCAGCCTCGTTTGAATGCCGCGGTTGCGCAAATTTGTACGGAATGGGGTTAGCCAACAGTAGTTTTATAGGGAGGTTGCGGATTGGAAGTCATGAACAGCCTAATTATAGACACAGACTTTTGGATGTCCATGTAAATGGGTTTGGATACTGCCTGTTTTGGTTAGGAGATCAGATTTTTAAGGCTGAAGATATCGTTCACATTTTCATTAAAAGCATGAAACTTTGTGTGCCAACAGAGACTCTGGGTTCGCGCCCAGGCTCTGTGGCAGCCGACCACGACTGGGAGGTCCATGGGGCGACGCACAATTGGCCTAGCGTCGTCCGGGTTAGGGAGGGTTCGGCCGGTAGGGATATCCTTGTCTCATCGCGCACCAGCGACTCCTGTGGCGGGCCGGGCGCAGTGCACGCTAACCAGGTCGCCAGGTGCTTCCCCTGACACATTGGTGCGGCTGGCTTCCGGGTTGGATGCGCACTGTATTAAGAAGCAGTGCGCTTGGTTGGGTTGTGTTTCGGAGGACGCATGGCTTTCCACCGTTGTCTCTCCCGAGCCCTTAAGGGTGTTGTAGCGATGAGACAGTATAGTAACTACTAACAATTGGATACCACGAAATTGGGGAGAAAAGGGGGTAAAAAAAGGGGGTAAAAAAAGCATGAAACTTTGTACACTTTGTAAGTGATAATGCACTGATGTATAATCTTATTATGAAGTAATTATTATGCATATCAACCACGACCACCAATTTGCCTTGGTTTTTACTTGGATTTTGTAGTTACTATTTCACAAGCAATTTTCTCTGAAACAGAGCCTAATTGAACCAGGACACTTTGTCACGAGATAAAACAGAAACTACAAAGCCTGATTTCAGTATTGTTGGGCAGTTCACATAGGGAATTGGTCTGGAAATGCTAATGTTACTAATTGTGCTTTATGTTTTGCTACTGACATGTAACTGCTGTTCTGGAGAAATTACATTGCATGATGTAAAGTCTGTCCCCTTGGTCACTAGTATTATCTAATGGAGCACCATGCCCTGAGTGGAAACCACTCATGGCTTGAGATTGCCCCTCATTATCACTGATTGTGTTGGACTGACGCTCACGTGTGTTTGGACTATGACATTGACTGCAGTCAAGGCCATTCTTCACAGGGTAAGAACATAGACATTAGGATAATTTAGCGTCTCTGGTCTTTAACTAGTCAGTCATGACATCCATAGCTATACAATCCTAGATTCTCAGAATTTCCTTACCGTGGGGGAAAACACAGGGGATTTCTCAAAGACAGCGAGCAAAAAAAACAACTACATTTACATGTTGCTTACAGCATGAGTGCATTTCACACAACTTTTGCATTTTAATTGGATTATAAGGCTTGTATGAACGTCTTGCTTAATATGTTTGTCATCATTGCCAATCAACTGCATTATACTTTTTTTTTATCACTTAAACTTCAACCAGTAAAATGCTCTTTGACTAGCTATGCTACAAGCCTGTCAAAGAGCGTTAGCATTCTAGCTAACAACTGCTGCATCAATAATAGGTATTTTGCAACGATCATAAACAAATATAATCTTAGCGACTGTTCATGTAATTATCAAGACAACTGTAAGCCTATGAGAACCCCAAAAGTTATTTTGTTAAAAGTACTAACTACGTAAATCTAGACAGTGTTAAATAGGCGCAGATGACAGTTGACATCCCCAATTTGTGGGAGTGGTTTAGGGGACTACTTCTTCATGACGTGAATAGCAACTCGTAGAATAGGCTGACGTCAAAGAGCCCCTATAAACTGAGTGTACAAACATTAAGAACACTTGCTCTTTCCATGACATAGGTTGAACAGATGAAAGCCATGATCCCTTATTGATGTCAGTTGTTAAATCCACTGCAATCAGTGTAGATCAGGGATGCAAACTGGTGAGGGCCCAAAAAGGTGACACTTTATTTTGCACTGAAAAATGCAAAGAAAATCCCTGCTAGGGGGAATTGCAGGTTTTAACTAATTAAACAACAAAGAATATGATCTACATGATCGGTCTCTGTGTGTAAAATAACAAGCGGTTAATGTGACCCTAACTCGCAGCTAAAAAATGTAAAGAAAGGAATCCAATGTTATTTGTTGCCTAGACTTTACTGCAAATGACACTTAATCCTTGAGAAAAAAACAATACACTGGTATTGCAGTTAGCCATGAAAGCGTTTATAATAGAACGCTTGTGACACATCTATCACATACTGTAGAGGGAAAACATTAGGTAGTTCGTTAGCTGGTTAACATTTCACACAGATTGCCAGAGTCCAATAAGCAACTAAGTTAACGTTATAACTTGAGGAACAGCAAGAAGTCGTATACCAGTTAATACTATAGATAATTGGTTAGGTTTACTAACGTTAGATCATTTGATGTTGTAATGTTAGCTAGCTAACGTTAGCTGTCTGACTTTATTAGCAAGCTCATTTTCACACCATAAACTCAATTATTTTATCAGCTAAGTTGGCTAATGTTGCTCAACATTTCTCTGGCTATCTAACGAAGAATTCGATCCAGCGAGCAAGATACTTAACAATGCTAACAATACTTGTTCCACCACACTTTCTCCCTCACCTCAAACTTTCCAAATGCCAGTGGCTTTTCGGTTACAGCTCATGAAGTAGGCTTCATCACCGTCTCACCCCGTGTCCGTGGTCAGGCTTCTCACCTACCTCTTCGTTATCTTTCGGGGACGTGCTGCTAGACAGGGACGCGCAGCTATAGGTGGCAAACTGCCACTTGTAGTAGCGCATCCCTGAAGGCAAACTTGCTGTAACTAGCAAGTTGGTTATCTCCAAAAGTTTCTCATCGGCTCTACACAAATCACGTAGGTTACCTATTTTGGATTCAAAACGTCGAATTTCACCGAAAGGTGACTCATTTGCATTCCTGGTCGATGAAGGGGAGGAGACAAGTTAATGAAAGATGTTTATGCCTTGAGATATTTGAGACATGGATTGTGAATGCGTGCCATTCAGAGGGTGAATGGGCAAGACAAAATAATGAAATGCCTTTGAACGGGGTATGGTAATAAGCGTCATGCAAACCGGTTTATGCCAAGAACTGCAACGCTGCTGTGTCTTTCACACCCAACAGTTTCATGTGTGTATCAAGAATGGTTGGAACCATTGGAGTCAACACAGGGGGCAGGAGTGCAACTCTTTTGCTTTGTCCATAAGTGATTTAGCAATCTACACAGATTTTTCAGCAAGGCCATTACTTTGAGGGTAATGTGGGCTTGTGGTGACATGTGTGAACTCCCATGTGTTTGTGAAGGATTCAAACTCATTTGATTTGTTACAGGGCCCATTGTCAGATATTAAAGTCTCTACAATGCCATGACTGGCAAAGGCTGCTTTCAGCTTGTGTATCACAGCTGCAGATGTGGTGCTGTGAAGCTTGTCGAGTTCGAAGTATCTGCTGTAGTAGTCCACTGTTACGATGTAGTCCTCATGTAGTCCTCATTGTTCCGGGTGAACAGATCGGTTGCCACGACCTGCAAGGGTTGGTCTGTGATACAGTGAGGTAACATTGGCTCTTTGGTGTTTGAGGGGCGTCTTTCAAGACATATGGTGCATTTACCACCAATGTCCTCTATTTGTTTGTACATTCCGGGCCAAAACAAAATGTCCTGTGCTCTCTGTTTGCACTTTTCCATGCCCATGTGTCCAGCATGGACCTTTGTCAATCTCTTCTCAGACTGGTAGGAATAATGATTTTCTCTCCTTTGAAAATTATTCCGTTGATCTGTGATAGTTCATCACGATGGTTCCATAATTCTGAGACGCTATGATGGCATTTTCTCCTCTCCTCAGGCCATCCATCCTGTATGACTTTCCTCGGCTGTGCGAGTTGTGAGTCCTTTTCTGTTTCTGCTTGGATCTCCTTCAGTTTTGTGTCACTAACTGGTAAGTAGCTGTACACAGTGTGCACTTGCATATCCATGCCTTAACTGAGGCTGCTGTCCTTATAGGTAAGAAACTTCATGGAGAGTGTGTCCGCGACAGGGATGTCCTTGCCTGGACTGTGAGTGATTGTGAAGTCATATTTTTGTAGTTGAAGGATCATTCTCTGTAGCATTGACGGGGCAGAGGCTAGTGGTTTCCTCATAATTGACTTAAGAGGCCTGTGGTCAGATTCCACAATGTCGTCCATATATGTACTGATGGAAACTTTTACATCCGAACAGAATGGCGTAGAGCTCCTTTTCAATTTGAGCGTAGTTGATTTCACAGTCTGTGAGATTTGGAAGCGTAGCCGATGGGCTTTCCTTCTTGCAGTAGCACTGCATCTAGTCCATACTTTGACACGTCCACTTGGAGTCTGAGCTCTTTGTCGGGGTCGTAGTAGGCAAGGATTGGTCCTGGTTCTCTCGTGATCAATTCTTTCACATTCTGGAAAGCAATATCGTGTTGCTTGTCCCAGAGAAACTCACTGGACTGCTTCAGCAGTTGACGCAGGGGTGCATTAGCATTGGAGAGGCTGGGTGCGAACTTTGCTAAGTAGTTGACCATGCCAAGCACTGTTTCCAGCTGTTTCCACAACGGTTCTTTGGTGGCTCCATTTCTATTATGGCTGAGATCTTCTGTGGATCTGGCTTGATTCCAGTTGCTGTGAGAAGATGTCCGAAGTAGCTGACCTCTGTTGCGCCAACTGTGCTCTTCTCGGGGTTGAGCCAGACTCCTCTCTCGCGGGACCTTTGCAGCATTGAGCGGAGGTTTCGGGTCGTGCTCCTCTTTGGTTCGACCATAGACCAGGATGTCGTCCACAATGGCCACAACTCTGTCGGTCTTCGTACACTTCGTCGATCTTTCGCTGAAACTCGTCTTGGGCTGAGATAATCCCAAAAGGCAGGCGACAGAACCTTTAGCGTCCAAACGTTGTGTTGAATGTTGTGAGCTTAGATGACTCTTGTCTGAGCTTGGTAGCCCAGTAGCCTGATCTAGCATCCATGACACTGAAGTAGTGTGCTCCCGCTAGCTTGTGTGTGATGCCATTTAGCGTCAGTGAAGGACCATGGGGGCGTTTGATAGCCTTGTTCAAGTCTCTTGGGTCGAGACATACTCGGAGCTTGGCTGTGCGTGATTTCTCCACCACCACTAACACGTTTACCCAGTCAGTCGGTTCTGTAACCTTGGTGACTATGTCACATTGCTCTCCAACTCTTTCTTCAGACGGGGTCCATGTCTAAACATGCTTTAAGACCTAGCACTGCAGGTGCTCTAGTGTCAACAACATAAGTCCAACATCATGTCACTTTCCTTGTATTTGCATTTGAAAGTGTATGTGCCTTTTACTGGGAGCTGTTCACCATCATAACCAGTCAGTCTGCTTGTGGTGGGCTGTAGCTCGTACTCTGATGTCAAGCTGCAGTACTTATTCAGAGGAATAATGTTTACTTGTGCACCAGTGTCTAGTTTGAACTTTAGCTTTATGCCTTGTGTTCCTATTTCAATGTCAGCAAAGGCTTGCTCTGTCTCTGATATTTTACTTTTCTGTGTCACTGAATCAATAAACAGTTCATGAGCGTTTGACTCTTTGATTGACATTTCATCTTCACTCACTGTGTGTACTGTTTTTCCTCTGTAAGCTCTGCACACTTTTGCAAAGTGATTCCATTTTCCACATTTAGTACACTGTTTGCCTTTAGCTGGGCAATTTCCTTGTTTGCCATGCACTTTGTATCCACATGTTTTGGGGCGTTTTGAGTCTGTCGCTCTGCTTTCGAGTTATGTCTCTCTCCATTCTAAAACAGGCTCTCTGTGCACCGGAGGTGTGCTTTGATGTCTGCCTGACTGCTGACGCGCTAGTGCTACTGCGCAAAATGTTTTTTATCAGCCTGTGCTAGCTCGTGAGATCTGGCTATTTCGATAGCTTTGTCCAGCGTTACCTCAGACCCAACATTCAAAAGTTTCGGTGAGTGTATTCCAAATACAATACGGTCCCTTGTTTGCATAATCACAGTCTTTCACAAGCAGACGCAGCTCTGTCACAAACTGTTCAAAAGACTCGCTAGGCCCCTGTACTTTCTCATGGAATTTGTACCTAGCGAAAATCGTATTGGTCTTCGGCGCAACATATGCTTCAAAACGATCGTAGTACGTTTTCAGTACCTTCGATTCAACCTCGGGAAGTGTCCATGTGTTGTAAATATCTCTCCCCTTTTCACCGATCCAGAGGAACAAGTAGCTGCATTTTCCCTCTTCTCCTCTGTCCTTCAGAGGACCCGTGAACATTAGCTCCACATGCTGTTTGAACTTACGCCATGCATCGGGTAAGTTTGTAGACTCCCAGTCCATTCGAGGTGAAGGAACTCCAGAAAAATCCATCTTGTAAGACCTCTCTCTGACACCATGTCTTGTTTTGCACACTTTGTACAAAATAATTGTCACGCCCTGGCCATAGAGAGGCTTTTTATTCTCTATTTTGGTTAGGCCAGGGTGTGACTAGGGTGGGCATTCTATGTCCTTTTTTCTATGTTTTGTATTTCTATGTCTTGGCCTGGTGTGGTTCTCAATCAGGGACAGCTGTCTATCGTTGTCTCTGATTGAGAACCATACTTAGGTACCCTTTTCCCACATCTGTTTTGTGGGAAGTTAATTTTGACTTTGTTTAGGGCACATAGCCCAAAGCTTCACGGTTTGGTTTTGTTCTTTGTTTTGTCAGCGTCATTTTTAAATAAAGAAAATGTACGCTTACCATGCTGCACCTTGGTCCAGTCCTTCAGCCAGCCGTGACAATAATAAAATGCAGTACTACAGGATATGTCTTAATGTAGCTCTTTATTAGCTAGCTATAACTGGCTCACGTATTGCCAACCAGGATCAAACTGACCATGACCTAACCATCTGGGTGGTCTTAACCAATCATAGCACAGTATGATATGGCGGGAAAATGCATCCAATTACAATTCAGTATGTTGACACATATGAATAATACTCACTGTAAAGCTCACTTTCTCCCCTTTCCAACAAAATAAATGTCATGACCTAAACACTGCCCGTTTCTGCATAATTCAATCAGGCAATGAGCCCCGTCGGGTGTTTTTAAAAATGGCGGGTGGGGAAGCGAAACTAATGCGGGTGAGAAGGAGAGATGTCGTGTTGGAAAATTGCTTTTTTTCACTCGATTTGTCCAACTTATCACCTTATTGCCTCTAAAATGTAAATAAAACACTATAAAGAGTTTATATGTGTCATTACATACCTATTTGAAGGTGATCTGCTAAAGTGATCTTAGAAGTAAACAGCGGCTTTGAGAATGATGATCGCATGCAATGATGACGCAAAAAAATGACTAGGTATCCCCCTTTACCACCGTCACTGTCCATTTCTTGTATTTAAAGGATGCGAGAAGTTCTACACCTGGTGGAGAGATTGTGAGACAGAAATAGTTGCTTTATGCGTGCTGTATGTTACATGACACGTCTAGATGTAACGGAGGGACCGTTTTTTTTTCAACTTTTCTCCAATACTATAGGTCCATTACCATGTCGATCAACGCTTGAATAGAAACCTAGTTCACACCCCCGATTTTGAAGTCAACACAGTCCCATTAGTTTTATTTGTAGCCTCGTTTGAGTGTGGCGGTTGCGCACTTGTATGGAATGGGGTGAGTTGAAGTTAAGTGGCAAACTGCCTCCAGGGACGCGCTGCTATAAGACCGCGTCCTCGCACGAGCTTGCGACTCTACGTCTTACAGGAACGCGCTCGCCGGCCAAGCACACGCACTGTCGTGGATGCAAGAAGCATGCTCGTGCGGTAGAGTCGATTTCCGCGCTTGTAAAGCCAGGGTCGTTATAATATAGTGTTCAGCCACTTTGTTTCGGCAAGCCTAAACACTGTGTATGAAATAATAGCGGTTGACATGACTAACCCTTCCTCTGTCCCCCAAATTTACAATACTTGACTGAGAGACTTTAGTATTTCAAGTACAGATCAACTACAAAGACCAGGAAGCTGTTCGAAAAGCCTCATAATTAAGGGCAATGATTGGTAGATGGGTAACAGGGTAGCGTTGGACTAGTAACCGAAAGGTTGCAAGTTCGAATCCTCCGAGCTGACAAGGTACAAATCTGTCATGCATTGAATAGCTTTGAGTGCGCTCTCATCTGTGTCTCTGTGTCTGTGTGACTGAGTTGGGTCTCTGGGGCTTAATGCTGGCAATTGATTTATGATGGCTTGGTGATAGCCACCTATAGCATATAGCATTCCATTGAATGATTAGTGTCTGTGAAATGCTGGCCTGACAGTGCTAGGTGAACCCTCCCTCCAGTTTCCCTCTCATGTGCAGATGAACACTGGACTTGTTGCATTAGTATCTGTGTGTTAAGGAGTGCGAAACTGAGAAGATAACTCTGTATAAACGAGCAGTAAATGACTTAGAGACATAAACCTGGCGCAATGTAAGTCTTGCTGTCTGTTGCTTGATAGCACAATGTACCTTTGTATAATTCTACACATCTGTTGTTTGTCATGAACATCCAGGAGGATGTACTTTGCTATAAAGAGCTGTAGCCCAAATCTGCTTGCTGTGTTCTCAGCGAACATGTTCGGGTGGCCGTTGACCAAATCCATTATTATTGCAATTGTTAATCGATAATAAAGATTGCTTGTTTGAAGAAATAACAAAGCCTCTCTCTCTTGGTTAGAATTTCCACCACAGGTCTGAATACATTTGCAAGGCACTGTATATGGTATGGTCTGTGATGACAGCAGTGTTTCCAATCAATGAAAAAATAGGCCTGTCATATGTGAGTTGATATCTCATGTCAATGTCATACTGAGTCAAGTCAAGTCAGATCTATCTAAAGTGTTGGGTCACAACACACTTAACATCATTAAAAATGAATTGTCGTGGACATTCTACACCATGTCTTGGAAATTACCACTAGGGACACTCAAAGTCAATCTTAAATGAATCATTGTTTATTATCAGAACGCTGGAGAGGTTCCAACCAACGTAATGCACCTTAGGGAACGTCTGTCAGAAGTTCCAACGAGGCAGTCCCATTTAATTGTCTTATATACTGCAGACAAGTCATATTTGCATGATTTAGCTTATTCATAATTGATTAATCATGTGACTGACCAATACCTCTCAGGGCTTTTTCTCTCCAACCTGAGACCTTGAAACTGAGATATCCCTTTCTCTAAAAAAGGTTCTGGGCGTACTGCCAAATTGCAGACACTGATAGTGAGGATTTGTTCAATCAGTCACTTGCATTAACACAAGAATTGGTTTATAGAAAGCACAAACATAGAACATAAAAATTGGTAAATAGAAAAGCACCAAAATAACATTTTCCATCACATAATCAAACTGATCCTCCTGATTCCTGCTTACAAGCAAAAACTAAAGCAGGAATCACCAGTGACTTGATCAATATGGAAGTGGTCAGATGACGTGGATGCTACGCTACAGGACTGTTTTGCTAGCACAGACTGGAATATGTTCTGGGATTCATTCAACGGCATTGAGGAGTATACCACCTCAGTCATTGGCTTCATCAATAAGTGCATCGACGACGTCGTCCCCACAGTGATTGTACATACATATCCCAACCAGAAGCCATGGATTACGGGCAACATCCACATCGAGCTAAAGGCTAGAGCTGCCCCTTACAAGGATAGGGACACTAATCCGGACGCTTATAAGAAATCCTGCTATGCCCTCAGACGAACCATCAAACAAGCAAAGCATCAATACAGGATTAAGATTAAATCATTCTACACCGGCCCTGATGCTCGTCGGATGTGGCAGGGCTTGAAAGCTATTACAGACTACATAGGGAAACCCAGACGCGAGCTTCCCAGTGACGCGAGCCTACCAAACGAGCCAAATGCGATTTATGCAAGCTTTGAGGAAAGCAACACTGAATCATGCAATAGAGCACCAGCTGTTCTGGACAACTGTGTTATAATGCTGTCGGTAGCTGATGTGAACTAGACCTTTAAACAGGTTAACATTCACAAAGCCGCGGGACCGGATGGATTACCATGACGTGTACATAAAGCATGCACGGACCAACTAGCAATTGTCTTCACTGACATTTTCAACCTCTCCCTGACTGAGTCTGTAATGCCTACAGTTGAAGTCAGAAGTTTACATACACTTTAGCCAAATACATTTAAACTCTTTTTATTTTTTTTACAATACCTGACATTTAATCCTAGGAAAAATTCCCCGTCTTAGGTCAGTTAGGATCACCACTTCATTTGAAGAATGTGAAGTGTCAGAATAATAGTAGAGAGAATTATTTATTTCATCACATTGTGATACAGTGAGTTATAAGTGAAATAATCTGTCTGTAAACGATTGTTGGAAAAATAACTTGTGTCATGCACAAAGTAGATGTCCTATCTGACTTGCCAAAACTATAGTTTGTTAACAAGATATTTGTGGAGTGGTTGAAAAAACGAATTTTAATGACTCCAACCTGTGTATGTAAACTTCCGACTTCAACTGTACATGTTTCAAGCAGACCACCATAGTCCTTGTGCCCAAGGAAGCGAAGGTAACCTTCCTAAATGAATACTGCCCTTTAATGCTCACATCGGTAGTCATCAAGTGCTTTTAAAGGCTGGTCATGGCTCACATCAACAGCGTCCTCCCGGATACCCTAGACCCACTCCAATTCGCATTCCACCCCAACAGATCCACAGGTGACGCATTCTCAATCGCAGTCCACACTGCCCTTTCCCACCTGGACAAAAAGAACACCTACTGTATGTGAGAATGTTTTTCATTGACTACAACTCATCGTTCAACACCTTAGTGCCCACAAAGCTCATCATTAAGCTAAGGACCCTGGGACTAAACACCTCCCTCTGCAACTGGATCCTGGACTACCGCAAGGCAAGAGGTACTGGAGGACCAAAAGGCTCCTTAACAGCTGTTACGTTCCCCAGTTTATGTGTTGTAGTTTGTGTATTTGCATGTGTTTATTTCAGGAAATGGCTTCCTGAAATCTCTCAAGCAGCTGATTGGTCGACTCCATGGCTAATTGGAGAGCTGACCCCGCCCCCTCGTCAAGACGCAGCTGCCTCCAATTACCCATTCATTCTGAAGTTATATAAATGCCAGTGTTCTGTTCAGGAGAGAGAGATTTTTCTGGGAGGTCATTGCTGAGATTTTTCTGGGAGGTCATTGCTGAGAGTTGGTATGTTTTGTGAGTTTGTTGCTCAGAGCTTATTTGATGTCCTTTGTTTCTTAGTTTGTTTGTGAAATTGTTTAATATTCTGTTTCATTTGTTCCCAGGGGGGAAGGGGAAGGCACCTAGGGAGTGCTTAGGCAAGAGGCCCGCGGGCATACATATACCCGTAGCATATTCGCTGTCTAGGCACACTAGGTAAGACTTGGGCGGCCCACCCCCTTGTATTTTGGTTAGGGCACCAGGTGGTGCTAAATTAGGTAAGTAGTGGCTAGGCAGGTAAGATAGGAGAGGGGGGGCTTTGAGATTTACTTTCTTTGCTTTGGTTCCGTCCAGCC